>NC_069682.1:48000769-48325292 GCF_023699985.2 Odocoileus virginianus
ATGTTGCAAACTTTCAAACATGCAAATATGCACTCCATGCACAGTCATGCGTCTGGTGTACACTATCACGTGCAGGGATCCTCTATGAGTGGCTGTGCCTTTGTGTACTTTACTGCACAGTATGTATTGAGTACAGTAGTACAATATCTGTATTTCAAGGCCGGGATGTCCAAAAGCAAGTGTGAAATAGCAGTGATGTAGCTGGTGCTGCTAAGAAGTGCCAAGCAATAACAATGGAAACAGAAGTGAAAATAGTTGAGAATGGAGCAAGGCAGAAAGATGGTAGACATCGCTAATTCTTATAACATGAATCATTCAACCACTGGCACAATTCTAAAGGACAGGGACAAGATAATAGAACATGTGAAGTCTGCTGTGCTAATGCTGTCAACAATAATATTGAAGAAGTGTGGAAGTGATGAAGGAAATGGAGAAACTTCTTGGTGTGTGAGTGCAGGATAAGCACCTGCGTCGAGTCCTGCTCAGCTTAATGCTGATTCAAGAGAAGGCTAAAAACTTTTATGAAGATCTGGAGAAGAGACATGGTGAAGAATCAGAGGGCACATCTTTTCCTGCCAGCCATGACTGTTCTCACCAGTTCAAGGCTAGAGCCAACCATAAGTAAGTAGCAAAATAGCAAGTGCAGATATGGTAACTGCTTAGGAATTTCCTGAAACACTGAGAAATTACTGATGAAGGTATGTGTTTACCTAACCAACTTTTAATGTGACTGAGACGGGACTGTCCTGGAAGAGGATGCCAGACCAAAGTTACATCACTAAGGAAGAAGGAAAAGATGATGCCAGGCTCTAAAGCAGTAAAGAATAGGTTAACTCTGTTTGGTGGCAATGCTGCTGGGGATATGAAGCTGAAGTCTCTCTTACTTCATCCTTCAGAGAACTCAAGAGCACTTCCTATTGTGTGAAAGAGTAATGCCAAAGCCTGGGTTACACAGGCCATTTTTTCAGGACTGGTTTTTTTCAGGACTTTATCCCATTTTCCAGGATATTATCCCTGGGGTACAGAAATATTACTTGGAGAAGGACATCCCATTCAACATTCTTTTGCTACTCAACAATGCTTTGAGTCACCCCCATTCACAGATGACTTTCATCCCGATGTAGTAGTGCATCTGCCACTGAATACCTTTTGGCTTATCCAACCTAGGGACCAAGGAGTTATAGGGACTTTCAAGAAATATAGTTTATGTCACACTTTTCATCAGTAAGCAGTGAGGGTGAGTGATGAATGAGGAACAACTTTGTGCCAATTTTGGAAGAACTATGGCATCTACAAGGCCATAAAAAAAATTGACTTTGCTTAGCATGAGGTTACAACCATCACCATGAATGGGGTTTGGAAGAACCTTTGCGCAAAGATTGTTCACAATTTTTGTGGATTTTAGAAGGTGGATGAGGAGTCCAAAGAGGTCTTCAGCAACTTAGTGACCTTCAGCAAGAAGCTGGAGCTAGGTCTTCAAGAGGATGACTTCATTAAATTCCTTGTGTGCAATCTGAGGAGCTTGCTAATGAAGACCTGATGGAATCGGACGCCTAAAGAAAGAATGAAGAGAGACAAGAGGAAGAAGTAACTGAAGAACCAAAGAGATTCATGATGCAGGAAATGGCAAGGGGATTTTCTTTATTTGAAGAGACACTGTTAGTTTTGGAGGCACGGGACCCAAATGTAGAATGGTACATGAAGGTTGCAGCAGCCATTCAAAATGCAATCCAGTGCTAAAGAGTCATCTATGAAGAGAAAAAAAAAAGAGCTACTACCCAGATATCCCTGGATCATTTTTTCAAGAAGGTGGATTGAACTGAATCCAGCAAAGAACCCAAACCTGTGCCATCAGTATCAGGTGTGAGTGAAATTGCATCTTGCCCTCTTCAGCTCCACCATCTCCCACCTTCTCTCCCTCCTCCAGTCAGTAAATCTTGCCTGTTCACTCGATGCCAGCCACTGTGTGCCCACTGTTATACTGTACTACTGTACCTTTCAAGATTTTCCCTGGTGGCTCAGTCGGTAAAGATTCTGCCTGCAATGAGGGAGACCCAGGTTCAATCCCTGGATTGGGAAGATATCCTGGAAAAGGAAATGGCAACCCACTCCAGTATTCTTGCCTGGAGAATTCCTCGGATAGAGGAACCTGGTGGGCTACAGTCCATGGGGTCACAAAGAGTCAGACACAACTGAGTGTCTAACACTTTGTACCTTTCAAGGTACTGTACTATGATTCAAAATATTTTATTTTCTGTGCTTGTTCTTTTATATATTACTTGTGTGAAAAGTATTATAAGCCTCTTACATGTCATACAGTAGTGGCGTTACATTACAGTAATACACTATGGTATTATATAGTGCATTGTGTTAGTTGGATACCAAGGCTAATGTTGTTGGATTTACAAACAAATTGGACTTGTGAATGTGCTATCAGAATGGAACTCATTTGTATGTAGGAGATTTGCTGTATTTAGGAGCATACCTGACCTAGCTCTAACATTATCTGGGTTTTACATGAAAGGGTGGCAGTAATCCCTTTGGGGAAAACTTTATTCCTCACTTCATCACCTGAAGCATAACTGCTAGCTCAATGGGGCCCTCAATTCACAGGATTGGCTAAGTGCCTGCTTCGTTCATTGGTGGTTCAGCTGACACCAGCAATGTCCATGTTCAACCTCAGCACCAGCTATGCAGAATCAAAACCAGGCATAGTCATTCTGTTCAATGGGCATCACTCAAGGCAGTGCTCATAGTTCTGGCCAATACCTCCCCTGATGAAACTTAGTACATTTTTACTGCCTTTTTTACAGTTGCCAATGGCCTAACTGTCTTGTCTGCAAGACTGGCAAGTTGAAGACATTCTTCTTTGGAACTACAAACTGTGGCAACAAATTCAGCTTCCAACCAGATAATCTGGGTCTCTCATGGAGATACCCATGGTTGAGGGCCCTTCTTTAATAAGATCAACTTAAATCATGCTGCTGATCCAGCCTGTACCACCCATATAGCCACCATGACTGCCTGGATCCATCATTGCACCAGATGTGGCAACACATCCACCAGTATGAATGGGGCACAAAGTAAAGACCATATGTTTCTGATGCAGAAAGCACCACTTCAAACAGACTTGTGACTCCCAAAGGTTAAGCTGTTGTCTTATAGTAAAGAGGCTACACTGCACAGGGCATTGCTCCCCCTACTCCTGAATGATTGACCCTCCCAGACCTTTGACCCCTCCTCTGGACTACACTGGTGCTCACTACCCTGGGGCACATTTTCAAGTTACAGTGTTGCTGTTCTAGTTTGATCAGGAGACTGTGGCCACACCATTGTAGCCCTTGTAACTAAGCCATGTTATTTTTGGCTTTCACTTCATCTACAACCTAGCAACAATGCACACTTTGTTGCAAAAGCCACCCAACAATGAGCCAATAGTCAAGGTATTCAAAGGCTCTGCCATACTCCCTACAATCTGCCAGTGTCCTGTATTATTGAGCGCTGGAATGGCCTCCTCAAAAATATACTCAGTCAAAACCTATGGGATACAGCAAAAGCAGTTCTAAGAGGGAAGTTTATAGCAATGTAATCCTACCTCAGAAAACAAGAAAAACATTGAATAGACAACCTAATTTCATACCTTAAACAACTGGAAAAATAAGAACAAAAAACCCCAAAATTAGTAGAAGGAAAGAAATCATAAAGATTTGAGCAGAAATAAATGAAAAAGAAATGAAAGAAACAATAGTAAAGATTAATCAAACTAAAAGCTGGTTCTTTTAAAAGATAAACAAAATTGACAAACCTTCAGCCAGACTCGTGAAGAAAAAAAAAAGAATCAAATCAACAAAATTAGAACTGAAAATGGAGAGGTTACAACAGACAGTGCAGAAATACAAAGGATTGTAAGAGGCTATTATGAACAACTATATGGCAATCAAATAGATAACCTGAAAGAAATGGACAGATTCTTAGAAAAGTTCAGTCTTCCAATACTGAACCAGGAAGAAACAGAAATTATGAACAACCCAATTACAAGCACTGAAATTGAAGCTGTGGTAAAAAAAAATCTCCCAAAAAACAAAATCCCAGGACCAGATGGCTTCACAGGAGAACTCTATCAAACATTTAGAGACGAGCTAATGCCTATCCTTCTAAAACTCTTTCAAAAAATTGCAGAGGAAGGAATACTTCCAAACTCATTCTATGAGGCCACCATCACCCTGATACCAAAACCAGACAAAGACAACACACAAAAAGAAAACTACAAGCCAATATCACTGATGAACATAGAAGCAAAAATCCTCAACAAAATTTCAGCAAACAAAATTCAGCAACACATCAAAAAGCTCATACACCAATGATCAACTTGGGTTTATTCCAGGGATTCAAGGGATTATTCAATATACACAAATCAATCAATGGGATACACCATATTAACAAATTGAAAGATAAAAACCATATGATAATCTCAATAGATGCAGAAAAAGCCTTTGACAAAATTTGGCACCCATTTATGATTAAAACTCTTTAAAAAAATGGGCATAGAAGGAGCCTACCTCAACATAGTAAAGGCCCTATATGATAAGCCTACAGCAAACATTATTCTCAGTGTTGAAAAAAAACTGAAAGCATTTCCCTTAAGATCAGGAACAAGACAAGGGTGTCCACTTTTGCCACTATTATTCAACATAGTTCTGGAAGTCCTAGCTACAGCAATCAGAGAAGAAAAAGAAATAAAAGGAATCCAGGTCAGAAAAGAAGAAGTAAAGCTCTCACTGTTTGCAGATGACATGATACTGTACATAGAAAACCCTAAAGATAGCATCAGAAAATTACTAGAGCTAATCAGTGAGTTTAGCAAAGTTGCAGGATACAAAATCAATACACAGAAATTGCCTGCATTTCTACATACCAACAGTGAAAAATGAGAAAGAGAAATTAAGGAATCAATCCCATTCATCACTGCAACAAAGAATTAAAAATCTAGGAGTAGACTTACCTAAGGAGACAAAAGAACTGTACACAGAAAATTATAAGCCACCAATGAGAGAAACCAAAGATGACATAAATAGATGGCGAGATATTCCATGTTCCTGGGTAGGAAGAATCAATACTGTAAAAATGACTATACTACCAAATGCAATCTACAGATTCAATGTGACCCTTAGCAAATTACCAATGGGATTTTTCACAGAACTAGAACAAAAATTTCACAATCCATATGGAAACACAAAATACCCCAAATAGCCAAAGCAGTCTTGAGAAAGAAGAATGCAGCTGGAGGACTCAACCTTTCTGACTTCAGATTGTACTACGAAGCTACCATCATCAAGACAGTATGGTACTGGCACAAAAACAGAAATATAGACCAATGGAACAAGACAGAAAGTCCAGAAATAAACCCATGCACCTATGGATACCTTATTTTTAACAAAGGAGGCAAGAATATACAATGGGGCAAAGACAGCCTCTTCAATAAATGGTACAGGGAAAACTGGACAGCTACATGTAAAAGAATGAAATTAGAACACTTCCTAACACCATACACAAAGATAAACTCAAAATGGATTAAAGACCTAAATGTAAGACCAGAAACTATAAAACTCTTGGAGGAAAACAGACAGAACACTCGATGACATAAATCAAAGCAAGATCCTCCATGACCCACCTCCTAGAGTAATGGAAATAAAAACAAAAGTAAACAAGTGGGATCTGATTAAACTTAAAAGCTTTTGCACAGCAAAGGAAATTATAAGCAAGGTGAAAAGACAACCCTCAGAATGGGAGAAAATAATAGCAAGTGAAACAACTGACAAAGGATTAATTTCCAAAATATACAAGCAGCTCATACAACTCAATACCAGAAAAACAAACAAACTAATCAAAAAGTGGGGAAAAGACCTAAACAGACATTTCTCCAAAAAAGACATACAGATGGCTAACAAACAAACAAAAAGATGCTCAGTAATGCTCATTATTAGAGAAATGCAAATCTAAACTACAATGAGATATCACCTCATACTGGTCAGAATGGCCTTCATCAAAAAGTCTACAAACAATAAATGCAGGAGAGAGTGTGGAGAAAATGGAACGCTCTTGCACTGGTGGTGGGAATGTAAATTGATACAGACACTATGGAAGATGGTATGGAGATTCCTTAAAAAACCAGGAATAAAACCACCATATGACCCAGCAATCCTACTCCTAGGCATATACTGTGAGGAAACCAAAATTGAAAAAGACACATGTATCCCAATGTTCATTGCAGCACTATTTACAATAGCTAGAACATGGAAGCAACCTAGATGTCCATCAACAGATTAATGGATAAAGAAGTTGTGGTACATATACACAATGGAATACTACTCAGCCATAAAAAGGAACACATTTGAGTCAGTTCTAATGAGGTGGATGAACCTAGAACCTATTATACAGAGTGAAGTAAGTCATAAAGAGAAAGATAAATATCATATTAAAGCATATATACAGAATCTAGAAAAATGGTATTGAAGAATTTATTTATAGGGCAACAATGGAGAAACAGACATAGAGAATAGACTTATGGACATGGGGAGAGGGGAGGAGAGGGTGAGATGTATGAAAAGAGTAACATGGAAACTCACCTTACCATATATAAAATAGATAGCCAACGGGAATTTGCTGTATGGCTCAGGAAACTCAAACAGGGGCTCTGTATCAACCTAGAGGGGTGGGATGGGGAGGGAGATAGGAGGGAGGTTCAAAAGGGAGGGGATATATGTATGCCTATGGCTGATTCATGCTGAGGTTTGACAGAATACAACACAATTCTGTAAATCAATTATCCTTCAATAAAAAATTGATTAAAAATAAACTCAAAACACTTCTGACCACTTCCTTCATCTCCTTTTGGTCCACACGCCTTACTGCTCAGTCTTTGTTGCCACGTCGAGGCTTTCTCTAGTTGCAGCAAATAGGGGCCACTCTTCGTTGCGGTGTTTGGACTTCTCATTGTGATGGTTTCTCTTGTTGCAGAGCACAAGCTCTAGGTATGTGGGCTCAGTAATCGTGGTGCATGGGCTGAGTTGCTCCGTGGCATGTGGGATCTTCCCAGACCAGTGATCAAACCCGTGCCCCCTGCATTGGCAGGAGGACTTCTAACCACTGGACCTCCAGGGAAGTCCCTTGAGTTTCTATTGATAGTGCATGCGTGCATGCTAAGTCATTTCAGTCATTTCTGACTCTTTGCGACCCTATGGACTGTAGCCTGCCAAGTTCCTTTGTCCACAGGATCCTCCAGGCAAGAATACTGGAGTGGGTTACCATTTCCTTCTCCAGGTCTATTGATAGTAGCCTTAATTAAATTCTGATTGAGACAAATTGAGCAGATTTGGTCTCAATCTCTATTTGATCAGATTAATGAGAGTGATGAATGGAGTGGCATATTCATGTAAATAGTCAAGTTCAGCCAACGGTTTAGGTGCCATAGACCCTGTGCATCACTGCACATTTTTACATGGCATGCCAAGAATATAAGGTCCTGAGCACTCTGCCTGCACTATTTCTCAGGGTGTGTGTGCAGACATCAATCTTGAGGAATAAAGTAATATCTCTCTTCAGGACAAAGAGCTTGCTTATTGTCTTCTATAAAAGAAGTGGGTTCCCCATTCTCCTGTTCCTCAAATGCAATACAAACCCACAGGGCATCCACAGGGCTCCTTCACATTGTTCCTATGGGACTTGGGAGTGGGAGCAAGAGGAACTGATGAAAACGATGCTTTTGCTACTTGCTATGCTTTGAGTACTTTACTGTTCTTTGTCTCTGACCCAGGAATCTCATGTTTTCTACCAGCAGTCATGAAACGGTAACAGGTAAATCAATTAGCTTGAAAGTGGGGCAAAATCAAATTCCAAGTAGTTACATGTAGTGAGGTGAAAGAATAAACAGTAACTGCTAGAAAGGGCCTTAGAAGAAAGGGTGTCTTAAGGTGTTGCTTTAGTCTTCTCAGGCTGCCATAAGAAAATACCAAACACTTGGTGGCTTAACCAAAGAGATTTATTTTCTTACAGTACTGGAGGCTAGGTAGTTCAGGATCAAGGCACTAGTCAATTCAGTTTCTGGTGAGTGAAACTGAGCAGGAGCCTATAAAGCCTCCCCAGTGGCAGATCACTCTGTGTTCCCCCGTTCCTGTTTGTAAAAAATGAAGAAGAAGAAGAGGGTTTTAATAACCCAGGCCTTCCTTGAATTCCAAGGAGCAGACTCAAGTAGTTACTAGTCAGAGAAGCGAGGGAATGCAGAGAATAAAGGAAAATCAGTCAAACATGAAAAGTGATAATAACTTAAGCAATAGTTCAGCCGTAAAACAGTCACAGGACCCCTAGTTCCTCCTCAAGGGAGGAGGAACAATCTGACACATATTCTTGAGTTGTTTTACTCAAGTTGTTTTACCACCCCCCTCCATAGAAACTGCTGACCACAAGCATAAAGACCTCAGACTTGTTAGAATCAGGAGATAAATGACAACGATTCTTGAAACACCCTGCTACCTCACCACTAACCAATCAGAAGAATTTCCATGAGCACATCATGTACCTTGCAACCCTCACTCCAATGTTGCCTTTAAAAAACTCTTCCCCAAAAAACGTCAAGGAGTTTGGGTCTTTTGAGCATTAGCTACCCATTCTCCTTATTTGGTGCCGTGCAAATAAAGGCTGTACTTTCCATCACCACGCCTGAATGTCAGTAGATTTGCTTTGTTGAACACCAGGAGAGCAAATACGAGTTCGATCTGATAACATAAGGACTCTCTTCCTGGCTTGCAAATGACTGCTTTCTTGCTGTGTCCTCACATGAGGCAGAAAACTCTGTTATTTCTTCCTCTTCTTATAATGGCACAGTCCTATCAAGTCAGGACCATCCTTATGACCTCATTTGACCTTATCCTCTCCTTACAGGGCCTGTCTCTGAATATAGTCACATTGGAAGCTAGGGCTCCAACATATTAATTTTCAAGGGACATAAACATTCAGTCTGTAACAGGTGACATCAGGTTTCAGTTAAGGCTAGTGATGAGAGAAACCATTTAAAGAAATGGTGAGAATGTGAGGAAATTGGCTAATTAGAAAGAAGGGTTCAAAGGGCATGGCAATGTTTTGGGGGTGAAGAAGTGGTCAAGATGAGTCAGGGACAAAGAGAAACAGAATATCATGGGACTGAGTATGTGAGTACCTAACTATTCCTGTTCCTACTCAACTCCAGATCCTAAGGGAAGATTTAGTAGCCTTCCTCCCTGCTGACTGAAGCTTACACAATTGGGGGGGGGGGGGCAATACACACACACACACACACACACACACACACACACACACACTATCATTTCAAATTTTCCACCACTGCTGTGGGTAGCTAAGGGGCAGCCCTTCGGGGATGCTGCTAGTGCAAATACAGCTTTAAGTTAGAAACCTGCAGTTCCTGAACCTTCTCTGAAAGATGGAGGGTGAACAAAGGGTCAGCCCTGTGGAGAACTTGCTCCACAAGAGAATGGTTCCATTCCTCTTCCTCAATGGGGACTGAAATTGAGATTGGTTGTCTTCAAGATGGTTTGTGTTTGGAAAGGATGTGGACAACTTGGAATATTGAGGGACACACAGCCTTTGCTCCAGCCCAGAGACTGAATGAAGGTGGGAGTACAACACTCCTGACAAACTAACCACCAGTACTTTCATCATTATATAAGACTGAATAACTCAGCCTCAGTGTGGGAGATAGAATGATGAATCATCCTAAGGTCAAATAACATGCAGTGCAGGTTTCCCTAGAGCAGTTGAAGAGACCTCAGGAGACAACAGAGAGGAAGGCTAAGAGCTGGGGCATGCCCACCAGGAAGCCTTTTGTGATGGCCCTAGCCATTTTTGTTTCTTCCTAGAACTATATGAACAGTCACATCTAGTGCATGCTTTAGTTTTTAAATTCTTCCTATATTTTAATTCCCATCAGGGAAGGGAAGTTGTCATGAAGTGGATCCAAGTGCTGAGCTAACACTCTGGAGCCTCCAGGGGGCGCTATGGCCCAACACAGTCTGGTCAAGGGCACTTCTGCCTAAAACGCCACTTTGGATTTGTTTGCTATGGTGTTGCACTCTTAACTTTTAGAGAAAGGAGGGGGTTCTGCAGATTTTTAAAATATTGTTTTAAGGCCCATGCCTATAGTTAAAAGCCCAAGCTCCTCAGCATGGAATCCTAAGCACAAGCGTGATGTTCCAGGTGCTAAAACTTCTACTTTGAAGCAAGTGCTACCAACCCACTCTGCTAGTCTTTACAGATGGTGATCCTCTGCCCCAGACTGCTTCTCTCCTCTCAGGCTCAGGCCCTTCTGTGCTGGTCCGAGTACTTGCACCTGCATCTTTTCCAGCAGCCCAGGTCACTCTGGAGTGACACTGAGAATTTACACATCTCCGACCACCACACTGTGGTACCCATAAGGATACAGCCTGTGTTTTAGGCTTTGCTTATCATCTAGCACCAGGCACATGACAAGAGCCCTCTCTGTGGGATAAGCACAAATGTCCATGATGGAGAAGGATGAGGTGAGAGGCTCTGGGCTGGTGGTCTATGGTGAGCCTCTGCCTGGGCCAGGAAGACATTCTCTATCGATTTGGGCTTGTTTAACGCCTAGCCAGGACACACCAGGCCAGAATGTGGGGAAAGAGGCATAAATGTCTCGGCCATCAGGTCAAGGGCAAGATGATTTCTGGGCCAGGAAATAAGAGGAATGAAATCTTAAAGGGAAGATTCTCTGGCAGCCTGGGACCAGCATCTTCCATCACCACCACCCCTATAGCTCTCTGTGAACACAGCTCCAACAGGCCCCCAAAGCCCTTTCTCATGAAACTACAAGTTTGAGAGAATTTTGTCAAAGGAACTAAGATAAACAATACAAAATAAAAACAAAGAGTTCCAAGAGACAGACTTGCTGGATCTAAAGCAGAAATACCTAATTCTGACTCCAAAAACTGACCCAGAATTTGCCCAGTGACTTTCTACTTGCTGGGTCCAATTGGTACCCTCATCACCTAGAGCTGCAGATGAAGAGCTGGTTTGTGGGGAATGGGCATGAGTGTGGCCTGGGCACGTGGAGAGGAAGTGGTCCCAACTCCAGCTCAAGGGCAGATCTACTTGGGAGAGGGTCGCTCCCTGGAAGCAGGAGCGCCCCTCCTCTCCATGGGTCAAGGCCAGCTCTGTCCTCACCAGTGGGTGTTAAGGGCCAACAGAAGCAGATGCAGGCCCACACTAGGACATCGTTTCCTCAAAGATGGGCTCTGAGACTATGGAAAAGCCTGAGTTCTCTGAAAGAAGAAAGGGAGAAGGGAGCAGCACACAGCAGGCTGGGGCACACCCAGGGATAAGAGGAGAGATGGTATGCTTTGGTCATCAGGATGGCCTTCTCAAGTGTGTGAACAAGGCAGGTGCGCAGAGCCCAGTGCTGCACGGGGGTCAGAGAGAGGAACAAATAGCAGCAAAGCTGGAAGGGAGTCAGACTATGAGGGTTTCAAGAGTGGCTTGCTGGGTGCTGACAAGGCAGCCTTGGTGGAGTAAGCCTGTGGACTTTCTTAGAAACAGGAGGGGCACAAGTTGGAGGAGAAGGAGGCGGGGACAAAAGGAGGGTTCTTTTAAGAATGAGAGGTCTGAGCAGAGGAAAGAAGGAGGATCAACAGTCAGACAGATCAGATGGAACAACATCAGGAGGTGCAGAAGAAGGGACTGAGCAAAGAGGTCCCTAAGCCCACATGCTTCTCTGGGACAAAGGGAAAGAGGATGGGTGAGAAGACTGAGAAAGGAGGAAAAACATAGACAGCTGAGAAAGACAGCAGGATTCTGCCAAGATTCCCTGTAATCTCTCCAGTAAATAACAGGTAGGCTGTCTGCTGGAAATTTAGAGCCAGAGGCAGGTTTGAAGGTTGGGGAGAGGGTTGGAGCAAGTATGGAACAGCCTTGGGGGTTTCTCTAGAGCACTGCTTCTCAAGTGTAATGTGCATGCCAGTCACCTGGGATCATGGTAAAAAGTAGGTTCTGATTTAGCAGGTCTGGGCAAGGAGTCTGCATTTCTAACAAGCTCTCGCTAATGCTGAAGCTGCTGGTTGAAGGACCACACTGGGAGGAGCAAGGATTTAGAGTCGGATAAGGAGATGGAGAAAAAGACTGGCATAAGAATTCATCTTCAGGGGAGACTAGCTTTGCTAATCTCACCTGGGGTAAAAATTGAGACCTTGAGAAGTCTGAGTGGGAGTGACAGCCCAGGCATGTGAGGGAGCGTGGAGAGAGAGATGGTAGAGGATGGCGGTCAGGAAAGGAGCTACAGGGGGAGGGGTGTGCCTCTAGGGTGGTAGGAAGCTCAGCAGTGGCTCTGGACCTCATTTGGATCCTTATGGGGTCGACCACTAACTGCACATTTGGAAGCTCCCCAAAAAAGGATGGGAGTCAGATGGGGCAGAAAAGAGATATTCCAGGGGTGTCTGAATGAAGCAGCAGGCTGGACAGGCCAACCCCATGCTCTTCTGCCGGAAAGTGCTGGACTCTTTCTGAGCTTGTTCAAAGCTTGGCCAGGACACACCAGGCCAAAATGTGGGGAGAAGGGTAGAAATGGCTCAGCCCTGGGGTCAAGGGTGAGATGATTTCTGGGCGGGGAACTAAGAGGCATGAAATCTAAGAGGGAAAATTCTCTGGCTGGGGAGCAAGAGGAAGTGAATCCTAACTCAGGATCCAACTCTCATCAAAACCTAAGAGGGATTTGAAAGGCAGAGGTTGGAAACGAGAATGCTTTAGTTTTAGGCAAGTCACGAACTGAACTAAGTGTGATGGGTGCAGCGACTGCCTTCTGCCCATCTGGGGCCCAGCCTAAGGGAGAGAGGTTTGAGAGCCAGGCTGAGGTGAAACCGAGGTCAGGGAAAGGCGGGAAGGACGGCCCGGGAGAGCAAAGAACATCAAGAGTAAAAGCTGGAAGGCGTCGAATTGAGCGGCAAGTGCAGGAACTGGGCGTCAGCGCCGAGTGCGGCGGGTACTTGGGAGACGAAGATAGCGGAGACCAAGCCCGGGCTTCGTCCAGTGGCGACCTAGAGGCGGCGACGGATTCTGAACGCAGGGTCGCTCGCTCCTCCGGCTTCGGCCGGGCTCCCCCGCCGCGCAGGCCCGTGTGCTCCTTGCCTGGGCCTCCCGGGTCCACGCTGGTCCCTCCAGTCCCTTCCCGCGGCCTCGGCCAGGCCGCAGACCCCAGCGCCGGCGACCGACTCGCCAGGGTCCGCCCCGCCGCGGCGGCCCGGGCCCGGCCGCTCCTCCCCCGATGATGTCACGTCCCTGGCCGCCCCTCGGCCGGCCGCGCCGCCCCGCCCCCGCCTCCCCCGGCCCCCAGTCCCCTGGGCCCGCCCGCTCCCGCCATCCCTCCTCCCGCCCGCGCTCCCTCCCTTCTGCTCCCGCTCCCCAGGGAGCGGCGGCGGCGGCGGCGGCGGCGGGATGGCCCGGGCCCGCGGCCAGGCCCCGGGGAGCGGCGGGCGGCGGCGGCCGCGGCGGGGCAGCGCGGGAACCGGGCCCCGGGGGGAGTCGGCCGGGCTGCTACTGCTGCTGCTCCAGGTGCTGCCGCCCGGGGCTGCGGCAGGGCCGGGGCGCCGGGGCACGCGGGGCGCCGGCGGTGTCTGCTGGCCCAGCGCTGCCCCTGTCTTTCCTCGGGACGCGCGGCTGCTGCTGTTCCTGCCGCCGCCGCCGCCGCCGCCGCCGCCGCCGAGCTCCGCGCCCGCAGCCTCCTCCTCCCGGATGGTAATCAGCGCCCCGCGCCGGCGCCGCGGGCGGGCGGGCGAGCGGGGGGTGGGGGCGGCGAGGGGAAAGGGCGGGCAGCCCCGCGCCCCCGCCTCGCCTGAGGCAGTTCCCGGGGGCCTTGAGCCCCCCACCCCCTCCGACGACCGCGGCCCTGGGCAGCCGCCAGAGCGCGCCTCTGCGCGGACCGGCTGCCGGCTCCGCTCCCCGCCCTCCCCGCCCCGCGCGCAGTCCGCCCGCTGGCGCTCAGGCCGCGGGGAAATCCCTCCATCTCCCCGCCCCGCGCCCGGGGAGGGGAGGGGACAGCGCTCGCGGACCCGCTTTCTCCGAGGGAGCGCCCAGGAGGCTGGCGCGCACTGAGTGGCCGGGACGGGCGCTGCTTGCGCTCCTGCAGTCGCCGGGTGCCGTTAGGCGCGCGGAGCTAGGACGCCCCGCAGCCTCGGCGGGATCGGATCCCCGGCGGTGAGGGCGCCCACTGACTGCGCGCCCTTATGTTCCCTGCTCAGGACGCTCTGCCCCGCGGCGGGCTGAACCTGAAGGAGGAGCCGCTGCTGCCCGCGGGGCTGGGCTCGGTGCGCTCCTGGATGCAGGGCGCGGGCATCCTGGACGCTAGCACCGCGGCGCAGAGGTAAGCGTTCGGACGCGACCCGGCGCGCTCCGGTTGGACGGCTCCGCGCCGCCTTCGCTCAGCTTGCGGAACTGCTGGGCGAAGGGTTGGACGGAGCCCTAACTCTGCACTGTCCCAGCAAGCTCTTGCGCCCACCCTGCCCAGAGTGTCTGCTTCTTCCAGAGGATGGGGGGAGGGGGAAGCCGGGGCGGGGCTTCTGCCTCCACTCCTGGATGTCCTGACTCTGATTTCTGACTATCGCTCGCGTGCCCAGCGGTCCGTGGCTCAAGAGGAGGAATTCTCCCGGCTCCCTGCAGTCCCCCAGCCACCAGTCGTCAAGAAATTGCTGGCCCTTCCTTCTCAGGGAGCTTAAGTGCCCCTCCTTGTCCAGTTCCACGGATCTCTGCCAGGACAGGCACAAAACCCAGCCACCTTACTGCTTTCTCTAATCTCTCAGAGTTGGCGGATGGGGGTGTGCGGGAGCCGGCGAAGCGGCTGCAGGCTGAAGAGTGGGGAAGAGATGAGGTGGGCAATCGGCTTGGTGGAATGATGGGGACTGAGGATGGGGCAGGTTCGCCAGATGTTTTTCTGGTGGGTCCTACCCAAGGCAAGGGGTCCCTAGGAACCCAGCACCCACGCCCATCTCCTCTGACTCCTCTGCAGGAGTCTGCGCAGGAGCCTGGGTGGGGGATGGACTCCTGGATTTAGAAAGGAAGTATAAAGGTTTATGGACCTGCCTTCCCCTCCCCCCCCCCACCAACACCTGTGCTCTGGGCTTTTTGTATCCCCAGTTGTGAACAAGGGGAGGGGAGGATGGACATCCTACTTGGAGATCTCAGTGGCTGGGACTAAGGAGGTGGTGCCTCTGCAGACACCTGCGGCACCTAGGAGCTGAACTTTCCAGAGGTCTGAGCAACTGCTTGTCCAGCTGCTGGAAAGGATTCTGCTGGGAGGTTTCAGGGCAGGCTAGACCTGAACGCCAGCCACACATTCACATCCCTAGTCCTGTTCAGGGGATACCACCTCACCACCAACCCCAACCTAACCTCTTAACAGACACACACTTTGTTTCAAGTTCAAACTGAATGGTGTTCCTGCACTCCTGTCCTTTCATGACTGTCCAGAGGGATCACTGGGGCTTCTCTACCGGGCTCACCTCTTCAGGAAGAGAAAGGATCTTGTCTTTGAATCAATTTCCATACTTTCGCTCATGATGTAACTATATTCCAGGGGGAAAAAATGAAAATAGAAAACAAAAACTCCACCTCTCTAATACAACAAACTGTCAATATTTTAATGTATTTCCTTCCCATTGACATTTTTGTTTTCTTGTGTTATACGTACAGTTCTGTATCCTGCTTGTTTTTCTGTTGGTTCTGGTCTTTCATTTAACTTGTGACGGTTTAGTCACTAAGTCATGTCCGACTCTTGTGACCCCATGGACTGTAGCCTACCAGGCTCTTCTGTCTATGGGATTCTCCTGGCAAGAATACTGGAGTGGGTTACCATTTCCTTCTCCAGGGGATCTTCCTGACCCAGGAATTGAACCCAGGTCCTGCATTCCTGGCAGATTCTTTACTGACTAAGCTATGAGGAAAGCCCTCATTTAATTTGAAGTGGTCAATTTCTTTTCTTTTTCTCCATCACTGGCTGTGTGGTGAGAGCTTGTAGGAGTGGATGGAGGGTTCCATTAGGGCCTCAGGGTTTATGGTTCCTATTTGTCTCTGACCTTGCCCTCTGACCCTGCCAGCAGGTTTGATGAGGAGGAAGCACTTGTATCCTGTGTAGGTTTAGGAAGTGTGGAGATGAGGCTCCTCCCACAAGATGGAGCATTAGCAGTGTTGTCTGCACATAGGGAAGAGGTCTTGAGTAAGGGGGATGTGTCCAGTCTGAGTCCTCAGGGCCACATCACCAGGACTAAGAATGCCCACCCTCCCACCCCCAATTTGAAGAGAGGCATTTCTTCAGGCCTGACTGCTTATCTCTAAATCCAGAGACTTCTCTGTCTCAGAACACAGATTGGGAGTCCCCACACCTTTGGTTGCCTCTGGGCGCCAAGGGGAGCAGGTAGGGGGGATGCTCCTTTCTTACTCTTCCTAAGGTGCCATCATCTCACTGGTTGGCTCTTAATCCTTCATCAGTCCTCTGTTCGGGTCTTTTCATCCTAAAACCGCAATGACAGGAATTCCTTTCCCTGCCCTGACCTTCTTCTACCTCCACAGGCTCCACTCCCTCTGTCTCAGAAGAACTTGCTCTGGAACATTCCCTGCAAGGCTGCCTGGGGTCTGACAGCTGTCTTTGATGTGTTCTATGCCTTCACCCCACAGCCGCCTGTTTGTCAGGGCTTCTGGATGGTCCCTCCATATCCTATTCCTAATCACAATGCCCACTGCCAGCTCTTAACCATGATACATACTCAACACAAAGACGTACCCTCCAAGACTTTCCTCCCTGGCTTGAAGTTAACCTATCCCAATGTATCACTTCAGCCTGCTAGTCCACTGCCCCAGCCTCTCACCACACCCCCCAAAGCATCTGCCACATAGGGGACCAAAAAAAATTTCCAAAGAATTTTTCTCTGATCGTGTCCCTCCCCAATTAAAAGCTTCAGTGACCGCCCTCCCCTACCTCCCCAATTCCTCCCAGACACTCAGCATTCAAGGCCCATCACAGTCTGATCCCAAGCTTCCTCTCAGCCTCTGTGTGACACTCGGCATTCAGCAATGTCTCCTGAAACACTTCCTCTGCTCCCAGGACCCATTCACGCACTGGATGAAATTTTACCACCTCTGGGCCCCTCCCCCCAGCGCCTTCTCTCTCTCTGCCCTCTCACCCAGCCCAGGGGAGTAGTTCTAAGTGCTGTCTAAGGATGCTTGTTACAGGCCAGAGTCAGCTGTGCCCTGCTGTCCTGGACTTCCTTGCCCAGCCAACCTACACCTTCCTTTAGGGCCTGGATGGTGGTCCTCGGCACCAGGATTGAGCAGTCAGGGGGGTAATGAGTATCTGCTGAAGGAAGCAGGAGTGTGTGTTAGAAGGTTACCAAGTCTGTTTTGGTAGAGTCCCCGGTTCACATTGGTGGTCCACCTGATCGCAGGAACCAGGTACTGGAACAGCTACTGCTGCCCAGCTTTGCAGCACCAAGGTTTTTCAGAAGATGGAGGAGGAGAAGGCCCAGAGCCTGCTAAGATCAGTGAGGGAAGATCTGCCAACAGGAAGGAAAGTTCTAAGTGAAAAAGAGGTGGGAGAAAAGAGAGGCTGCATACCATACTGGAGGTGATAGGGAAGGCTGGAGCATTGGGCTGGCAGGGTCTTCCCAGTGGGGAACTCTGCCCAAGAATCCCTGGCCATTGCCATGACCATCCCTCCCCTGGTCCAACAGGACTTTATCTCAGAGACCCATACCCCAGCCCTAGCCCACCTTCTCTGGACTCCCCTGCAGACCCACAAGGTCTTGCTGGGGTGCTCAGCACAGAAGCAATTCAGTTCTCTCCTGATGTGACTCCCAGCCTGGGTAGACTCCTGGAGGACCAAGGCTAGCCCTCACCCGTGAGCTGGTCCCAGAACACTAGCAGCGCCCTGAAAGGGAAGCCAACTGGGGCTGCCTTTCCTGTAAGTAGCTGCAGGCTAGCCTCCCTGCTAGGAAATGCTTTTGTTTGCTTTAATAATTAATAGCCATTCCTCAGCCTGGGACCTGGCAGGCAGGCCTGTGGGTGGGTGGCGAGGGGGTGGGCAGAGAGAAGCAGGGTGGACTGTCTTTAGGTAGAAGCGAGAGCAAGAGGAAACATGGGAGAATTAACTAGTGAGATTTGTTCCCCACCCCCTCTCCCAATCCAGGGGCCTTGGGGCTGAGAGAATTTCCTGGGGCAGGTAAGCAGAGGCCCTCTGGGATAGTGGGAGCAGGGGATATGAAGCAGCCCCAAAGCATCATCTCTACCTGGCCCTTCTAGACACAGGTCCTGGGCAGCTGCCTCTAGGCACCAGGTCCTCCTTCTGCCTGCACTGTCCTAGGCTCTGGGCAGGGCTAGGCCAATAGATCTTGGCTGAGGCCAGGAATGCCAGGCCCAGCTTGATGATTATCAGCAGTCTCAGGGACCCAAGGGACGCCTGCAGGGAGAGCTGGGGCCAGTGGAATGCTTGGAGGAAGAGAGGCTGCAGAGAAGAGGAATGGGAGACTTATGTAGTCACGCTAGGATGGGGGAAAGAAGGGCTGGATTTAGCAGAGACCTTAGGGAAGCCTAGACAAAGGATGAGATGCAGAAGATATACAGTTTTACTCCTCCTGCCTCTTGGGTGGAGGGGGATTAAAAAGGAGCCTCCCCTCACGGCTAATGACCTCAGGACTTCTCTCCATCACCCAGCATCCCAGATTCCAAGATGGATCAGGCCCAAGCCAAGGCACTGCTCAGAACTTTGGGCTGCCAAGGCAGGCAAGAGTTAGGATTTGGTAGAGGATGGGTAGGTGGGGAGACAGAAGGCCTGAGGGTGCCTCTGGGGGAGGGCCAGAGCTCCATTCTCAACCACTGCCTGTGGGGGTTGTGATGTTTGTTTTAAAATGCTCCTGCTAATAAAAAAGCTGGCTTAAGCAACATTCAAAAAGCGAAGATCATGGCATCTGGTCCCATCACTTCATGGTAAATAAATGGGGAAACAATGGAAACAGTGACAGAGTTTATTTTCTTGGACTCCAAAATCACTGTAGATGGTGACTACAACCATGAAATTAAAAGACCCTTGCTCTTTGGAAGAAAAGCTATGACCAACCTAGACAACATATTAAAAATCAGAGATATTACTTTGCCAACAAAGGTCCATCTAGTCAAAACTATGGTTTTTCCAATAGTCATGTACAGATGTGAGAACTGGACCACAAAGAAGGCTGAGCATGGAAGAATTGACACTTTTGAACTGTGGTGTTGGAGAAGACTCTTGAGAGTCCCTTGGACTGCAAAGAGATCAAACCAGTCAATCCTAAACGAAATCAACCTTGAACGTTCATTGGAAGGACTGATGCTGAAGCTGAAACTCCAATAATTTGGCCACCTGATGTGAAGAACTGACTCATTGGAAAAGACCCTGATGCTGAGAAAGATTGAAGGCAGGAGGAAAAGGGGAAAACAGAGGATGAAATGGTTGGATGGCATCACCGACTCAATGGACATGAGTTTGAGCAAGTTCTAGGAGCTGGTGATGGACAGGGAGGCCTGGCGTGTTGCAGTCCATGGGGTCACAAAGAGTCGGACATGACTGAGCAACTGAACTGAATAATAAGCATGTAATCAAGGCTGTAAAGGCATATGAACAGCCTTCTGAGTTGAGCACAGAGACTGACTGCGAAGGAAGTATCATCTGTCCTAGACAGCTTTGGCAAAGTCCAGCTGCTATGAGAAGGGCCCTGGGGCCCTTCCTGTTCCGCCTCAAAAAGGAGCATCTCTCGGGACCCCTGGGTGCCCAAGCAATAGCAGCCAGACAACTCTGCAGCCCCCAGGTTTACATCCCTCTGTACTCCGAAGGACAAGTTACCTGAGAGACTCAGGCTGTAAAGATCAGGTTGCTCTCGGTGTCACCTTTAACCTGGATTCCCAGGGAAGGAAGCCCACACATTCCCATGCTTGGATGTCCTGCAGCCAAAAAATACCTGTGTTCCCCGAACTTTTCTGTCACGGTCTCCTTTAATTTGGGGGCTATTTCAGAACAGAAGATAGGAAGGGGATGAGTTGGCCCTGGTGGATATATGAAAATGAGCATTTTCTCCTCTCATATCCCAGCTCTTTAGTAGAGGAGCAAAGACCTCACCACCTCGGCGCACTCCGGGGTTGATAGGAAAGTGTTTTGAACATTTTGTTGAAAACAATCTTTTTAAGAAAGCAAGTGAAAGTCACTCAGTCATCTTCGACTCTTTGCGACCCCCTGGACTATACAGTCCATGGAATTCTCTAGGCCAGAATATAGGAGTGGGTAGCTTTTCCCTTCTCCAGGGATCTTTCTAACCCAGGGATTGAACCCAGGTCTCCTGTGCTGCAGGCGGCTTCTTTACCAGCTGAGCCACAAGGGAAGCCCTTAAGAAAGCGAGGAGACGTGTAAATCATTTTGGAATCCTGAAAAAGTGGTTAATGTGGCTGTTTTCGTCACTCAGCCACGTTTATCCAGAAAAGGCGCACATATGGCATGCTTTGTACACTAATCATGCTAAGTGAATGAGACGTTTCTGAATTATAGGCTCCAGCAGCACACAGAACAGGTGAGGCATCTGCCAGGCTGCACTCAGGTGGAGCTCTGCCGGCTTCCATCACACCGAAGGCCCCGGGGTGGCTGGGAGTTGGTACCCAATCCCTGTCCCCTAGGGACCCTTAGGAAAGGGTCTGCTTCCTCTGCCAGCATTTGCCTCCTAAGACTTTCTTAGACTACCAGAGTCTGCTCTGCCCACCTGCACACCAGGCCAATCCCACTGAGAAACGACACCCCAGAGGCCCTCAGCCAGTGACTGATGCCCCTGGTAGATAATGACTTCAGCTTCCTTGCCCAGCCCTCTGACGGGGTAGCTAAGCACAAATTCTAGGCTTGCTTCCAGGGCTCCCTGGGGGCTGAGCTACAGCTGCCTACAGTGGTACCTCCCAGGTAATGCACCCAGTAGGGCTGCCTTTCCTCCTCTGGTCACTCCACACCCCCACCAAGTTTTCCTGAAATCACCTCCCACATAAAGTATTTGCATTGGAATCCTTGTCTCAGGTTCTGCTTCTGGGGAAACCCAGATAAAACACTTGCCTCTCCAGACCTCTCAGGCTCTCCTGCCTCACTTCTTTCTTCTACATAACGGATTCCTATCAATAGACACCCTTGCAATTTCTCCCCACACTGCAGTGAGTGTCTTGGGCAATCCCACTTTGGAGACCACAGAATCAGGGACCTTAGCCTTCATTCACATCCCTGCCTCTAAGCTAATGTAGGAACACAGGACTGCTCCCAGGGTGCCCCAGCAGGCCTCTCCATAGCCTGGGTCTATCATTTGAGTTATTTGAGCGTATTTCTATATTTCTTTCCATTCTTTAATCTTGGTTTGTTTCCTCATTACAAGAGCATCAGCTCTTCCCAAGGGGAGAAGAGCAACAGTCTCCCCCTCCCTCCGTCTCCCTTTGGGGCTTGCAGCTCTGCTCAGGGAGGCTGATTGGTCACCTGCTGCATGGGCAGGGAGGCAGTGCAGCTGCCTGGGGGAACCAGGAGAAGGAAGGCACAGTCCAGACTGACCTGCATCCTGCACTTAGCCGCTGTGCTAATTCTCATGTCATTCTCTGTGTTCATAGGAAATGTGAGGATATTTCTGTTTGTTTGTTTTTAAAGGGATGACACGTAGGCGTCCTTTTTTTTTTAAATTTTATTTATTTGTTTGTTTTTTGCCTGCTCTATATCTTTGTTGCTGCTCTTGGGCTTTCTCTATTTGCGACAAGCGGGTCTTCAGTTGCAGTGCTCAGGCTTATTGTGATGGCTTCTCTCGTTGCGGAGCACAGACTCTAGAGCGCACGGACTTCCATAGTTGCAGCACATGGGCTCAGTAGTTGTGGCGCACAGGCTGAGTTGCTCCATGGCTTGTGGGATCTTCCTGGACCGAGGATTGAACCCATGTTCCCTGCATTGACAGGCAGATGCTTTACCACTGGAACACCAGGAATGTCCCATAAGGATTTTTTTAAACCAAAGTCCTTTCTGTTTCACCTTGGTCTTCTCACTTGTCTCGCAGGGGTATGAACAGAGTAAACTGGAGACATTTGCAGACCAGGAGCAGTCCTGGACGTGCAAGCAGGGCTCTTGCCCATTCTGCCGTCCTCTCTTGGTCTGCTGGGTCAGTCTGTTACTCATATTTTTCTGCTGTCATTCATGATAGTGATCCCTGTCCCAGAACTGTAAGCTATCCACCTTGTCCCGTTGCTTTGCCTGGATGTGTGTGACTCTGTGCCTTAGTGCTTCCACTAATTGAGGTGGAGCATGGAGGGTGATGCTGGGCTACCTCAAGGGAAGTGGGATTGAGCCTGATCCCACAGTGGGGTAGGTCAGTGCAGACCCTGGATGGACACTGGTTCACAGACCCCAGGCAGGGGTACCTGCTCCCTTCCCTCTTGGGTCCCCCTAGCCTCTCTCCCTGGGAATCCCCTCCTGCTGAGAGGGCAGGCCCTCTGAAGGAAGCTTGGCTTAGGGCCTAGGGCAGACTTCCCAGCTCTGGTCCTTAGGAGCCTGGCAGGAGCCAGCAGGCAGCCGGGACCCAGGACTGACTGGTACTTGCCAAGAGGGATGGATGGGAAAGGAGGCTTAGCATCAATGATTGACGCTTGGCCTGGGAAGTGCAGGAGTAGCTGTGTAGATAGGGTATGTTGCGTAGACATGGGATTGTGTTCTTGCTCAGCCTCCACCCCCGCTCTTGTCAGGCCTCTTTTTTTCTCTACCCCATCTCCCTACAGTCTGAGAGCCTTCTAGCACATTTTCTGGGCCAGATGATGGAATAAAGGGTAGAGTGATCTGGGATGGCCTCACAGTCCACCCTCTTCTGGCCTTATGTCCCCCTAGGTGGTCCTGGAACCTCTCTTTAAGCTGGTCCTAGATGGGAGAGGGGGCAGAGGAAGGAGTCACAGTTACTGCCACCTTTAGTATATTCATTAACAGTAATCAGGGACCTGCTGCGATCGAAGTTCTTCAGGCTTCCCTGCCTCCTGGCAAGTGGAAAGCAGGATAGTCAAGGCCTGGACGTGAAAGGACAGTAAGCCTGAGGCAGAGGAGAAGGGAGGGACACTGAAAGAGGGAGGAGGATGATCTTGGAGGAAGGAACATGTAGAAATAACTTTTGGTGGGGAAGAAAAAGTATTGGTGGCCCCCTCCTCATCTTGATCAGCCTCTCACTTCAGTATACTGGCCTTCCCTGCCTGCAGCATCTTCTAAGCCCTGCCTGACTTAAGAGCCTCCTGGTGGCCTTTGGTCATGTTTCCCAAACCACATCCCCCAAGCAAGACCTGTCACTTTTGCCTCCAAAATCAGCATTTCATATGGACCACTGAGGCTCCCAAGCAGGCTTTCAGGAGGAGGAACAATTTTCATTCTATTGATTATGTATTTCCTGTAATCTATATAAGTAAAAATACAACAAACTTCTCAAGCCCATGACATTTCAGATATTACAGCTTTGCCTGAAGCCAAGTAAAAATAAGTTGATTTACAATTATATGAAGAAAAATATTAAGCATTGTTGAGTATGGCGGTGGCATGTCCAGGATGGACTCTGGTCTAAATGGCTCTCAAAACAGTTCCACCATCCTCACCTCTGCATCCCTGCAGTGGCTCCCACTTTCAACACCCTGCGCGCTCCCTGCCTGCATCATCTTCTAAGCCCTGCCTGACTTCAGAACCTCTTGGAGGCCTTTAGTCATGTTTCCCAAACCACATGCCTCCACCAAAATGCTCCATAGTCAAATAAGCATGGTATGTTGGTAATCTATTGCCACATTAAAAAAATAAAATTATTCCCAAACTCATAAACATAAAACAACATTCATTATCTCACAGTTTCTTAAAGTTAGAAACCAGGAAGCAGTGTGGCTGGGTAGTTCTGGCTCAGGGTTTCTTATGAGGCTTCAGTCATCTGAAGGCTTGCCTAGGGCTGGTGGATCCTGCCCAGCTGATCAGTTAGTGTCGGCTGTTGGCAGGAGGGTTCAGTTCTTCTCCATGTGGACCTTCCATAGGACTGCTTGAGTATCCTCACAGCACGGCAGCCAGCTTTCACCTGAGTCACTGATTGTTTAGGGCAGGAGCCATGTATCTTGTATGACCTAACCTTGGAAATCATACACTATCACTTGTGCCAGATTCTACTGGCCATAGAGACCAATCCTGACAGTGCAGGAGGGACTGTGCAAGGATCTGAGCTCCAGGAGGCAGAGGTCATGGGAACCACCTTGGAGGCTGGTTGCCACACATGGGGATCCCTGGCCTGAGCGAGTCAAAGAGAGTCCCTTCCTGGAGGGTGTCCCAAGGATGCCCCCCACACACACACACACACTCATGAGTATTCCATGAAGCCACATTTCCCAGCAGTTGTGGCTATAGCACTCCTTTATAGAATGAAGGTTTGGAGCCATGAAAGAGCTAAAGAAAACATTTTGGAAGACCTTGACCCAGAGAAGAAAGTCTAAACTCCATGGCCTGGTTTTTGTGTGCCTACATAGTCTAGCACTTCCAATACAAACCTTTTCTCTCCTCACTTCACACTTTGAAACCTGTGGTCCAGTGACACTCACACCTATAGCCATTTCTCATGCTATTAGTTCTGCCCTTTTGCCTCCTGCCCTTGTTGAGCTCCTATTCACTCCTCAAAGACCAGAGGGAAAGCCACCATCTCTGTGAAGTCTTCCCTTCCTCTGACACAGACTTAATTTTTCCTTCCTTAATTTTATTGTTTTTTATGTAGGAACATCTCTTAGGGGGTACCCACCACTCTGTCTCGTGTTGAGTAAGCTCTCTGTATCTGTCTTCTCTCCCCTTCCAGAGGTTTCAGTCTGGCCCCTCATGGTGCCATGTGGCCAGTGCTTAATACATCACTGGGGCTCAGGAAATATTTGGTAAATAGGGCCTTGGTTCTCCTACTTGTGCTCTAACCCTGGCTTTGTTTCTGGGACTGGTTTCTGATGAGCCAGGAGAAAGCAAGGCCAGACCACAAGGTGCTTCTGCCCAAGGGAGCCAGTGGTGTCTTTCTTAAAGTGTGGAGGCAGGCTCCCCTACACCTGAGGAGGACTCTTCCACCTTCAGCC
Organism: Odocoileus virginianus; assembly: GCF_023699985.2. Taxonomy (NCBI): domain Eukaryota; kingdom Metazoa; phylum Chordata; class Mammalia; order Artiodactyla; family Cervidae; genus Odocoileus; species Odocoileus virginianus. The sequence goes on from NC_069682.1 coordinate 48,025,946, forward strand.
ATAGCTGAGAGTCCAAGCTGGGCAGTCTAGTGCCCTGAGCCAGTTCAGTGTCTTTGAGTGTCTGATGGACTTCATCTCCCAGACAATGCCATAGGCACATGCACACAGCCGTGAACTAGGGTACAGTGAGGTATTCATTCCAAAACCTCCCAGCTGCCCCTTGAGGCCCTAAAGGGCAGTCACAGGAGCCTCAGGTCAGTAAGATGTGTTGCTCAGATCAATAAGATGTGTTCATTTGGTTTTAGAGACCAGCTTCCAAGATGTAGGGCCCAGAGAAAAGTCTAGGAAGGAGTCTGCCAGGGATACCCCCCGATGTGCCGCTTATGTCCACGGGAGCAGGTTCAGCGATCTCAGCACTGGGAGGCCTCTGTCTGGAACTGAGATGGCCCTGTCAAGGGTGGCACGGGCCCGTCCAGTGTAACTCTTGTCATAGCAGAGCCGAGTCCTGGTCAGAGGTGATGGGTGTCTTTCTGAAGGGCACTCACTTCCGGTGGTTTCCAGCAGCTTTCCTCCCCACAGTGGTGTGGGCCTGGCACGAGCACACTTTGAGAAGCAGCCCCCTTCCAACCTCAGGAAATCCAACTTCTTCCACTTCGTGCTGGCCATGTATGACCGGCAGGGGCAGCCGGTGGAGGTGGAGCGCACGGCCTTCATCGACTTTGTGGAGAAGGACCGAGTGAGAGGCTTGTGGGCTCACCGGGAAGGAAGGGGGTGGGGTGGTGGGGGTGCGGGTTTTCAGGGAACCCCTTCCCACTGGAACAGATGACGGAAAGGCCTTGGAGGAGTGGAGAAGGGGGTGGTGAACGGATGGGAGAGGAGAGGGAGGAGGTTTGGGTGGGGGAGAGGGGGGAAGGGGAGTGACTGTAGGATCCCTGGGAGCACCGAGCATCCTCCCTATCTTGTCCCTGCAGGAGCCTGGGGCGGAAAAGACAAACAACGGGATCCATTACCGCCTCCGGCTGGTATATAACAACGGTGAGTAGAGCCCACCACCCATGGGGTACCACAGCACCATGTGGCACATGGTACCCCACTGTCAGAGTGGAGGGGGCCTGGCTCCAGCTGGGAAGGGTGTGGAGTATGTTGTCATCAGAAGCCACAGGAGCTCCCTAAATAACAGACCTCTCTGCCTTCCCACCCTCAGGTCTTCGGACCGAACAGGATCTCTACGTGCGTCTCATCGACTCCATGTCCAAGCAGGTGAGCCAGTCACCATCTCCCCTGAGATCTGAACAAGCATCTTTGTCCCTGCCTCCGCATCCCCCATGTGCTTTATCCTCCCCAGTCTAGCTCCCCGCTGTCCACAGGAGGAGGATGTGTGGCTTTTGTCCTCTAGACAAGAAAAAGACATTTTCACAAAGACTTTGCTCTTGGGTCCTGTTATCTAGAAGTTCAGCCTAGATAGAGGTTCAGGTGGGTTTATTGAGGAAGAGGGAAGAAGATCTCAGAAGGGGACTGGGGAGAAGCAAGACAGAGCAGGGACTGCTCAGCAAGGATGTGGTGTCAGCTGGAGTCTAGCTTCAGCCTGATCCGCTAGAGGAGGAACGGCACCAAGTCGTTGCCCCTTGAGGGAAGGAGGCCAAGATTCTGTCCCCTGTATTGGTTAGTTACTGGCTGGGGACCACTCCCAAGGGAAGTATGTAACCTTCCAGACATTTTCAGGGGAAGCAGCTCCTATCTGTTGAGAGCAGTTCTCAAGAGAAAGCCCTTAGCAGCTAACACAGGGATGGGTGCCTTGGTCCAGCACTGGGTGGGGCCCCAGAGCTTCCAATACTGGCCCTCAGCACCTTGCTGATTTGAAAAGACAAAAACAACTGAAACCTGAGTCAGCCCTATGGACTGTGCAGCCTTAGGCTTTTCCGAACTCTGTGTGCTGGTAAGGAACAGGGCTGAGTCTCAGATGTGAAAATCAGGGGCCTGAACTGGAGGTGGAGGCTTGGGTTTTCCCACACAGACAGGCTTCCAGCAGCCTCCACCCAATCCCAGGGAAGAGGAAGAAGTGGTGCGTTTCTAGGATGCCTGTGGTCACTATGGTCTGGGAGGCAGACTGGGAAGTGGCAAAGTGGGATTGTATGGCCAACAAGCATGGAAGAGGTTGGAGACTGTCCACAGAGAAAGAGACCCACAAATGAGGGATGGCTGGGAGGCCCAGACGTTTTAAGTTGGAAGCCAAATGTGCGTTCGGGAAGCTTACTCCTTGCTTCAAGGCCAAGGAGAGGCTGGAGACTGGTTGAGGGGTCAGGGGTTGATTCAACAGTCCCAGAGGAAGCCGCTGGCCTGGCCTGCAGAGATGCCCAGGATGGGGAGCGCAGCCGAGGAGCTGGCGGGAGAGCCTGGAGGGACGATGCTTGTGAGAACCGTGGAGGCTGGAGCATGTGCCTGGTCTTGGTCAGGGTGGTCGGTGGACCTCCCTGCCCCAGGGCAGTACTGTCTCCAGAAAGTGCTGCCTGTGGACGGACAGACTCTGTAGACCTCACCCCATTCTTGCCCATTCTGATGGCGGTCCCGGTTTGGGAAGCTCAGTTCCCAGCTCCTGCTTTGCACTCCTGGGCCCCCAGAGAGAGTTGGAGGGCATACTCTTCTCTGGGAGAAGGGCCCACCTGCCCCTCACCTGGCCTTGAGAGGAGCCTCCTTCCCCCCAGGCTCATGCACTTCTCCTTCCCCAGGCCATCATCTACGAGGGGCAGGACAAGAACCCTGAAATGTGCCGTGTGCTGCTCACTCATGAGATCATGTGCAGGTGAGAAGGGCTGGGGCGCTGGCACTGGCCTCTTGGCCCAACCCCCTCCCCACTGATCCCCAGGGAAGCCTGGTGGGGGGAGGTGATGAGGAAAGAGTGAGGTCCCTGGGCACAGTGCTGGCTGAGGAGAGGGTCCTTGAGGCCCCATTAGCCTGGCATGTTTATGTGGCTTCTCTGACTGTTTTTGCAAGAAAGGCCTCCTGCTGCTACTGGGAAGCTTAACTAATAAAGCTCTGGAGAGGGCTCGCTGGGAGGTGGGGGCAGGGCCTGGGCCTCTTGGATTAGCTCCAGAGCTGAAGGAAGAAACTTTTCTGCCTCTTCTGTGACCTTCAGGGCACCCCCGGGCAGGCAGGATGGGGAAGGAGGAGCACGGCTCTTGGTTCCCCTTCCCCATTACCCCAGATCTTGGTGTTTCTAGACAAGGGCTCCCCAGGATGTGTCAGTCGGACAGGGTCGTCCTAAGGAACTCCTCACACATGGAAAAGAAAATAGTGTTCAAAAATCTCGTTGGAACAGTGGCTACCCTTGGGGAGGGCAGTGACCAGGATGGGGCTTCTGGGATGCTGGTCACATGGTATTTCTTGGTCTGGTTACGTGGGTGAGCTCACTTTGTGAAAATTCATGTGATGCATGCTTACAGTTGGAGCTCTTTTCTATATGTATTAAAAGGGTACAGAGAGAGTAGATGGTCAGCATTCCACCCTTTCCTGGATCTTCCAGAAGCAGCACGCCTTGGGGACAAGGGTTTCCTGGCCAGCCTTATCCCCAGGGCTGGGTTCTGGGAGTGAGCCCTTCTGGCCCAGGGATTCCACACTCATCAGCTTCCTCACCCCAGAGCCACACACACACACATACACACACGCGCGCGCACAAACACACCCCACACTAATCTCCCTCTCCTTCTTTCCTCCTTCCCTCCCTCCTCACCCTTCCTTCAGCCGATGCTGTGACCGGAAGAGCTGTGGCAACCGGAATGAGACGCCCTCTGACCCCGTCATCATTGACAGGTACAGGCCAGGGGAGGAGGGCCTGGCAGCTTGCAAGGTCAGGGCAGGCTGGAACCAGCCACAGAGCACAGTGCCTCCCACCACCCTTTGGTGGCTCTGAGCAAGAGTAACGGTCCCCAGAGTGAAGCCCCTGGTGGCAGACTTTCTGAGGCTGGACTTAGGAGTTGTGCTTCCTGAGGGGAGAAGCCAGAGAGGACAGGGGTGGGAGGTGGTAGAGGATGCCACGGCCGGAGGGGCTAACAGGGAGTGGCAGGAAAAGTGGGCTCTGGTCCTGGTGCCTCCTTTAACTTCTCTGTTCATTTCCTTTATTAGAAAAATAAGGAAATACTTGGTGAGTTTCAGTCATAGGATTGTAGAGGCAATGCATGTGAAAATGCATTATTTCTTTCTGAATAGGAAATATATATATAAGGTACAAAATTCAAAAGATAACACAAAAGAGTAAATAATGAAAAGTAAGTCTGCTCTAACCCCTACGTATAGCATATTGTACACAATCTTTTGTATTTAATACTTACCTTTTTTATTTGTAACAATATATTAATATCTTAGAACTCATTCCATATTGGAACTAAACCCTGCCTTGTTCTCCTTTTAATAGATAAATCATTCACAGTGTACTAAAATTCAGCTTTAAAAGGGTTGACAGCAAAGTCTTCCACCTCTGCCTCTGACTCATCCATTGCCCTCCAAATAAGCAAGCATTGTCACCAGCCTCATGAGTATCCTTCCTGAGGTAGCCTGTGCAAGAAAATGCAGACACAAACAGTCTCCTCATTCTTTTTTTGCTACTGCAAAATATTCCATTGTATGGATGGACCATAATTTCTTTAGTGTCTATTGCTGACATTTTGGCTGTTTTCATTCTTTTTCAGGGATAAAATATGCAGTAGTGAATTACTTTGTCCGTGTGTCACTAAGCACATGTGTGCATTTATATGAAGGATATTACTAGAAGCAGAATTTCTGGGTCAAAGGAGATGTACATTTGTACTTTTGATAGTTATTGCCAATTTGTCCTCAGTAGCAGTTATACCAATTGATATTCATACCAGCTATTTTGAGAATGCCTGTTGCTGTAGTCTAGAGATGCAGAACCAGCAAAGGAGACTAAGAAGCAGCTGCAGTAAAGTGGAAGAAAAGTCAGGGGAATAGAGTCCCAGAAGCCCAGCTAGAAAAATTTTCCCCAAAGAAGGCTATAGTCAACTGCATCAAATGCTGCTCATGGAGATGATAAAAATAATAAGAATTAACCATTAGATTTAGCAATGTGGGGGACACTGGTGACCTCAACAGGAGCTATTTTGGTGGCAAAATGGGCAGAATTCTGATAGGAGTATGTCTAAGAGAGAATGAGAGGAGACCCTAGAGACACTGACCAGAGGAACTCTGGACTTTCACCCTAAAGGGATCAAAGAAACGGCGTGGTGGCAGGAACACAGTGTAAGGCTAAGAAAAAAATATAGCTTGTTCAGATGCTAATGACAAAAATCCAGTAGGAAATGGAAAATTATGATGCAAGAGTTAGAAGGGAGAATTGCTGAAGCAATGTCCTCTAGTCAGCAAAGGGCATGGTGTCTCCTGCGTAGGTGGAGGACTGGTTTTACCTGGGAGCACAGACAGTTATCCATGGAGACAGCAGGGAAGACAGAGTAATCTGGGCATGGAAGTGGGTAAATGGATATATCCAACATAGGAGCTTGCAGACGTCCTTTTTCTCAGTGAAATAGGAAACAAGGTCAACAGTTGAGGGTGAGGATGGAGAGGGAGACACTAGGGCATGAAATAGTTGTTCAGGAGAGTGAGGGGACTATGGAAATGTTCTGTGATTGACAAGTGGCACTAAGGGCCCACCTGAAACATGTTCATAAATTTATTTATTTATTTATTTTAAAAATTTATTCACTTTGGGCCTCACCACACAGCTTGTGGGATCTTAGTTCCCCAACCAGCGGCTGAACCTGGGGCCATGACAGTGAAAGCACCAAGTCCTAACCGCTGGATCACCAGGGAATTCCCTATGGTCATGAATTTTTTATTTGTTCATTTATATTTCTTTTTGGTTGCACTGGGTCTTTGTTGCTGCATGCAGGCTTTCTCTAGTTGTGGAGAGCAGGGTCTATTCTCTCATGGCGCACAGGCTTCTCATTGCAGTGGCTTCTCTTGTTGTAGAACACGGGCTTTGGTAGTTGCTGCAGCGGGCTCAGCTGCGACTTGCTGGCTCTAGAGCATGCAGGCTTCAGTAGTTGTGGCACATGGGCTCAGTGGTTGCAGCGCCTGGGTTTAGTTGCTCCCTTGCATGTGGAATCGTCCCAGACCAGGGACTGAACCCATGTCCCCTGCATTGGCAGGTGGATTCCTATCCATTGCACCGCTAGAGAAGTCCTGTGGTCATAAATTCAGTGAGCAATTTCCCCAGCTCTGCTGAGCCACAGGAGTGCAGGTGCAGAACAGGTGAATGGTTGCATATAGCCAGAGTTAGAAGTTTGCTATGTGAATACAATGAAAGGAGAGGGCAAGAGAGTAAAAAGTGTAAGCAAAGAGTATTTATAAAAATAGAACAAGGAATCTAAGCTCACAAAGGAGAGGAGTATGGGTGAGTGAAGAGAAAGGATGAGCATAGGTTCTGATGGGACCAAAGAATTATTGGAGTTGAGGTACTAGAAGGGGGTGGAGCTGGTGGTTAAGGAGTGGGTTGCCTGTAGGCAGGATTATTTGGAAATTGTGTTTATTGGTGATGTGTGGCCAGGGGAGTGTAGAGACAAGTTCAGTAGAGGAGAGATACAAAAAGAATAGAGAGAAGAATCTGTTGGAAGAATTATGTATTTACCTTGACACTGAAATCACCAGGAATTATGATTGATTTTAACGATTATAGATCCTATAGATCCTAGATACTGATCATTTGTCATAAGTAGTTGCCTAACTATGTTTTCCAAAGTAGTGGTACCATTTAATGTTTCCCACCAGCAGTGTATGAGAGTTGTAATTCCTCTACATTCTCATCAGCATAAGAATGATCTCTCTTTTTAACGTTACCCATTCTAATAGATGTATAGTCATATCTCATTATGGTTTTAATTTGCATATCCCTAATGACTAATGATGTTGAACATCTTTCCATGTGCTTATTTGCCGTTCATTTTTTTTTTTTTTGGTGAAGTATTTGGGTTATTTTTTAATTACTGAGTGGGAGTTCTTTATATACTGTGGAAAAAATTAGATAAATATTTTACAAAAAATTTTTCCCAGACTTCCCCAGTGTTCCAGTGGTTAAGAATCTTCCTGCCAATGCAGGGAATGTGAGTTCGATCCCTGGTCTGGGAAGATTCCACATGCTGCAGGGCATCTAAGCCCATGCACCGCAGCTACTGAACCTGTGTGCCTCAACCAATGAATCCGGTGCATCCGAAAGCCCCATGTTCTGCAACGAGAAGCCACCACAATAAGAAGCCCACATACTGCAACTAGAGAGTAGCCTGTGCTGGCCATATGCAGCAATGAAAACTCAGTGCAGCCAAAGATAAATTAATTTTTAAAAATTTCCCAATCCATAACTAGTCTTTTCATTCTCTTATCAGTTTTTTTTTTAAGTTAGTTAATGAATTAATTTTTGGCTGTGCTGGGCTTTCGTTACTGCCCAAGTTTTTCTCTAGTTGCAGCAAGCAGGGGTTCCTTTCAAGTTGGGGTGTGCAGGCTTCTCATTGCAGTGGCTTCTCTTGCTGCAGAGTACGGGCTGTAAGGGGTGTGGGCTTCAGTAGTTGTGGCACGTGGACTCAGTAGTTGAGGTTCTGGGGCTCTAGAGCACAGGCTCAGGAGTTGTGGCGCACTAGCTTAGTTGCTCCATGGCATGAGGGATCTTCCTGGATCAGGGATTGAACCCATGTCTCCTGCATTGGCAGATGGATTCTTTACCAGTGAGCCATCAGGGAAGCCCTCTTAACAGTGTTTTTGAAAAACACAGGTTTTTAATTTTGATAAGGTCCAATTTATACATTCTTTTCCTCTGTGTATTGTGTTTTTGTTGTCATAGCTAAAAATCTTAAGCTAGGTCACAGAAAATTTCCCCTTTCTTCTATAAGTTCATAGCTAAAAATCTTAAGCTAGGTCACAGAAAATTTCCCCTTTCTTCTATAAGTTTTGTTGCTTTGGGTTTTTTGTTTAGGTGTAGGATCCACTTTGAGTTAATTTTTGTAGATATGAGAGGTATAGAATCAGGACATTTTGTTGTTTTGCAATATATATATATATATATATATATTCACTTGTTCCAGTACTATTTCTTTTAAACTTTGTAAAAAAAAATCAATTGTTTATTTATATGTGGAGTTATTTCTGGACTCTCTATTCTGTTCCATCAATTCCTTACTCTACCTTTTATGCTAATACTACACTGTTTTGATTACTGTTACTTTATAATAATTCTTGAAATAAGGTAATATAAGTCCTCCAACTTTGTTTCTTCATTGCAACTTTTTCCTTTGCATTTCTATATGAATTTGGGCATCAACTTGTTAATTTCCACAAAAAATCCCATTGAGCTATTGATTGGTACTACTTTGAATCTAAAAAACCAATTTGGAGAAAATGACATCTTATGAATATTGAGTCTTCCAACCAATGAACATTTTCCTCAATCTCTCTCATCAATATTTTATAGTATTTAGAGTACAGATCTTTCACATCACTTGTTCACATTTATCCCTTATTATTTGTTTGTTTTGATGCTATTGTAAATGCTATTTTAAGTTTCAATTTCCAATGGTTTATTTATGGCACACATAAATATGAATTTTTATGTAAGTGATTCTGTAGTCTGCAGCCTTGCTAAACTCACTTATTAGTTCTAGTAGCTTTTTAAAGAGTCCAACAGATTATCTTTATAGACAACATGTCATCTGCAAATAAAGACACTTTTATTTATTTATTTCCAATATGGATGCCTTTTATTTATCTTTCTTGCCTGATTGTACTGGTTAGAACTTCCAGTACAGTGTTGATAGTAGCAGTGGAAAGGATGGATATTTATCTTGCTCCTGATCTTAGGTGAAAAGTACTCAGTCTTTAGCCCTTATGTATGTTTTGTCTGTATGTGTGTGTGCGTAGCTGTAGGTTTTTCATAGATGCCTTTGTCAGATTGAGGAAGTTCTCTACTATCTTTCATTACTGAGAGGTTTGGTTTTTTTTAATCAGAAATCAATATTAGACTTTTGTCAGGGGCTTTCTCCACATCTATTAAGATGATCTTGTTTGTTTTTTTAGTTTAATATGATGAATTACATCAATTTGTTTTCTGATGTTAAACCAACCCTGCATTTCCAAGATAAGCCTCACTTAGTCATGGTATATTATCTTTTTAATATATTGTTGGATTTGATTTAATAAAATTTTGTTTAGAGTCTTTGCATGTTCACGATGAACAGTTGTCTCTGGTTTTCTTTTTTGTTTGTCTCTTTTTAAAAACTTTTCAAATTTTGTATTGTGGAATAGCCAATCAGCAAACAATGTTGTGATAGTTTCAGGTGAGCAGCAAAGGGACTCAGCCATTCATATACAAGTATCCATCCTTCCCCAAACTCCTCTCCCATCCAGGCTGCCATAAAACATTGTTCCATGTGCTATACAGTGGTTCCTTGTTGGTTATCCATTTTGAATATACCAGTATGAACATGTCCATCCCAAACTCCCTAAGTAATGGATAAAGAGGATCCCTTCCCCTGATCCTTCCCGCCCCCCTCCTCCTAGCAACTGTAAGTTTGTTCTTTAAGTCTGTGACTCTGCTTCTGTTTTGTATATAAGCTCATTTGTATCATTTCTTTTTAGAGTCCACATATAAATGATAGCATGTGATATTTCTCCTTCTCTGTCCTACTTTACTCATATGACACTGTCTATGTTGCTGAAAATGGCATTATTTCATTTCTTTTTAATGGCCGAGTAATATTCCATTGTATATACGTACCACATCTTCTTTATCCATTACTCTGTTGATATACATTCAGGCTGCATCCATGTCTTGGCTATTGTAAACAGTGCTTCAGTGAACACTGGGGTGCATGTATCCTTTTAGGTCATGTTTTTCTCTGGATATATACCCAGGAGTGGGATTGCAGGGTCATGTGATAGCTCTATTTTTAGTTTTTTAATGAATCCCCATGCTGTTCTCCATAGTGGCTGTACCAATTTACATTCCCACCAACAGTATAGGAGGTTCCCTTCTCTCCACACCCTCCCCAGCATTTATGTTTGTAGATTTTTTGATGATAACCATTCTGGCTAGTATGAGGTGACATCTCATTGTATTAATAGTTTTGACTTGCATTTCCCTAATAATTAGTGATATTGAACATCTCTTCATGTGCCTTTTGACCGTCTGTATGTCTTCTTTGGAGAAATGTATATTTATATCTTCTGCCCATTTTTTTGAGTGGGTTGTTTGTTTTGATCTTGTTAAGTATCTTGAACTATTTTTAAATTTTAGAGACTAATCTCTTATCTGTCACATCATTTACAAATATTTTTTCCCAAATTGTGGGTTGTCTTTTCATTTTGTTTATTGTTTCCTTTGCTGTGCAAAAGCTTTTGAGTTTAAGTAGGCCCCATTTGCTTATTTTTCTTCTTATTTTCATTATGCTGGGAGACAGTTTGAAAAACATTGCAGCAATTTATGTCAGAGACTGTTCTGCCTTTGTTTTCCTCTAGGAGTTTTACAGTATCTAGTCTCGCCTTTAGGTCTTTAATCCATTTTGAGCTTATGTTTGTGTATGGAGTTAAAGAATGATCTAATTTCATTTTTTAGCATATAGCTGCCCAATTTTCCCAGCAATCATTTGTTGAAGAGACTGTATCTCCAGCATTGTGTAGTCTTGCCTTCTTCATCGTAGATTAATTGACCATAGGTGTATGGATTTATTTCTGGGTTTTCTATCCTGTTTCATTGATTTATTTTCTATTTTTGTTCCAGTACCATACTGATTTGATGACTGTAACTTTTTATTAGTCTGAAGTCAGGGAGCCTGATTCCTCCAAGTCTGTTTTTCCTTCTCAAGATTGCTTTGGCAATTGAGGATCTTTTGTGTCACCATACAAATTTTGAGATTTTTTGCTCTAGTTCTATGAAAAAAGCCACTGGTAATTTTTAAATTTTCTTATAACTTTTTTGTCTGGTTTTGATATATCAGATATCAGATATACTGATATATCAAAACCAGACAGGTATGCTGATATATGGGGCTTCCCTGGTGGCTGAGGTGAAGAATTTGCCCTCAGTGTGAAAGACTTGGGTTCAATCCTTGGGTTGGGAAGATCCCTGGAGAAGAAAATGGCTACCCACTCCAATATTCTTTCTTGGAGAATTCCATGGACAGAGGAGACTTACAGGCTATAGTCTATGGAGTTACAAAGAGTCGGACATGACTGAGTGACTAACACGTTCACTTTTTATGCTGATATACTGGCCTATAGATTTAGTTGGGGGTAATTCTGACTCTTCAATTTTTTGGAAGAGTTTGTATATAACTGGTATTACTTCTTCCTTAAGTGTTTGGTAGAATTCACCAGTGAAGCCGTCTGAGCCTGGACTTTTCTTTGTGGCAAGTATTTTGACTATAATTTTAATGTCTCTAACAGAATAGACTATCTGTTTTTTCTAGAATGAACTTTAGTAATTTGTATCTTTCAAGGAATTTGTCCATTTTTTAAAGTTGTTGAATTTGTTGACATAAAATTATTTGTAATATTCCCTATCCTGTATCTTTAGAATCTGCAGTGATGTCACCATTCCCATGTCTGATATTGGCAAATTACGTCTTCTCTCTTTTTTCCTAATCAGTCAGGCTACAGGTTTGTCCATTTTACTGACCTTCTGAAAGAACCCTTTTGGCTTAATTGATTTTCTACATTGTTTATCTATTTCCTATTTAGATATTTATTAGTTCCTTTCTTCTGCTTATTTTGGGCTCAATTTTTCCTCTCCTTTTTCTGGTCTACTGGAGTGGAAGCTGAGGTCATTTATTTGAATGACTGTTCTGTCTAAAACAGACTTTCTTTCTGTCTAAAATAAACTTTTAGTGCTACACATTTCTCCCTAAGTACTGCTTTAGTATCATACCACAAATTATGTTTTCAATTAAAAATATTTTCTAATTTCTCCTTTGAATTTTTTTTTAACCCGTGTATTATTTAGTTTCAAAAAGTTTGGGAATTCTCTTAGGATAATTCCATTCCTGGTTTCTAATTTAATTCAATTGTCAGAGAATATACACTTTGTATAACTTTAATCCTTTTGAATCTGTTGAAACTAATTTTATGGCCCAGAATGTAGCCTACTTTGGTAAATGTTTTGTGTGCACTTGGGAAGAATGTGTATTTTATTGTTGTTAGATAGAGTGACCTATAACTATCAAACAGGTTAAGTTAGTTGATGTGTTTTTTGAGTCTATATCCTGACTGATTTTCTGCCTTTTTTTCCTGTTATTGAGAAAAGGGTACTGGAATGACCAACTGATATTCTGGATTTGTCTATTTTTCCTTAAGGTTCTATCAGTCTTGCTTCATATAATTTGAAAACTGTTATTAGGTACATAGATGTATAGGATTGTTTTATGTCTTTCTGTTTAATTGACTCTTTTATTATGAATCCATAAAATCTACTTTGATAGTAATATCATCATTCAAGTTTTCTTTTGACTACTATTAGCATGATAAATCTTTTCCACCCTTTTAATCTACTTGTGTCTCTATATTTAACATACACTTCTTTTTTTTTTCTTTTTTTTTTTTCCATTTATTTTTATGAGTTGGAGGCTAATTACTTTACATCATTGCAGTGATTTTTGTCATACATTGAAATGAATCAGCCATGGATTTACATGTATTCCCCATCCCGGTCCCCCCTCCCACCTCCCTCTCCACCCCATCCCTCTGGGTCTTCCCAGTGCACCAGGCCCGAGCACTTGTCTCATGCATCCAACCTGGGCTGGTGATCTGTTTCACCCTAGATAATATACATGTTTCGATGCTGTTCTCTTGAAACATCCCACCCTCGCCTTTTCCCACAGAGTTCACAAGTCTGTTCTATACATCTGAGTCTCTTTTTCTGTTTTGCATATAGGGTTATCGTTACCATCTTTCTAAATTCCATATATATGTGTTAGTATACTGTAATGGTCTTTATCTTTCTGGCTTACTTCGCTCTGTATAATGGGCTCCAGTTTCATCCATCTCATTAGAACTGATTCAAATGAATTGTTTTTAATGGCTGAGTAATATTCCATGGTGTATATGTACCACAGCTTCCTCATCCATTCGTCTGCTGATGGGCATCTAGGTTGCTTCCATGTCCTGTCTATTATAAACAGTGCTACGATGAACATTGGGGTGCACGTGTCTCTTTCAGATCTGGTTTCCATCCGTGTGTATGCCCAGAAGTGGGATTGCTGGGTCATATGGCAGTTCTATTTCCAGCTTTTTAAGAAATCTCCACACTGTTTTCCATAGTGGCTGTACTAATTTGCATTCCCACCAACAGTGTAAGAAGGTTCCCTTTTCTCCACACCCTCTCCAGCATTTACTGCTTGTAGACTTTTGGATAGCAGCCATCCTGACTGGCCTGTAATGGTACCTCATTGTGGTTTTGATTTGCATTTCTCTGATAATGAGTGATGTTGAGCATCTTTTCATGTGTTTTAGTGCCATCTGTATGTCTTCCTTGGAGAAATGTCTGTTTGGTTCTTTGGCCCGTTTTTTGATTGGGTCATTTACTTTTCTGGAGTTGAGCTGGAGGAGTTGCTTGTATATTTTTGAGATTAATCCTTTGTCTGTTGCTTCATTTGCTATTATTTTCTCCCAATTTGAGGGCTGTCTTTTCACCTTGCTTATAGTTTCCTTTGTGGTGCAAAAGCTTTTAAGTTTCATTAGGTCCCATTTGTTTATTTTTGCTTTTGTTTCTAAAATTCTGGGATGTGGGTCATAGAGGATCTTCCTGTGATTTATGTCGGAGAGTGTTTTGCCTATGTTCTCCTCTAGGAGTTTTATAGTTTCTGGTCTTACATTTAGATCTTTAATCCATTTTGAGTTTATTTTTGTGTATGGTTATATTTAACATACACTTCTTATAGCCAGCATATAGTTCTGCTTTTTGTCTAATCTGATAATCTTTGTCTTTTAATTGGTATATTTAGATCATTTACATTTAATGTGATTATCGATATGATTAGGTTTGAGTCTTATCGCCTTGATATTTTCTTTCTATGTGTTCTGTCTCTTTTTTGTTCTTTTCCCTTTTTTCCACTCTTTTAGATTATTCGGGTTTTTTAAATTATGCAACTTTGTCTCCTTTGTTGGTTTATTAGGAAAATTCTTTATTTTGTTATTTTAATATTAATTTAGGACATATCTTTAACTTATTGCCCTCTATCTTCAATTATACAACCTCATAATGTTGTCTTGAATTTTATTTTTATATATGTTCTATAATCCACAGTATATTGGTACTGTTTCAAGGTCAATTCGTTTTAAAGAGATTTGAATTATATGGAAAATATACATTTACCCAGGGCTTCCAAAGTGGCACTGGTGGTAAAAGAACCCACCTGCCAATGCAGGAGACATAAGAGACTTGGATTCAATCCCTGGGTTGGGAAGATCCCGTGGAGGAGGGCATGGCAACCCACTCCAGTACTCTTGCCTAGAAAATCCCATGGACAGAGGAACCTGGCAGGCTACAGTCCATAGAATTGCAAAGAGTTAGACATGACTGAAGTGACTTCACACACACACACACACACACACACACACACACACACGCACACACACACACTCAGCCATGTAGTAACTATTTCCAGTGCTCTTCATTCTTTTCCATAGATTTGAGGTTTCCATGTGGTATTATTTTTCTTATGCCTGAATGGCATCCTTTAATATTTCATGTATTTTTGAAAGATAGTTTCACTGGGTATAGAATTATAGATTGGCAGTAGTAGTAGTAATTATTATTATTTTTAAGACGTTGCTCCCCTGTCTTTTCTCTTTCATTCCCAATAAGAAATATGACACCATCATTATCTTTATTACTGTATACATAACATTTCTTTTATCTTTGACTGCCTTAAAATTTTTTTCTTTATTATTCATTTTTAGCAACTTGACTATGATGTGCTATGGTGTAGTTTTCTTCATGTTTCTTGTACTTGGAGTTCATTAATCTTTTTGAATCTAGGAGTTTACAGTTTCACTACATTTGGAAAGTTCAGGTATCCAAGTATTAAACTGCTTGGGTTGTCCTGTTGCTCACCAATAATTCTTTCACTTTGGGGGATGTTTTTCTTGTTTTTCATTTTGGATATTTTTTACTGCTGTGCCTTGAAGCCCACTAATCTATAATGTTCTTCTGTAGTGTTTCATCTATGGTTTATCGCTTCCAATATATTTTTTATCTCAAACATTTTAATTTTCATCTCTATAAGTTTGATCTATATCTTTTTATATCTTTCATATCTCTGCTTAAATTTTTCAACATACCAAATATAATTAAAATACCTCTTTTAATGTCTTTCCCTGTTAATTGTAAAATCTGTATCTATTCTATGTCAGTACCAATTGATAGATTATTCTTCTCATTTTGAGCCGTATTGTTTTTGCATCTAGACTTGGCTCATAATCTGTGATTGGATGCCAGACACTGTGAATTTTTCCTTGTCGGTGGCAGGTAATTTTGTATTCCTGTAAATCTTCTTTATTCTCGGATGCAGTTAAGTTACTTGGAAACAGTTTGATCTTTCTGAGTCTTGTTTTAATGATTTATTATATGGGTCCACAGCAGTACTCAATCTGGGACTAATTTTTCCCCTCTACTAAAATAATACCTTCCTAAGAACTCTATTCAATGTCCCATGAAATGTGAATTTTTTCAGTCTAGTTATTAGAAATAGGGACTGTTCTCATGTGAGCACCAGGACTGTTCCCCTTATTCCTTTTGGCATTGGTTAGTTTCCTCACATATCCAAGGGGACCCTCTACAAGTTTCTAGTTTCTCCTTCTATACACTTCTCTCTTTTGTGAGACTCCATCCTATGGAGTCTAGCTCCCTTGGTTTCCCTGGAAACTTAGTTCTCCTCAACACTAGGAGTTTGCTATGCTCTGCCTCAGTGTCCCATCCCAATGCTGAAGCCTGGAAACTCTCAAAGCAATATGCTAGGAATTTGTCAGGTTCACCTTGTTTATTTCCCATCTTTCAGGAGTCATTGTTCTTTATTGTCTGATGTCTCTAAAAATGGTGTTTGTCTGTTGTTTTGTTTTCAAGCCGCAGGTAATAAATGTGGTGTCTCTGTGACTCAATCTTAAAAAGAAGCAAAAGTAGAAATATGTTTCTTGATTTCCAAACGTTTGATATCTTCCTAGTTATTTTTGTTACTAATTTCAAACCTCATTGTGTGTCTAACTGGGTCTACCATTTTATATGTGCCTGTTTTTTCAAGGTTGTTAATTGTGATGTTCAGGTCTGTCTGTATTTATTAAATAGGTCTGCTTGACCTATTAAAAACAGAGAAATGAGGTTATGATCTTCTACATGAACTTTCAGCTTATCGTTGTGGGTTTCATTAATTTTATCCTACAAAGATAAGCTAAAAGTTCATGTGGAAGATTAATATATAATTAGTGTGTATGTGTGTATGTACATATTGACTATTAAGTGTGAACAAGTTTTAAAATCTTACAGATTCCTTCTGAATTGAACCTTTTATCAGTATTGATCCTTCATTCCTAATAATAGTTTTGTTTAAAGTCTGTTTTATCTGATACTATTTATATGTTTGTGGCCACACTTCATGGCTTATGGGACCTTTGTTCCCTAACCAGGGGTTGAACCTGGGCCCCCTAGCAGTGAAAACAGTTGAGTCCTAACCACTAGACTGCCAAAGAATTCCCTATCTGGTATTATTTAAAGCATCTCTCAACTTTTGGTTATATTTGTCTCATATACCCTTTTCTATCCTTTTTTTTCCCCAACCATTATATGTCCCTATGTTTCAGATATTTCTCTTTTAATGATACATTGATGGACTTATTTTTTTAATCTAGTCTATTTAACTAAGTTTATCTATGTACTTATTGAAATTATTAATTTACTTCTATTCATTTCTACCCTCTTGCTTTGCACTTTGTATTTGTTCTACTTTTTTGTTTCTTTGTTTTCCTTTCTTGCTATTTAAAAAAAATTTGAATATTTTGTTTGATGTAGTAAACATATTTCTTATTCAGTTTTTCCATTTACTGGTTTAGAAGCTTATTTACTTCATTTCTATGCTTTTATTTATTACCCTTGAAATTTACTATATACTCTTAACAAAGTTATAATTCTTTTCCTGACTAATATTAGGATCTTTGACAGTGGTATGCTGGAGCTGGCTCATACTGGTCCACAGGAGCAAATTGTTAGCATCTCTTCTTAACACCTTATTTAGTAGCATCACATTGGTAGCTTGAAGTCAGCCATGGAGGAAACATATATATATAAAACCATGGAAATCAACAAACTTAAATCAGGGGTTTTCCCCCCTCTAGAAGTGGTTGTTAAACATTTACCAACACACCACTGATCTTGTTGTCATTCAGTTGCTAAGTCATAGCCAACTCTTTTCGGCCCCACAGACTGCGGCTTGCCAGGCTCCACTGGCCTCCACTATCTCCCAGAGTTTGTTCAAATTCTTGTCCATTGAGTTGATGATGCTATCTGGCCATCTCATCCTCTGCTGCCCCCTTCTCCTTTTGCATTCAGTCTTTCCCAGTATCAAGGCCTTTTCCAGTGAGTCAGCTCTTTGAGTCAGCTCTTTGCATCAGGTGGCCAAAGCTATGAGAGCTTCAGTTTCAGCATCAGTCCTTCCAATGAATATTCAGGGTTGATCTTTTAGGATTTACTGGTTTGATCTTGCAGTCCAAGGGATTTATAAGCCATATAGCAGAGATTTTTAGCTCTTTTTAAATTCTGCCATTGTTATTATTCTTTTTCTTATATATGAACAATTTGTCTTCATACTTACCAAATTTTTTTTGCTCTTTTCCCTCTTGCCTCTCACAACTTCCTCTGTGGTCATTTTCTCTCTTTCTGAAGTTTATCTTTTAGAAATTTGTACTTTAGTGAAAGTCTATGGTGGTAAAGAGCATGTTCACTTATGTTTTGCTCTTAATATCTTTATATCACTGTCCTCTAAAAATAGTTTTCCTGGGAATTTAATTCTATTAATTTAGTTATTTTTTTTTAACTTAGCATTTTAAAAATATTTCCATTGTTGCTGTTGAAAAGTACAGCACAAACTAACACAACATTGTAAAACAACTATACTCCAATACAAAAATTAATTTAAAAATAGAAGAGCACAGTTGTCATATTTTATAGGTAAATTCCCTCTCCTCTCTGGCTGTATATAAGATGTCTGTCTTTGGAGTTCTTCAGTATCACTCTAATATGTGTAGGTGTTGATTTTTCTTAATCCTGCCTTGAATTTGATTAATGACATATCTACGGATTTATATTTTTCATCACTTCTGAAAATTTCTTAGCTTTTGTCCAATGTTACATCTCATTCATTTTCTCTCTTTTTTTTCTCTGACACTCTAAATGAGACTCTCAATTTAGACTTTTATTCTCTCCTCCACATACCCTAAATAATTCTCTATTTCTGGCTGTTTTTCTTGCTGTATTATATTCTAGGTAATTATTTTTATTCATCTTCCAACTCACTGGTTCTCTTTTTGGCTATATCTAAACTATTGTTTAATTCACCCAATAATTTTGTAATTTTAGTTATAGTAAGCTTATAATTTTGGTGATTTTATTTTTCAGTTATGAAAGTTCTACTTAGTTCTTTTTCAGACTACTTGGGTAGTCTCTTATTGCTTACTCATTTTTAAAATTGATTTTATATCCCTTTAAAGTTTTTGTGCTTATCTTACATTCTGTTTTTGATAGTTCCAACAGCTGAAGTCCTTAGGGTTCTAAATCTATTTTTCATCACTTCTGGTACCTTTCATGAAGCTTGTTTCTTGGTTTGGTGTTTCTGTCATTATTGTTATGGCAGTGATCATTTCAGCTTATATTTTGTTTAACCAAATTGGGTCCAAAACAGAGTATGCTTTATTCTGCAAGGATTTGTATTTGATTCTAACAGGAACAGGGGGTGCTATCAACCTGGGACCTTTCTAGGTTCCTCAGAGGATCCAGGTCCTTCCTCTGAGTTGTTTCTATTCTCCATTCCAGTGTTTATATTGGCATTTGCCACCACGGCTCAGCAGGTGCAATGCAGGAGACAAAGGAGACACAAGTTTGATCCTTGGGTCAGGAAGAGCCCCTGGAGGAGGAGATGGCAACCCACTCCAATATTCTTGCCTGAAAAATCCCATGGACAGAGGAGCCCAGAAGGCTATATAGTCTAAAGGGTTGCAAAGAGTTGGACATAACTAAGTGACTAAGCATACACGACACACACAGCCCTAATATTTGTGTTACCTTATAGTTCATGGTTTCCACTCAGATTTCAACTCACTTGTTTTTTTATTTTTAGTATCCTTGGAGATTTTTCTTACCTTTTAGATAAAAGTACAGGATCTATTAATAGTTCTAATGGGAAGGCACTTCAAGACATGTAGTTTGCCATATAATGCTGGAAGAGGAAATCATACTTTGGAATTTATCCTGGTATAAGGTAGGAGATATGGGTCCATCCATACTTTTTTCTGATAGCTACTAGTTGTCCCAATAGCAATTATTGAATAATCCATTTTCCCCTATGGGTAGACTGTAAATATCATCCATGCTCTAGTCTAAATGTAATTGCATATATTTCTGAACTTTCCATTCTATTTTATTATATCTACTATCTATTTATTTATGTGGAAATATGATTATGTTTTACTTTTGAAAGATTTATAACATGTTTTAGTAACTGGTAGATCTAGTACTCCATCCTCATTATTTTAATGTTTTCCCAACTATTCTTAATCATATTTTTCATATTAACTTTACAGTTAGATTGTCTAGGTTACAAACAAGTGATTTCCTGATGTCATTTTTAAAATTATGGTAAAATAACACACAATATGAAATTTGCTATCTTTTCTATTTTTGAATGTACAATTTAGTAGTGTTAAGTATATTCATATTGCTGTGCAACAGATCTCCAGAATTTTTCTTCTTGCAAAACAAAGCACTCTATACCCATTAAACAGCTCCCCATTTTTCCCTTCTCTAGTCCTCATAGCCACCATTCTACTTTCTATTTCTATGAATTTGGCTACTTTAGATACCACACATAAGTGGAATCATGCACTATTAGCCTTTTTGTAACTAGCATAATGTCCTCAAGTTTCATCCATGTGGTAGCAAGTAACAGGATGCTATACATTACATGTATTTCCTTCCCTATTAAAGCTGAATAATATTCTATTTTATGTATATACCACATTTATCTATCGATAGACATTCAGGTGCTTTCATCTCTTGGCTACTATGAATAATCCTATGAATATGAGTATGAAAATACCTCTTTGAGACGCTGCTTTCAGTTCTTTTGGATATATATACCCATAAGTGAGATTGCCAAGTCATATGATTGTTTTTTAAATTCTTTGACAAACACTATACAGTTTTCCATGGCAGTTGCATCATTTTATAATCCCACCATCAGGGCACAGGGTTCTAATTTCTCACATCCTTACCAATACTTGTTATTTTCTGTATTTAAAAAAAATTTTATGGTAGCAACCCTAATGGGTGTGAGATGATGTATCATTATGGTTTTGATTTGTATTTCTCTAGGGATAGGTGATGCTGAGCATCCTTTTAGATGCTTGTTGGCCATTTATAGATCATCTTTGGAGAAATGCCTATTGGATTCCTTTGCCCATTTTTAATTGAGTTATTCTGTTGTTGTTGTTGAGTTGTGGGAATTCTTTATATATTCTGAATATTAATCCCTTATCAGATGTATGATTTGCAAATGTTATCTCCATTTTGAAGATTGTCTTTCCAGTCTTGATTGTGTAACATTTTTATGGAGATCATGTTTAATGCAGATCAACCTAGGTGGAAATGAAATCTTTATGATTGATCATAATAAGTGAAATCTTTATGAAAGATGAAGATCCTTCTTGATCTTCTATCTAGTCACTCTATCCATTATTGAAAGTAGGGCATTGAAATCTGCAACTATTATTGTTGAATTATCTATTTCTTCCATCAGTTCTGTCATTTTTTGCTTCATGTATTTTGGAGCTCTATTATCAGGTGTGCATATTTATAATTGTTATTTCTTTCTAATAGATTGACACATTTATAACTATAAAATGTCATTATTTTCTTATGTAACAATTTTTTCCTAAAGTCTATTCTGTGTGTTATTAATAAAGCTGCTCCAGCAATTTTTGGTTAGAGTTTTCTTAATATATCTTTTCCAGCTCTTTTATCATCAACTTATTTCTCTATCTTTGGATCTAAACTATGTCTCACATAGATAGCATATAGATGATTTTTTTAATCCATTTTTCCAATTTCTGCCTTTTAATTGGAGGGTTTAATCCATTTATATTTAAGGTAATTACTGATAAAGTAGGATTATGTCTGCCATTTTGCTATGTTTTCTCTCTCATATATTTAGTTTCTCCCTTCCTCTCTTAGTACTTTTTTCCTTAGTGATTGCCCTGGGAATTACATGTGGTATCTTAATTTAAGATTATCTATATTAGATGATTAATTTCAAAGTATACAAGTATATAAAACAATATATAATGGATTCCATATATAGCTCCATTCCCCCTCTTCTTTGTCACATCTTTATCAATTATATCTTTATAGATTATAAACCCTTCAACACAGTTTTATAATACTGCTTTCTGATGTTTTCTTTAATAGATTTTATTTTTAGAGTGTTTCAGATTTATAGAAAATGTGAGCAAAAAGTACAGTGTTCAGTGTATCTCCTGCCCTCACACGTGTGCAGTTGTATTTTAAATTAGGTAGAAAAACAAAATATTTGCAAACAAAATACCTTTATAATGTCTTTTAGATTTACCTGTATAGGTTCATATTACTGTCTTGTATCCTTCATTTCACACTAAAGGACTCCCATTAGTATTTCTTATAGGGAAGATCTATTGGTGATGAATTTTTTTAGTCTTTATCTAGAAATGCCTTTTTTAAAAAAATTGTTTAATTTTTGGCTGCATCAGGTTTTAGTTGTGCCATAAGTGATCTTTGTTGCAGCAAATGGGCTTCTGTCTAGCTGTGGTACATAGGCTCAGTAGTTGCAGCACATGGGCTCCAAAGTGCATGGACTCTGTAGTTTGTGATACGTGGACTTTCTAGTTGAGGTGCATGGGTTTAACTGCCCCACATCATGTGGGATCTTAGTTTCCCTACAGGCATCAAACCCATGTCTCCTGCATTACAAGCTGGATTCTTAATCACTGGACCACCAGAGAAGTCACTAGAAATGTCTTAATTTATCTTTCTTATTCATTTAAATTTGCTTAATTTATCCTTCATGTTTAAAGGATAGTTTTTCTGGATATAGAATTTTTGGTTGACATCATTTTCTTTCAGCAATTTAACTACATCATCCCACTGTCTTCTGACCTCCCTGGCATCTGCTAATGAGTCAGTTGTTACTCTTATTCTGGATCCCTTGTATATGATGAGTTGCTTCTCTTACTTATTGCTTCCCAGATTCCTTCTTTGTCTTTGTCTTTCAGTAGTTTGACTATGATGTATCTACATGTGAATCTTTTTGAGTTCATACTGCTTAGAGTTCTTTAAGCTTCTTTGTATATCAGATAAGTTTTTTCATCAAACTTAGGAAGTTTATGGATATTATTTCTTCATTCATTTTGCCCCCTTTTCTTCTCTCCTGTTGAGAGGTACCTCACAATATCATGGACTCTGTTCAGTCTTCATTCTTTTTCCTTTCTGTTCCAGAAGTGGGTAATTTCAATTGACTTATCTTAAGTTTACTGACATTTTTCTCCTGTCAACTCATTTTCTCCTGCTGTTGAGTTCTTCTATGAAATTTTTATTTTAGAATAAAGAATGTTATTTTTCTTTTAAATTTGGTTTTTATAATAATTTGTATCTTTTATTGATGTTCCTTATTTGGTGAGATATTATTCTCATACTTTTCTTCAGTTCTTTAGACATGGTTTCCTTTGGTTCTTTAAACATATTTATAATAGCTGATTTAAGATCTTTGTCTAGTAAGTCTAACATATGGACTTCCTCATGGACAGTTCCTGTTGACTACTTTATGTCTCACATATGGACCATACTTTCCTGTCACTCTGCATGTTTCATGATTATTTGCTGAAAACTCGATATTTTAATAGTATAGTACGGTAACTCTGGATATCATATTCCCCTTCCCAGTGTTTGTTGCTGTTTGTTGTTTGTTTAGTGACTTTCCTGGATTAATTATAGAGAGTCTATATTTTCTGACATGTATGACCACTAAAGTTTCTATTCAGTTAGATTAGTGGTCAGCTCATGATTGGACGGGCATTTCCTTAAATCCTTGAACCAATAAGTCTTCAACTCTTGCAAAAATGTTCTATGTGTGTATTGGGGCACACATAGTTACATTCAGTGCTCCAGCAATTTTCAACTTTGCTTTAACCTTTACTTTCTGCTTGTACAGGGTTTCATGGTCAGCCAAAGAGGAGAGACTCGGGCCTCTGGAGATCTTTCCTGGGCATGTGCTCTTCCCTGCACATACACATGGCCATTTAGATATTGAGGAATATATAAGAACTTTTCAGAGGCCCCCGTAAACATCTCATTCCCACTTTTTCCTCTAAGAATTTTTGGCCAGACTCATTGTTTTGCCTCAACTACTATCATTGTCTCAAGCAACAGCAATGTTCAACAGTTGCTACTGGTTGTTTTCAACAAATACCCTAAGAATAGGGTTTTTCCCACTAAGCAAGTTCTAAGTCAGGCCAGATAACAAGTCCTGAAAATAGGGCTGTCCCGGAACTGCCAGGCAGATCAAATAGTGACAGTTGTATGAAAATACAACTTGTTGAGAAGTTCCAAACCCAATCTGTCCCTTTTAGTGGCTACTAGGCTGCTAGTTTTTACAACTACTATGGTTGCAAGACTACTACTGCAGATCTGGGAATAGGGAAAATTAAAACACTGCAGGGAATTCCCTGGCAGTTCATTGGTTAGAACTGTGTGCTCTCACTGCTGAGGGCCTTGGTTCAATCCCTGGTCAGGGAACTAAGATGGCCAAAAACAACTGCAAAGTTCTTCATTCTTACTAAGATTCAGCCATTTTTCTTAAATAAATACCCCTTGGACTATTGCAAACCTTTTGTTAATTTTCAGAATTCTGAAAAGTTGATTTTGACCGTTTTTGCCTATGTTCCTGTTGTTTTATGGAGGAACAGATTTTCAAAGATCCTTGCTCTTCAATTCTCAGAGTTCTATTTGGGGGCTTGATACAGCATTCATCCTGTCATAGTAATTATGAATCTGTGAGCACCTGCTGTGGGGTAGGCACTATGATAGAGGCTTGGGAAAAGATAGAGAGGTTCAAACAATGATTCCTGCCTTCTGAAAGCTTACAGAGCTGTTGAGGAGACAAAATGTAATTACATGAGCCTTTACATAATGATAAGAGGAACTAGAGAACAATATAAGGCTTTAAGACACACTCTGCAAAAGAATTTCCTGCAATGATAGAAATGTTCTGCATTGACCAATATGGTACTCACTAGCCACATGTACTTACTGGGCACTTGGTCTACTGTGGCTGAGGAACTGAATTTTAAATTTTATTTAATTAATTAACTTATTTTATTTTATTAATTCAAACTTAAATAACCACATATGGCTACCTGTTTGGATGCCACAGCTCTAAAACTAAATAATTACTTAATTGACCAGGATGACTGTGATATAGGGGTGAATGGGGAAGATTTTCTCCCATGAGAGGCCCACAGCTCTCTTCCTCTGGCTCCTGTGGGTGGAAAGGCATTGTGGGCTGTGGATACTCTCTGGTATGTAATTGTGTCTGGTGAACAGTAGATGTTGTACAGTGACACTGTTGAAACAAATCGTGTCTGAGCCACCTGGTAGAGGCAAACTCTAGTCTACCCCATTGTGGACAAACTTAAACCCCAGTGCCTAGATCAGGCACAACCTGACAAATGCAATTTGATCAGAAGGGGTTGTGGGGGCTGTAGAAGAACCAGCCCCTCCTCCTAACCCAATGGTCAATGCAACATTCACTGTTTTTCTGTGCAGCCACAAAACAAGCTCACAGTAGCATCTGTCTCCTTCCATGATTTCCAGTAAGATGTCTTTACTCCCACACCAATGTTGCAAACACAGCTCTTTGTCTAGGACCCATTCTGGTAGTTCCCCTTGAGGAAATGAAAGTTCTATAACCTCCCTG
Source organism: Odocoileus virginianus (assembly GCF_023699985.2). Lineage (NCBI taxonomy): Eukaryota > Metazoa > Chordata > Mammalia > Artiodactyla > Cervidae > Odocoileus > Odocoileus virginianus. Next base: position 48,051,136 of record NC_069682.1, read on the forward strand.
CTCAGTCAGTGCCGAAGTGGGACAAAGGTTTTCCCTCTTGCTTGCAGAATGACCTTCACGTCCTTCCTCACTCTTTTCAGAGCTGGGTGCATTTGAGGGAAGCTGAATCAAAAGGGTTTAATAAGAAATTACCCCATGTGCCCTGGGAGTCTTGTGGACCAGACGCTAATCACAAGAACAAGGGTCCCCAAGCTACCCTTAATCCAGAGCGAGGACTTATGCAAAGACATCTAGGCAACTGAAGCCAGCCTCAGGGTCAGGGTGGCTCCCATGCTGAGGCACAAGTAGAGCTGTGGTCAATGTCTCTAAAGGATATTGAAGGAGAGAGACAGTATAGGCAGGAGGAGGCCTGGGGACTGTAATAGGTGGAGTTGGGGGTGGCTAGTGAGTGAATTGTCTACAATTTCAATGATAAATTCTCTCCATAAAGGGCTAGTCAATGTTGGGGGACTCGTGCCAACCTGGACTGTCTCATCATATGACTCGGAGCAAGGTCTCACCTCCCTCAGCTTCAGTTTCCTCATTGTCAAATGAAGCTGACCTCAGTCGGTAAGGATGTTGTAAAGTTAGGTAAGATGTATTTATGAGATACCAGCACAGAACCTGCCACAATATTATTTACCACCCCCATCCCAGTCTCACCCCAACTCATCCTCTTTGAGGGTAAGTAAACTGAGCCTAGACACTAGCAGGGAAGTCCATTCAGAGTCAAAGAAGTACTTCCTGACTCTGGCCACACAGCTGAGCAAGAGAAGAATGTGAGCCTCAGCCAGGGGCCCTGGGAGGTCTGAGCTGCGAATGGGTCCTTCTCTACTAGGATGGGGGCAACATTCAACCTTCTGTCTGTTCTCTCTGCCCTGTTTTGCTTGGCACATTGTGGAAGCTGCCAAGCCATGCCAACCTCCCTCCTCTTCCTCACATGATTCACAGACAGGAAGTGCAGGGTCTCTGACTCTGAAGCCTGACTCACCCACCCAAGGCCAGAGGGACACACAACTTTTTCCCTTTAGTCTTGGGACCCCCACCTTCCTCTTTACGTCCCTAAATCACTCATAAGCACACTATCCTTCTCTGTAGCTTCCATCTGCCCATCTATGCCCCAGCCCCCAGCCCTCCTACTTTTTCTCAGTCGCTCCTCCTGTTCTGTTCTTCCCCTGCAATCCAATATTCCATATTCACAGAATATTGCCCAGGCTGGGGAGACATGCAAAGGGACTGTGTGTATATCTGTGTCCACACAAAAATAAACGGGCTTCATGCTCAGGTGACCCACTGCTCCAGTCTGTCCCAGACGCTCCACATGCGGTGCCCAGAGGCCTCCCATTAGCAGCCCCTTCCTCCCTCCTCCTCTCCCCTCAGGCCCCATGAAGGGAAAATGGAGTCACCACCACTCTTCATGGGCAGCTGGGGGCCCCTTAGCAGTCTCTCTGCCTCCTCTCCCCCTCTCCTCAGACCCCATGCCCAGCCCTGAGTTTTGGAGAGCCTAGTAAGTGCCCTATCAACATGTTAATCAAATTACTTAGGAGCTAAAATTGACGCTGTTCATTAATTATACAAGATTATGCTAATTGTGCATGCAAATGCATGCAAGGGAACAGAAGGTGTTCAGGCGCATGGTGGGCCATTAGCATAGAGGATGGGGTGCGGGTGAATTGGCATGCTAATGTATGCGCCCCAGCTATTTATAGTCCCCCAGCCCATCTGCACTGCAGCCACCTCTGCCCCAAGTAGGGATCATGGTGGAGAGGCCAGGTCCAGGCCTGGTGGGTGGCTATGGCCCTGGGGACACTCAGCCTTGGCTGCTGCCCCAGGCCAAGACCAGGAAGTAGCATGGGCCACCACCCCCGTGGCCACCCGCACTTGGACTTAGACTGTCACACCAACCTCCTCATTCACCATCCTTTCTCTGGCCTAGGCCCTTTGGGGCCTGAGTCTCCCTGAAAGCAAAATAACTCTTCCAAATAAGGCACCCCCTGCTAAGCCAGGATATTTTATTTCATTTTAACTAATTTAAACTTAGTCACGGGTGGCTCATAGCCACCCTATCACAATATAGACCTAGAAAGAGGAAGTGTTGCAAAAGACATTAATACATGGGTTGAAGCAGGTGTTTAAAACAAGTATCCTAGGAAGGTTTTGGGAGAGAAAGCAGGTTGAGAGCAAAGGACAGAATCCCACTAGATGTTTATTTCCAAGTGCAGCCTGGGGTGGAGAAGTGGGTAGAGGGGTCCTCCACTAATTTTCACCCCAAAGGGCAAATTCAATTTTATTGAATTTCCTGGTGGTCTAGTGGTTAGGACTCCACGCTTCTACTGCCAGGGGCCCAGGTTTGATCCCTGGTCAGGAAAATAAGATACCACAAGCTCTGCAGCATAGCAGGAAAAAAAATTTTTGAAATTTTAGTTTCTCAGTTACACTAGTGTCATTTTAAGTGCTCAAAAGCCACATGTGCACAGGAAACTCTACTCAATGCTCTGCGGTGACCTAAATGAGAAGGGAATCTGAAAAGGAGTGGATATATGTATATGTACCACTGATTCACTTTGCTGTAAAACAGAAACAGAACATTGTAAACCAACTATATGCCAATAAAAATTAATAAACTATTTTAAAAATAAAATGGAAAAGAAAGCCACAGGTGGCTACTGGATATCATTTTTGGAAAAGTTCTATCAGACAGCATTTATGATCAGATTTCCATTTCCTTGCACCTGACAGTCCTGTAGCTACAAGTGCCCCTGGGCTCAGCCCATCTCTTTCAGTTCCTGACAGCTTTCTCTTTGGAAGTGTGAACATAATCTCAGCTCTAAGTATTTATCTCACCAGGATGTAGGGAAGGAAAAGCTGGTGAAAGCTCTCTGCCTTGATTTCTTTAGGATGAGATTCCTAGAAGCAGAGCTGGAGATAGAATTTCTTGGGAAAGTGATTTATTGGAGGAGAGCTCTGGGGTGAAAATGAGTGAGGGAAGCAGGACCGGGCATGAGAGGCAGCTTAGCTAGGAGATAGTCTCAGCTGGAGTCTAGCATCAGCCTGATCCTTTGCAGGGTTCTCTCTTTTTTTTTAGTATTTATTTATGTGGTTGTGCCAGGTCTTGGTTTCAGTGCACGGGATCTTCAATCTTTAGTTGAAATATGCAAGCTTCTTAGTTGTAGCTTGTGGGATCTAGTTTCCTGACCAGGGATCAAACCCAGGCTCCCTGCATTGGGAGCATGGAGTCTTAGCCACTGGACCACCAGGGAAATCCCCTTTGGGGAATTCTGAATGTGAACAGTACTAAGAGTTGGTCCTTCTTGTGATGTCAGTCCTTCTTTGACCACAGCCTGCTGGTAAGGAGCATATGCTTCTGGCTGAGAATAATCTTCCAGTAGTGGGGGAAGCTGTAAGCCATTTATTTAGTTATTATTTTTAATTTATTTATTTGGCCGTACCACACAACTTGCAGAACCTTAGTTCCCCAGCCAGAGATTGAACCCAGGCTGCCTCAGTAAAAGCACTGAGTCCTAACCACTGCACCCCCAGGGAATTCCCTGGCTGTGAACCCTTTAGTAATCAACACTCTCAGGAGCTGTGAGTGGGGGAATCCAGGCAGGCACCAGCCCACCTGATACCTGGACACAGCCTTCCAAAGAGCAGTTCCATCCCACTCTGCTCTCCACCCCTTGAGAAGGCAGAGGACTCACATCAGTCACCTCCACATTTCCCTTATGTATTGAGTGTCTTTTGAGTAAAGCATTGTGTGAGAGGAGCTTTCCTTATGCAGTGGTGTCACACTTGAGAAGTTATGTATAAGTCAAATGTTTGCACCTGAGTCACATTCAATTCAGCATTTGCTTCTTTGGTATGGAATATTCCATTGACAAGGAAGGTTCATTTTAATTTCATCTTGAGTTGTGTTTACAGAGAGAAATAAAAAGCATTTATAGAGATGATTAGAAAGCCTAGACTGAGTTCGGGATGTGGCAAGGTAGGCAGCGGGTGAACTACTTTTACCTTTCACTTAAATCATAGGCGTCAGAGTCATGATGCAGAACTTCCACCTTTTAAATGCTTTGTTAGTTGGATGACCACTGTTCACAACTCATCTGGTGATTTATTAAGCTTTTTATTATAAAGAATGTTGAACATATAGGCAGAATAAAATAATGAACCACATCTATCCTTTACTGAACTTCAACAATGATCAACTCTGTGCTCATCTTAAAGTCCTGATCTTTAATCCTGAAAAATCTTCTCAGACTGAGAGCAGCTGTCACCACAGCCAAAGGCCCCACACTAGGAGCACGGGAATCTTAGTCTCTCCTTGCACCCTGATGAATCTGTAACCTTGAGGAAATTCCCATGAAATGGCTAACCTGGTTCCTGCACAACTTGCCTTTCAGGACTGCTTTTGAAGGAAGGCTTGCTGCATTGTCCCACAGTGGCAGCCTTGTGGCTAGGGCAGGCCTGGATTGAGAGAACCCCAAATAAAAGTACTTTTCCATGACTCTAGTCATAGCTCAGTTGGTAAAGAATCTACCTGCAATGCAGGAGAACAGTTTGATTCCTGGGTTGGGAAGAGCCCCTGGAGAAGGGAAAGGCTACCCACTCCAGTATTCTGGCCTGGAGAATTCCATGGACCGTATAGTCCGTGGGGTCACAAAGAGTCAGACAGGACTCAGTGACTTTCACTTTCACTTTTTCAGTCAGTATCAATAGTTCATCAAATTCCCAAGTTTGTATCCTGACTTTGGCATCTACTGTGACTTTGTCATTTATCCTTGCTGATCCTTGGTTTTCTCATCCATAGAGTGAGGATGATTGCAGACCTACAGCAAGATTATGAAAGGATTAAATAAGATAATGCAAGTTGTAGGTTCAGCAGAATTCCAGGCAGTTGTTAAGTGCTCAGTTAATAAGACTTGGATCACTGTTTAAATTTTTTTTGCATAGTTTTGCATTATATTTGTAACTGATGCTTGTATTTATGGTGGTTTCTTCTAGTAATTCTAATGGCAGCTTCTAGTACTTGACTTTTCTCTGAGGCGCAGATGAGAAATCTGTGCCCTCAGGGAACCTCAAGGCCACAAAAGGGATGGCACTGGGCACAGATCCTTGCCCCAACCCAGGCGGCATCCTAAAATGCTCACCCACAAGTCAGCCAGCGCTGTGGGCTTGGCCTCATCCTGCTTCCCCAAGCCTGTGGCCCATCCCAGCCAGAGAAGGGGGGCCTCCCCCGCCTCTCTTCCAGCCCCATGGGGTGGGGGAGGGGAGATGCTCAGAAACACCAGAACTCATCCAGGCTGGAGGGTGTGGGGGATGCTTCCCTGGTGACAAGCAGGATCTCACAGGCCCTCAGCAAAGGGCACATGCCTTCCTGCCTTAGGGCTCTATAGGGTGTCCTATAGAGGGAGCTATAGGCTCCCCTTCCCACCAGGTTACCTGGCCCTCCCCACTTCCCAGCCTCCACATCTGACCTCCATACAGACACGGCTCTGAGGATCTGCTGCTCCTCCTTCCTGTTGCCGATGCCATTCTTGTCCTTCTCAGACTGCTCTGGGTTCTCCTCCTCCCCTCAGAGTGGAACTAAGTGTCACCTGTGGTGCCAGCCTGTGGAGAGGTTTCCTGGACTGTCCCCATGTTAATCCCCCCACCCCAGCCTTCCAGCCTCTTTGGACGCGGATGGTGCATCACTGTCCTGGGGTGGGGAAAGAGGGGCCCAGAGACACCTTTCCAAGGCTGAAGGTAGCCAGGTACTGTTGAGAGGATGGAGACACATCTGGGCACTACTTCTGGTTCTCTAGACTAGAACAGTCCCCCCGACTCCAGGCCCTGTGCTGCAGAATTTCTGAGGCTAACCTTGGAGGACAGGGCCCTTTGGGTGGTAGTCACCCTTGTTAAAGCATAATATTCAATATGTTAGAAATACGATTCTCACATAAATTATTACTCAGGATGTGTTGAAGTTTTCTGTGACTTATTGATGGAAGAAGCAGCAGGATGACAAGGCTGGTTCAAAGGCTAAGAGGGACTGATATAGACCATTGAGGAAAGAATGAGGAGAGAGGGAGGGAGGAAAAACAGATTATGTAAAAAATACTTGAATAAGATTGCCAAGTTATACACAAAACTAGTTAATGTCCATAGAACAATAAAACTGTAATCTTTACAGCTCAGTTCTCTACCAAGTAGAAGTTATTTATTTCTCCCAACAAAAATGATTTTGCACCTCATCAGTTTTCTGCAAATTAGTACCTAAATTAACAGAGTCTGGCCCCAATTAATAGCAAATATGAGTCAAAGTTTTTTCCTCTAGAGAATCAGCTAATTCTTAGGTGGCTTTGTTAACATAATAGTCTGGAAAAACACTGTGTAATATGAATATGATATAAGCCATTATACATTTGTCATTTAAATTTTTCTAGTAGCCACATTTTAAAAAACAAAAAGAAACTGGTAAAATTAATTGTGATCATATATTTTATTTAACTCAAAATATCCAAAATATTATTTCAACATGTAGTCAATACCAAAAAGTTACTAATGAGATATTGTTATATTCCTTTTTTCCTGAATGTTTGAAATCCAGTGTGTATTTTACACTTATAGCACACCGCAATTCAGACTAACCGCATCTCAAGTCCTCAGTGCCACTCAGGGCTGGTGGCGGCCGTATCGGATAGTGCAGCTCTAAAACAGTCATTCTCAAGCCCTAGGGTGCATCAGAATTACCTGGAGGATTTATGAAAACACAGATGGCTAAGTCCCACCTCAAGAGTTTCTGATTCAGTGGGTCTCGGGTGGAGCCTGAGATTCTGCATTTCTGGCATGTTCCCGGTCGATGTTGATGCTGCTGGTCTGGGCACCACACTTTGAAAACCACTGCTCCAGGATGACTTGGAAAGAACTCGTGTCATCTTTTTGCCTTATTTCCAAGTCGTAGATGATTTTGCTTAACATTCCTGGTGGTGGAGCCACAGGCTGTCTGCAGTGTTAGCAACAGCTTGGCCTCTGACTGGATGGGTGCTGTCTGGACACAGCCTCAGCAACTACCAGATGGTGGTGGGTGAGACTTTGGCCTCTCCACCACTGATGGCATCAACTGTGTGCAGCTCTGAGCTAGAGGTTCAGGAAGAAAGAAAAGGGGGACTGGCCTCAGTACCCCCAACAGAGAGCCCAGGCCTTGTGTGGTTGCTTTTTATTCAATACTACTCTACAGATGATGCCAACCTGGGGTTCAGAAACTGAGATATCCCAGGAAAGGTCTGCAAAGATGGAGTCACCATCAGAGTCTTGGGGTTCTCAGGGAGGGGTGGTCTCTGTAGCCTAAAAGGGCCAGAAGAGGTTGGCCAAACAGAGACTGGGAATTGGCATGGATCCAAAGGACAGATGCAACCTGTACAGGGAAGGGAGAGGGTGAGGGACCTGCCAGGCAAGGGTTATAGGAGACTTTGATGAGGGAGCCTCCCAGGAGAGAGCCAGGATCCTGCAGGAAGCAGCAGCCTGAGGCTTTGGGAGGCTGAAATGAAGGTGGGATCAGAAAGGACCTCAGCAAGCATCAATTGCTTCTCTCCTGGTTCATGGATGAGGAAGGATCCCAGAGATGTGAAATGATTTACCCCAGGCCACACAGTGAGGCAGTACCTGGGAATTCTTCATCTCCAGCTGCATCCCAGAGTTCTGCAGGTTTGGGAGTGGGGTGGGGTGTCCAGGGCACATGTGTGGATGTAAGGGAAGTGTGTCCTATGCTTGTTGAGTCTTCAGTGATGTCCAAGGGCTAGCATTAATCCACTTTAGGGCAGAGACTGAGTCCTATCCAGTGTCTTGTCCTTCTCCTTCTAGCTCTGTGTAAAGGCCTGAGCGCATGGATATGGAATTTAAATGAAATGGTCTGCACTACATGTGACTAGGGTGTCTATACTCTATGTCATGTAAATGTGGGACATGTATGAGGTAACTACATGTATGGGTATAGGGCTATACACCACAGGGCCTCACGGGGTTTGGGAGTTATTACTATGGCATATAGGGTATCTACACTAGGGACTACCATTTGGGGGCCACATAAGCTGTCTGTGCTACAGGGTATCCTGTAGGGTATGCACTGTTCAGGGTCACAGGAGGTGACTGCACCTCAGAATTCTCTGCGGGGGTGTACAGAAGGTCTACACTACATGAAAGTACTCTTTGGGTGGTGTCCACCATGGATAAAAATGTGTGCTGGTGGAACGTCTCTATGGAAAGAGAACTAAAAGGGATTCCCAGAAGGGGACCCATTGGCTGGGGGAACATGACAGGGGCTAAGGGGTCAGAGGTGGAGGATAAGGGGAGACACATCTCTGGGAAAGCGACTGCGGCCACCTTCCACTGAGGGGTGGCCCCTGGGGACACCTCCATCCAGGGGTGGTACCCACCCCTCCCAGGACTTGGGGACTTCCTCTTTCGGGACTAGGCTTTTAGAGCCTGTTACAAATCTGATTTCATGCTCACAGAGTTTGGAGGCAACTCTGCTGAGTTAAATGGATGTACACATCTGGAGTTCAAAACCAGGGGTCTGATCAACTGAGGCAGCTGACTGGAGTAGGTCAGCTCAAAGAGCAGCCCAGGACGCTATGCTTTGTACTGAGACCCCCACAGACTGTAGCCCAGAATACTATAGTTTGTAAAGAGCATCCCCAGATGCTCACAGAGTCCTGCAGGGGTGAAGGCAGATGACTGATAGTATCCTGAGTTTACTAATAGTACAAAACCAGAGTATTATCCATGGTTACCTCATGGAGAGTGGGCGGGGGGAGGATGGGTGGGGGAAGAGAAGGTCTCACCATCCCCATCAACTGCCTGAAAGAAGGATCAAGTTCTCATGTGTTTATCTAAAAAAACAGTCACATCATTGCATATACTGTGTTTTTTTCTAATTACTGTATGTGCAAAAGAAGGTATCCACTGTGTATCTGTACAGTGTCTGACAGGTACATGTGTATATGATGACTATATGCTCTGTGTAGTATTTGCTATGTGTATAAGGAATATAGGGCTTTCCTGGTGGCTAAAAGGTAAAGAATTTGCCTGCAATGCAGGAGACTTGGGTTTGATCCCTGAGTGGGGAAGATCCCCTGGAAAAGGGCATGGCAACCCACTCCAGTATTCTTGCCTGGAGAATCCCCATGGACAGAGGAGCCTGGGAGGCTATCCACGGGGTTGCAAAGTCAGACACGACTGAGAGACTAAGCATATACATAAGGAATATAGAATGTGTGTGAGGGAGATCTGTTTGCTGGGGATGTAGTGGGACAGAGGGTCTGTTGTATGTGAGGGGAATCTGTTGGGGGGATGTGCTGGTGAAGAAGGAAGGGGGAATCTGCTACATGTGATGACAGTACAATGTCTGCAGTGACTATTCTGGGAAATCACAAACAACATAAAAATGGTGTACTAATGTATATACTCATATTCTTTCAGTGCATATACAGTGTAGGATGGACATACACTGTGCATGATGATATAGACTGTATGTGATTAGCATACCATGTGTGCATCATGGGTCCAGGCTGATGTAAAGTACATATTATATATGCTTCTGTGAAGTGCGATAGGTCTACTTTGTGTGTGATGGCTGTATCTTGTGAGTAGTAGTATATAAGGCATATACAGTGTGCGTGCATGCTAAGTCACTTCAGTCATGTCCGACTCTGCGACCATATGAACTGTAGCCCACAAGGCTCCTCTGTCCGTGGGATTCTCCAGACAAGGATAATGGGGTGGGGTACCGTTTCCTTCTCCAATATACAGTGTAGATATAGTATATTTACTGTTCATCATGAGTAAACATCTCCAGACTGATAGGTACACTTTGGGGGAAGGATATGCTATGTGATACAAATGCAGTATGTATGCGATGAGCATGTGCTGTGCTCAGTCATTCAGTCATGTCCGACCCTTTGTGACCCCATGGACTGTAGCCCAACAGGCTCCTCTGTCCACAGAATTCTCCAGGCAAGAATACTGGAGTGGGTTGCCATTTCCTTCTCCAGTGATGAGCATATACTATGACAAATATACATGGTATGGGATAAGTTTACAGGTAAATGGGAGGACCTACTACATATGGAGTATATAATAATTCATGAGTACTAGGTTTATATAGTGTATATATAATGGATGTCCTCTCTAGGATGAATATACTGTGTATAGATGTGATGAGTATATACTTTGTGGGATAATTAAGCGCTATGTAATCTACAGACTGTGGCGGTGGGGATTTTCTGGCCAGTGAAGTCGTTGTTGGGACAGGTCTCCTGGATGTGTGACATGTACCCTGTGCATATGGAGCTTAGAATGGGAATGTAGGGTGTGAGCCTTGTGTGAGCAGGCAGAGGGGAAGTTGTCCTGCTGGGAGGCGGCGTGGCAGAAAGCAGTTGCATCTCCATCTGTTTTTAGAACCCCCAGACCCTTGAGCCCACCCACCACACTGTTTCAGGTTCTTCCTCAAGTTCTTCCTCAAATGCAACCAGAATTGCCTAAAGAACGCGGGGAATCCCCGAGACATGCGCCGCTTCCAGGTGGGTCTGAGGAGAGGGTTCTCCCCCTGCAAACCTGACCTTTCCTGCTGGGAGGGGGGGGTGGCGGGCATGATGTGACCCTGCCACCCTAAGGCCCCAGGGGCAGTTCTCTGCACAGACCCATGTTTTGGAGCCTGGCGCCTGCTGGGGGTGGGGCAACTCTGTCTCCACTTACTCTGGCTGCCAAGGGAGGCTTCATTAGAGTCCCACTTAAGGAGATGCTAATTGTGACATTTTTACATGATTAACGACCCAGCTAATTTGCATAGCGTGAAGCAGAGAGCAGCTGCCCTTAGCACTTCCCCAACCACACATCCCTCCCAGTGAAGGGTAGGGGGGAGAAGGAGGTAGCCCCAATTTCCTCCCAAGGGTAGGGGCTTCTCCTGACGGGTTCTCAAGCTGATGCCCCCCTCCCTCATGAAAAATGTTCGCAAGCACTTGCCTAAGACCCATTCCTGACTTGGCGCCCCAGGGATACAGCCTGTGGTGCATGTGAGTGCAGAAACAGTAGCCACTCTGCCCAAGGAGTCAGAGGTTTTTTTTTCAGGGCTCTTGATTGTTCTAGCTCCTGGGGGTCCATTCCCCTGGGCAGCCAGAGATTGTGTATCTGAGAGGGTCACCTGATCCAGTTGGTCCCCCTTCCACCAGCTCAGCCCCAGAGGGGCTGAAGCTCTTCCCCATGCCAGTGACTCTGAACTACAGTTACAGTATCCAGCCACCAGCCTCAAGTTGCCAGTGCCCCCCAGCAGTCCCTTACCCGGAGCCCCAGCCAGGCTGGCCTCGGCTCTTCCCACAGGTGGTGGTGTCCACAACAGTGAGCGTGGACGGACACGTGCTGGCTGTGTCAGACAACATGTTTGTGCACAACAACTCCAAGCATGGCCGCAGGGCACGCCGCCTGGACCCCTCAGAAGGTCAGGACCCCCCGGCCCACACCCCGCTGATGCGGGCCCAGCCAGCCCCAGTCCCCACCTTGACGTGGGCCCCTGACCTGGCTCCTCTCCTGCCTCCCAGCTGCCACCCCCTGCATCAAGGCCATCAGTCCTGGGGAGGGCTGGACCACAGGCGGCGCCACCGTCATTGTCATCGGCGACAACTTCTTCGATGGATTACAGGTCGTGTTTGGGAACGTGCTCGTGTGGAGTGAGGTGGGCCACTCCCGCCAGTCTCCCTCCCAGCCTGGGGCTGGACCCTGCCCTCACCGGGTCAGAACCCGCAGGCCTCCCTTCTCCCCTCGCAGCTCATCACGCCCCATGCCATACGGGTACAGACGCCCCCACGGCACATCCCCGGGGTGGTGGAGGTGACCCTGTCCTACAAATCCAAGCAATTTTGCAAGGGAGCCCCGGGACGCTTTGTCTACACAGGTAAGGAATCAGGTGGGTGAGGGGAGGCCCAGGGTTGCGGGAAGGAGCCCCACATCACACATACTAGCCCTGGTATGGGAGTTGGCAAATCGCTGTGGTATGGCCAGGCGGCCAGACCCCCTAAGCCCCTGCTGGTGCTCACCCCACACCCCAGGACACCTCCTCTCTGGACCTTCTTTCCCTCACTTCTGTTTCCCTCCCTGGGAACAACTCCCAGAGCAACTCCCCGCACCCGCTTCACCTTCTTCTAGACACTCCCCAGTGTCTAGAACATCTCCACGGGGAGATTTATTTCCAAGATGCCCCCAAATAGGGAGAATGGATACATGTAAATGTATGGCTGAGTCCCTTTGCCGTCCACCTGAAACTATCACAACATTGTTAATTGGCTATACTGCAATACAAAATAAAAAGTTAAAAAAAAAAAAAGATGCCCCCAGATAACTTGCTGATTCCCAAATCTTCCTGGTCCTCCTGGTTCCCCCAAGCCACCCCAGGCTTCATTCTGCATGCATACAAACGCACACACATACCTTGCACGAAGCCAGGGCAAAAAGTTAGCAGAAGACAGGTGTGTAGGCCACTCCTGAAGATGTGGCTTCATACCCCTTCCTGACTCTATCTGACCCCTGGCCAGTATGTTTTCCACTGCCACCTTCCAGCACCTCTCCCCATTCCCCCACCCCACCCAAGAGATATTCACTGAGCCCTTCAAGGGACATCCTACTGCTTACTGGGGAGCTCCAGTTTAGGAGTGAGAGGGGACAAGCCGGGAACAGCAAATGGGGTGGTAGAGTTACACAGTGGAGGAGCTGCTGGATTGTCAGAGAAAACCTCCAGGTGGGAGTGTGGTCGAAACTGCTAAGCTGGAACCAGAGGGGTGAATAAGGAGGTAGAGACCAGGAGGAAAAGGTGTCCCAGGAGAAGGAATGGCAAGTAGGAAGACCCTTGAAAGAGTGCCTTAAGTTGGGCTTCCCCGCTGGCTCAGCGGTAAAGAATCTATCTGCCAATACAGGAGACGTGGGTTCTATCCCGGGGTCAGGAAGATCCCCTGGAGAAGGAAATGGCAACCCACTCCAGTATTCTTGCCTGGGAAATCCCACCGACAGAGAAGCCTGGTGAGCTACAGCCCATGGGCTCGCAAAAGAGTCCGACACAACTTTAGCAACTAAACAACATCAAAAAAGGAAATTCATTAAATGTAGAGTTTGAAGTGGAGAGGGTAGGTAGGGCTTTAAGGCTGGTGAGATAGGTCGCTGCCAGACCGCAGGAGGGGAGAGGGGAGGGAAGAGGCCTTAGAAACCTGGTCAGGAGGCTGCAGCATCCACCCCAGAGCCCTGGGTGTAAGTAGGCCAGCCCATTCCTGGGGCACAGGCGTACCCCTAACGGTCAGGCGCCGCTAAGAATCCACCAGAGCTGTGATAAATGGAGATTGTTGCGCGTTTTTTCTCTTTTCATGATAAATAGTTTACTCCTTATAAGCTCAGACAAAAGCTGCAGACAAAACTCTCCAGTCCCGTCCCTAGGAGTACTGAAGTTAATATTTATAGTTGTCTTTTTTCAAATCACAAATGGGATCCTGTAGTGCACGTGTGTTAATGGCAAGCAGCTGGCACAGGGCCTGGCTCAGTAAACATTTGTTGAATCAATGAGCACGAAAGGAACTGAGGAAATTTCCCGAACCTTGCTGACCCACGTGCCTGGAGTTTTCCCAAAGGCCTGGGCTGGGCTTGGAGGAGGGGTCTGCATCCAGATTCGGGACGCCTGCGGGGAGGGGCGTCCTGCAAACGCCGCCCCTTTCCCCAGCCCTGAATGAGCCCACCATTGACTACGGATTCCAGAGGCTGCAGAAAGTCATTCCCAGACACCCCGGAGACCCCGAGAGGCTGCCCAAGGTACTCAGAAGGGCGAGACGGGGAAGACGGTGGCCAGTGGCTGGAGGGGGGATGGGGAGGGAAGCGGTAGCTCCGGGCCCCCTGCACCACCGCCACCCCCGCCCGGGGCCGCCCCTCCGTCCGCCGTCTCCTCCCCTGCCCCCCAGGAAGTGTTGCTGAAGCGGGCGGCCGATTTGGCGGAGGCCCTGTACGGAGTGCCCAGCGGCAACCAGGTATGGCGCCTCCGCCCGCCTCCCCGCGCGGGGCCCGGGGCTGCCCGCCTCCCGGCGCCCGCTGCTGCCCCGGCCGTGCCGGCTCTTGTCTTCGCAGGAGCTCCTCCTGAAGCGCGCGGCGGACGTGGCTGAGGCTCTGTACAGCGCCCCCCGCGCGCCGGCGCCGCTCGGACCCCTGGCGCCCAGCCACCCGCACCCTGCCGTCGTGGGCATCAACGCCTTCAGCAGCCCGCTGGCCATCGCCGTCGGGGACGCCACGCCTGGCCCGGAGCCAGGTGCGTCCGCCGCCGCCGCCCGGAGGCCCCTTCCCTGCGGGCGCGCGCCACTGACGGCCGCTCTCCCGCAGGGTATGCGCGCAGCTGCGGCAGCGCGTCCCCGCGCGGGTTCGCGCCCAGCCCCGGCTCACAGCAGAGCGGCTACGGCGGCAGCCTCGGAGCAGGCCTCGGCGGCTACGGGGCCCCGGGCGTGACCGGCCTCGGTGTGCCCGGGTCCCCCAGCTTCCTCAATGGCTCCACGGCCACCTCACCCTTCGCCAGTGAGTGTCCCCTGCCCGGGGGGTGGGGGGAACTGACCAGACACCGGGGAGCAGAATGGGGCTCAGCTCGGCCCGCTCCTAGCCTATGGGGTTGGGAGGAACTCGCGTTGACCCTTGGCCTTGCCCTCCTGTGGGTTACCTCGCTCTGCCTTTGGAGACCCACCCCGCCACCCTGGGGCCAGGGCACTTATCGCACCTTTATCTCTTTGCTGACCGCAGTTGTGCACATCGCCTCTAGGTTTTCCCTCCTGCTGAAATGAGCTTTAACACGAGGGTTTCCTCCTTTATGCCCGGGCTTCAGGATGAGGGCTGGTGCCCCCTGCCGGAAGCCTGAGGGAACTCGGGGCGCAAGAAAAGTAGGTGTCCACCTGGCCCCACGGCCCCCAGGAGACGCGGGGGCTTGAGGAGGGAAGATGTGGCTCCCACAATCTGGTTGTGCAGAGCAAGAAAATTCTGTGTAGTCAGACACCTAGATTCAGCATTTGATTGTTGAAATGAGCTGACATTCAGCAAGTTGCTTCAGTTTTCTCTGTAAAACAGGATCAGTATCCCCTGTTGCTTAAGGTTGTTCTCAGACCTGAATGTGCAAGTGTGCATAAAGGGCTCGGACACAGTTCAGAAAGAGTGTGTGACTGCATCCCAGCACTAGCTGTGGGCACTAACCATCTTCTGTATGGTTTCTTAGGGTGGGCAGCTCAGAGCTGGGTAGATGAGCAGAGGGCATTTATGCTTTTACCATGCATGGCCCTCAAGTCCCTCCTTCAAACACTTAAGTTCCAGAAGAGCCTGTCTACAGGTTCCTATAGCTTAGCTGTTCAGCAGACATGTATGAAGCACTTACTCTGTAAAGAACCTGGCTTCGGGGATAGCTCCACCCTTGCCCACCTTCTAGGAGCTTGCCCAGCTATTGTGAGAGAGCACACACCTTGATTCCTGGGAGACACTGCTGTGCCAGAGGAATGGGAAAGCCGGCCAAGAAGGAGCTGATTGTGTGGCTTTTCCTGCCTTTCCTTAGCCTATCCCCTGTCTTCTGTTTGCTATTGCTGAAGACCAACAAATCTGGCACCTGCCTAGACTTCCTTGCCATGGCCTACATTCTAGATAGTTCTCTTTTTGGCTGTTAGTTGGATTCTGGGTCTCTGCCTTTGGCCTGGGCTCAGTCTCTGGGACCAGAAGCCCCCTGTGCTCGTGTCCACACAAACCATGACCCTCTGGTGTCCCCACCAAGACTCCTGTCTCCTCTTTGCTCTAGCTAGGCTCCAGTGCCCCCACTTTGCTCCAGTTCTGCACAGTACTCTTACCACCTGTCTCAGGGGTCCCCCCAGATCAAAGCTGGTGGAATTTGGAACACCAGCCCCCCTTATCCATCACACACGCAGTACAATCAGTCGGCAGTGGGGGCCCCCAGAGGGCCAAAGCCAACGGCCTGGAGTCTTCCCATTCAGCCAAGAGGTCAAGAATGCCATAGCTGCTTGTGTCCTACTCCAGCATCACAGCCCCACTCCAGTCCCATCTAGTAGTGTCCTGTCCAGTCCCCATCACTCCCCTTGTGCATGCTTTGTGGTGGCACTCCAGTGGGTATCATTCTCAGTGAGTTTGCCAGGGCATGCCTGTAATGACATCTGGAACTGTCCCTGCCAGAGGCTGCCTGCTTAGAGCTCTTCTCTGCCTTCTGCTTCAGCCACCAGCAGCTCTGGACTGACCCACAACTCCCAGTACTACCCAAGCTGCAAAATGCAGCTGTGAGCTCTGGGCCTTGAAAGATACAGTACAATTCTGCCATTCATCTCAAGCCCTCCATGGAGTTCCATGGGCCTCATTAGCTAACAATCAGCATTGTCTTAAAGGAGATGATCCACGGGGCTGAGCACATTTGGAATAGGGACAAGGGACAGCTGTTGAAGGCATCACTGTTCCAAAGTGGGGGGCAGGGGATGGGGATGAGAGTGTGTTCTAAATGCCAAAAGCAGTTTTCTCATGCTTCTGGTTTCTTTCAGGAAACCCCCACCCTCACCCCATTGCCCGCTGCTTGAACAACACTCAAATCACAGTCCTGTTGGTGTTTGGAAGAGAGGCGGGGAATTGAGTTCAGATGAGGATGTAGAAAGAGGGATCCAGAAATGACCTGGGCAGGAGCCCCCAAGAGAGGACGCTGCAAGAAGGAGGGGCAGGCAAAGGCTTGTGTGGGAGGCTCCCTGGTTATTCCCAGGAGAGCAAGCCACAGCCATGGAGGTCAGGGGGTTAGAGAACAGGACGAGCTGAACATGTGGATTTTTGTACATTTCCTTAAAATTGACGAGCTGGAAGGAGATAGAGGAGGCCTCTAGGACCAGGGCTGAAGATGATGAGGACTGGCATTAAGCTGGAAGAGAACAAAGTGTTGGGGGTCAAGGGGCGTGTAATTGGTAAGGGGAACGTATTTGTGGGGGGGAGTTAGGGTTCTTGTGTGAGCTGTGATTCTGGACAGAGGGGCCTTACGTGTACCCCCCAAACTTCATTCTGACTACCTGCCCCAGCTCTGCTATGAACCCTGACCTTTGACTGTAACCTTGATGCCACAGGGCCCATCAGTATTTCTGAGTGTCTCCGAATCCCAGTGATTTTCAGCAGGAATCTTAACTTGTTCCATCTCATCTTCATTCCTATCTTTACGGACACCTCTCCATATTTGTTTTCATTGGATGTTCTGATTTTGCTTTCTTTCTTTTTTTTTTTTAACCTCTTCTGGTCTTATCATCTCCAACCCTAAGAGAAAGGGTCTCTAGATCCCCCCTGCCCCAAACAGCAAGTGCTAGCCCATAACCCTAGAGGCTCTCAGGCTGCCTCCAGACTCGACACTGTACTGGTCCCCCCAGAACCTTCACAGCCTCCCACTGAGGGCTGAGCCTGGCACCCAGTTCAGCAGCCCGCGCAGGGCATACTGCTCGTGCCAGGACAGCAAGCAGGCTGCTCACTCTGGTGCTGTCTCCCTGTTGTGTCTCCCACTGCCTTCCCTGCTGCGCCTGCCCCTCCCCGCCCCGCCCCGGAGTCATGCCCTCTAGCCCCCCGCTGGCCTCTGCCTCCTCCATGTCCCTCCCGGCGGCTGCCCCTACCACCAGCGTCTTCTCCTTCTCGCCTGTCCACATGATCTCCGCTGTCAAGCAGAGGAGCGCTTTTGCCCCCGTGCTGCGCCCGCCCAGCTCTCCACCCCAGGCCTGCCCCAGAACCCACGGAGAGGGGCTTCCAGGTGAGTGCTGTGCTGCCTCGCTGGGACCTACCTGGTGGAGCAGCTGGGCTTGCGGGGCCCACTCCGTCTGTATCTCACAAGAGCTTCAGGCCAGTTGCCCAGTTCCCCCTGGGGGTGCAGAGAAGGAAGCTCTGCAGGGGTCCAAGGAGGCCTGTCTGGACCCTCTTCCCTGGGCTTCATAGCTTCGGATGGTCTCACTCTGGACCATCAAGAAGACTCCGATACTAGTCGGAAAATGTCTGGAAACCACTCCAAGGCCTCATCCAGTTGAGCCCAGAGTAGAGACCCAACACACAGCTGGAGGAACCCTACCGTGGACCGCGTGCCTTTGACATGTACCTCCCTGTGTCCACCGGAGGGTAGCATACACCATCAGGAGAGACCTGGTCCCTCACTGAATGGAGGGAAGCTGACCTTACTAAGTTCAGCCTAGCTTCGCCCTCCCCATTTTATAGATGGGGAATTGAGACCAGGTCACCCCTCCCACTAGTCCATTAGTGAAAGAATTTATATACCATTGAGATTGATAAATCTTTTCCAAGTCAACATCCAACTTAACAAAACCTGGGCTCTAACCAGTAATGTATATAGCAAGTCAAAAAGAGTTCCATCCCATCGAATAAGATGACTCTTGGGGTGGGCTTGTTAGATGATGCTCTAGGATAATTTGAGGTAGAACACGGTCATATTTGGCCTTGTTTCCAATTTTTGGATAATTTTTCTTAAGTGTGTTTGAAGCTTAAAATGCAGGGAATAGGAAGGACAGAGGACCACCAGTTTCTCTTGCAGCAAACCACAGCGAGGGGTTTAGGCAAAGGCAAGAGTAATGGAAGGGGTAGATTTCGTGGGATGTGGGAGGCAGACTTGCTGCATCACTGCATTAGGTATCAGGTACTTCTGGAGGCTGCCCTCTGTCCTTTCCCATCCTGATACATGGCCGTGCGCTTCCTCACCTTAAGAGAGGCCCTCTGAAGGAGACATGCTGGGAAGAAGAAGGCGACCTCCAGAGTCATCTTTCTTGACTAAAGAAACTAGGGGAGCAAGGGCTTGAGGTTGCACCTCCTAAGAGATCTGGGGGACACACCTCACCTAACTGCAGTGCTGGGCCCAGGCTAGGAGTGGGGGCGGCTGACTACCTTCAAGGCTCTTGATAGCTCTGCCCTCAAAAAGTGCTGCTGCTTCCAGTCAAGAGGGGTCCAGGCTACACATGGCTTATGGTTTCCCTCCTTGGTTACTGTAGACCAGCCTTTTGAAGATTCTGACAAGTTTCACTCTCCAGCTCGGGGACTTCAAGGCCTGGCGTACTCCTAATTACGGTAGGTCTCTGGCTGGGTCTTGCCTTCCCTCCCCCCGCCGGCCCTTGGATGGGCTTTCTCCAAAAGACTTTAGCAGGGATGGGGAGTTGAGGTCCAGGGCTCCCTCCCCAGGGCCCATCTAGTCAGTTGTCAGGACCACAAAACCCAGTGGCTCAGGCTAAACAAGAAGAGAGAAGTGGCTTCCTGTCGCCTTGTGGCCAGCCTTCCTCCAGGATCTTCGTCTTTTCCTTTTCCCACCAGGTCTACAGGTGTTGCCCCCACTGAGCTTGGACTAGTGGTCCCTCCAGGATTCACACCCATGCTGTGGATGACAGCACAGACAGATGCAGGGCCAGGGCTGCAGGCAGACCTCAACCCACAACCCTGAACGGGGAGAGGCCTTGCTCCCTGTGCTCAAGGGCACTTCAGTCCTACAGGCTTCTCTCACCTCCCTTTTCTTGGGGCTTGTTGGAAGCCCCAGCACTGTGCTGATGCTCTTGTTAGGAGAGCGTCCTAGGGAGGTGCTGGGATGCTTGACCTCACTCGCTGGGTCAGTTCGTCTGAAAGAGATGGTCTTTGTACAGAGCAAGGACATCTGGTGGTACGAGCAGGGACGGGGACTGTGGGAAAGAGCTCAGAGAGGTGACCTGGGAAGGTCCTGTTTGCGTCTGACCGTCTCAACCATCCCAGCATCCCAGTTCTCTCTGGGGCAAGGGGTGGTGCCCAGCAGCCTGCCTAGGCTCCCATGGAGCTTCTGACAGCTACTTGATCCCATGGCTGCCCCACTCCTTGGGTCCTGCTCACTCATTCTTGCCACATCATGAATCCCAGAGGGGGTTTTGGGCATGAAGAACACAGAAGAGGAGGCGCTAAGCCCCCTGGATTGGTTGATCTTGCCCTCAATGAATGTCTCATGGACTCTGGCCCTCCACACAGATGACTCTAGCTGGCCCCATAGAACTATGGGTCCAGCTGCCCCTGGCCTCATATTCTGCTGAGGTTGGAAAAAAAAAAACAATAAACACAAATGCAGCTAGTCACCTTGCCTCTCTTGTCTACTTCCTTGGCATGGGTCTGCTTTGCAGCTATAAAATGCCCCTGAGAAGCCTTCTTATACCTTGGACTTTTTCAATAGCATTGGAGTTCAACTGAGCAAGTATTCCCTGCCCCATATATGCTCTCAGGTACTGTGTGTCTGGAGGGGTGGGAAGCCAGCAGGCCTGAAGACCCAGGACATGGGCTCAGCCCTGACTGCACTGACTGGGAACACATTCTGGGCACTGAGGAACCAGTCCCCCAGCTGTCTAACCAGGACCAAAGCAGGTTGGAGCAGGGATTGTCAGAAGGACATTGCTGGGAACCAGAACAGAGCAAACTAAATACTACCCCAATGTACAGAGGCTTGGAAGTGAAATCCTTCCTGACTGGAGGCCTCTGGGTGGGGAAATTTGGCTCATAACAACCCTAACCTCTTCCCTTCTCCCCAGGTCTAGGCACTTGCCAGCTCTCCTGTCCCAGAGTTTGGGAAGAGAGGTGGTTAGAAAGGCAAGATTCCCAGGCTCACTCACCCAACTCATAGGATGGATCCCAGTTATCCCCCTCCAGTGTTCCCTAGACCCCAAAGGTCTGCCTCTTTGACACTGGGAGCCACGTTTTTGAGGCACTGTCCAGAGAGCCCAGGGTCCAGCTCCAGGCTTCAGGCTTCCTTCTCTCTCCCACCAGCACTCCTTGACTCTGGCCTCTGGAAACCCTGTCTTTCCCCAGTCAGGAAGCCCGCACCCTGCAGGCCTCTGGACAAATACACTTGCCAAGGCAGATGGGTTGGCCTGTCCTTCAGAGGCCTCCACTTTCTTATCTTGTGTTCCTGCCAGTCCCTGGGATTCATCTCACCTGGGCCCAAGATGGGGTAGCCTTGGGTCATCCTGCCTTCTTAGCACTTGCCTGGCCTCCCCTCAGTTCCTACCTTCAACCTGTGTTTCCGAGCCCCAAAGCCTGGCAGCCACACCCTGTTCCATACAGTCCAGGGCCCTCCTAAGCTGATTACCTGCTACATGCTGATCTTACGAGATACAGGTTATTATTGGGTAGTGGTAGCTCTGATTCCTGGAATGGGTCAGGTGCTGTGGCTGATGTAAAGAAGATGGGGTGTTTGTCCTCATAGATCTCACAACTGTGTTCAAGCCACAGTTTGAGTCTATGCTGCCCACACCTGGGAATTCCTTGGGGGTCAAGTGGTTAGGACCCTGCGCTTCCTCCACTACTGGGGGTCCAGTTTCAGGAAATTGAGATCCCACAAGCTGCTCAGTGCAGCCAGTCAATCAGTAAAAACACTTCCCACTCCCTCATTCATAGCAGGCAGAGCCAATCACTTATGATGTTTGCTCTAGTCTGAATTGTGTCCTCTCAAAATTCATACATGGAGCCCAAACCCCTCCGCCTTTGTGGCTGTATTTGGAGATAGGACCTTTAAGCAGGTGATTAAGGTTACATGAGGTCATAAGAATGGGACCCTAATCTGATGAAACTGGTGACCTTGTGTGAAGAGGAAGAGACTCCAGAGCTCTCTCCACTATGTGAGGACACAGCGAGGAGGCGGCCACCCACAAGTCAGGAGGAGTCCTCACCAGGAATCCAATCGGCTTGTACCTTGATCTGGATCTGGGACTTCTAACTTCCAGATCCGTGAGAAAATAAATTTCTTTGTTTAAGCTACCTAGTCTATGGTATTTTTTCCTGGCAGCCTAGGCTGACTGACACAATTTTCTTTCTCATGTATCTTGGTTTTGGTACCCCTATAGCCAGAACCTGGGACAGGTTCCCTGCTGGAGAACTCTGGAAAACAGTGTAGAACACATCTGAGTTTTCTCACCCAAAGGGCAGAGGATCTGGGATATTGATCCTCCAGCCCTCATCTGTCACTGCCTAGAGGCTGCTCCCAGGAGATTAACTCTCTGACACCTCTGCCCTGCTTGTCCCTCCTGCAGAGGAAAAGCCACCAGGAGGCTTTGTTGTAGGATGTTGTAAACATATTCTGAAACAGTGAGTCTGAGCAGACTCACTGTCTGATGGACTTGTAGAACCAACAGTTCGACTATTCCACAGAACCAGCAGGGTCACAAAATTCTTTTTAATACAGTCTCTAGTCAGGGCTGTCACTTGAGATGAAAACTATTAACCATATCTGGCAAATAATCACACCAAGCTTTTTTGCAGCTGATAAATTAGTGAGTGAGTGAAACTGGACCATGAGTCATGGGTCAATACAGGACAAGCCTGCAAGCAAGTCTGGGTCTGTAGCACTTCCAGCAAAGCAACAAAGGCATTTTTTCCGGGTCTCACAGTCAGAACACATCTCTGGACTTCCAGCATTCTCTAGTTGAAAGGTCCTCCATTCTCCATAGCTCCAGCCATCCTGTTGTTCAGTTGCTCAGACGTGCCTAACTCTACAATCTCTTGGACTGCAGTATGCCAGGCTTCCCTGTCCTTCACTATCTCCCAGAGTTTGCTCAAACTCATGTCCATCAAGACAGTGATCCCATCCAACCATCTCATCCTCTGTCTTCCCCTTCTCCTGCCTTCAATCTTTCCCAGCATCAGGGTCTTTTCAAATAAGTCAGTTTGTTGCATCAGGTGGCCAAAGTATTGGAGTTTCAGCTTCAGCATCAGTCCTTCCAATGAATATTCAGGACTGATTTCCTTGAGGATTGACTGATTGGACCTCCTTGCAGTCCAAGGGACTCTCCAGAGTCTTCTCCAACACCACAATTCAAAAGCATCAATTTCTCAGCGCTCAGCCTTCTTGATAGTCCAAATTGCACATCTGTACATGGCTCCTGGGAAAGCCATATCTTTGACATAAGGACCATTGTCAGCAAAGTGATGTCTCTGCTTTTTAAATTGCTGCCTAGATTTGTCATAGCTTTTCTTCCAAGGAGCAGGTGTCTCTTAAATTTGTGGATGCAGTCACCATCCACCACGATTTTGGAGCCCAAGAAAATAAAGTTTCTCCAGCCATCCTGAGTCAGGGTAATGTTAAGCTAGTGACAGAAGCTCAGTCTTGATCTTATGTAAATCTCTATGGAGACCCCACTGCCCAACAAATACTAGCATATAACCAGGTCCTATTCTAGCTGAGTCCTGAGGCTTTGTAGACAAGACAAGACTAGTTCACGGGGATTGAACCCTGGTAGTGCTGGATGCAACAGGCCAGTGGTGAAAGTTCTAACCCTGTGCCTATCATATTGGTTAGGGTGGCATCATGCACCTGGAATGGGGATTGTCTTCATGTGGATTCCCCCAGGAGCAGAGCATGAGACAAAGATTTGGTCTTGGTGGGTTTATTTGGGAGGTAATCTCAGGGAGCAGTAGTGAGAGACAGAGGAAGGGAGGCAGGGGAGGTAAGGAAGCCCAATACTGTGTGTGTGTAAGCAAGTCACTTCTGTGAGTTATCTGAGGCTTAGTCCCACCAGAGAACTCTGGAAAGTCGTGTAAAGCACATGCCTCAGAGATTTCCCACCTGAGGCTCAAGATGCAAGCATCAGTCTGTGGTCAGAAGCTTCTGGGAGCGGTGAGAGGAGAGCACCACCTTCCTGGAACTTCTAGGGTGACAACAGGCTCCAGAAAGTAGAGAAAGCTCTCAGACAAAGAGATGCAGTTCTGGCAGATGGAGTCAGACAGGTGCACAATGAAGAGGTAAAGATGAGGGGGTCTGGATAAGGAATGACTGTGTGCACTGGAGATGGCCTCAGGCAGTCCAGCAGTGGAAGAGGAAGTTGGTTTTTCCTAATTGAAGTCAGTTGATGAAATTTTCGTCATCTCCATGTCCTGGGACCAGATGACACAAACTCTGCTCAGACTGTTTCTGGTTGCGGTAAACAAGATACCAGATGACAAAGGGATCCTTCTCAGCATCCGCCCACCACCAGGCTATTTTTTTCCCACAGGGCTGATGGCTGGGAATAAGATGGGGTCAGATTGTTGGTCACTTGACCTTTAGAGAAAGAGCATCTCCCAGGAAATCCTCTGTGTCCTTCCCACTTGTTTCCCAGCAGAACCAGGCTGCTGTGCTCTGCATCCTCCAGCCACCTCTGGGGCTGTACTTGGCTCAGACAGGACCCACTGTGAACAGGCCTCACTGACTCGAAGGAAGTCCGACCGCGGCTTTGACCAGCCCTGACGCTGACTGTTTTGCTAAACATCCTGCTCCTCCCATCCCTGCCCGTATTGGAGGGGCCCTTAGCTTCTTCCAAAAAGAAAGATCTCCCAGGGAACTCTTTGGCAGTCCAGTGGTTAGGACTCATAGCTTTCACTGCTGTGGCCTGAGTTCAATTCCTGGTCAGGGAACTAACATCTCACAAGCCACATGGTACAACCAAAAAAGAAAGAGAAAAATCTCCCAGAAAAATGGAAACTGACATGCAATGCAGAAAACTTGGTCTTTTCAATAAGTAACTTTGGGTCAATCGGATATTCATATGAAAAGATGGGACTTGACCTTTATTACACAGCATTCACAAAAATCAATTAAGATGAACTGTGGACATAAATGTGAAAGCTAAAACAGTAAAACTTCATGCCCTTGAATATAAATTATTAGTTGTTTGCCAGAGTAACCTCTAAGGTCTATTTCCCCCACCATATGGTTGGCTAAGAATGAGACAAGCATTATACATGGTTGAGATGTTTCTAGTGGGCCCCCAAATCTCTTGTCTCTTCCCTAAGATGACTTCTCCAGATAGAAAAAGTTCACAGATCACACACAGTGTCTTTGTCCCCTGGCTCTAGAAGAGCCAGGCTCTTCCTTGCTCCTTCTCCTGGTCTGACCAACTTCCCCTCCCTGTCCACAGCTTTGCACATACACCCACGAGCTTCCTTCCTCTGCTGCCATTCTGGCAGGCAGTGACAACACACTTTGGGTGACAGAAGGGAATGAGCCATCTTGAAGCCAGCTACTTTGAAGTCTGGTGTTCATAAGAAGACCCCCAAAGGGAGAGTTCTGATTGATATGGGCATTGACCTCGCCAATGGACTCATGTTCTCCTATCACTTCTTCCATAGTTTTCTGCTCACTCTCACTAAGGGATTTTTTGATAACTGGAATTTCTTGGTTGAATGTAGTCCAAATTATCAATCTTTTCTTTATGGCTAGTGTTTCCTGTATCCTTTTTAAGAAATCTTCACCTATCCCCAAATCAAGAAGATGCCTTAATTTTTATACATGGTGTGAGCAAGGGGTCAAGTTTAACTCACATATAGTAATAACTTTATCCACAGATTATCTTGGATTTTCTTAAATTGATATTGTCATCTGTGTTATCATCAGTGTTATTTCTTCATTTCCAATCCTTATTTCTTTTCTTTCCTAAATATACCATTGGTGCCTTCAATACAAAGTTAAATAGGAGTAGTGTTAGTGGGCAATTTCATTTCATTCCTCATCTTGAAAGGCAAACTTTTAACAGTAAGTGTCATGTTTAGTTTTATAGGCATCCTTCTATTCCTAATTTTTGGGGGAAAAAAGGTTTAATTATGAATGGATGCCAAATTTTATGGAATGCTTATGTGCATATAATTGAGAGAATCATATGAATTTCTCCATTATTTTGTTAATGTGCTGAATTGCATTCACTATATGTCTAATGTTGAACCATTACAAATCAAACTCTCACTAGGTCTTTTTACCTCGATGCAAACCTGTCTCCCTTCAGCTGAACTCTTAGCTCTGAGTCCCTTCTTTTGGAGTTCCAGAAAGACACTCATGGACCTTCTGTCCAGGAGCTCCTGCTTCTACTCACTTCTCAAAGGAGAAGGTGTCCAAGCCCACCCCTGCCCCCACCTTGCCTCAGTCCTGAGGAGATGGGGAGTGAGGAGGGGCAGTTGCTGGGATTAGAGCTGAAGGGACTGTGAAGGGAGAGGGGGTGTTCTGAGTACCTACACAGCCCCCACTGGAGCCAGAGTAGAAGAGACTTGGTGACTTTAAAGATATGGAAGAGGCTTCCCAGCAGGGCAGTAACAGAAACAGGACTTTCAAGACAAACAAGATATTTATGCACATTCCTTGTGGCAATTTTATTCCTTGAGAGAGAAAGAGCCAAGTGTTTTAAAAAGGGGGAAGGAAAACACTGTCAAGCAGAGATCTGTTGTTCCTTGGAGCCCAGCATCCTGGCATCTTGGTTCTCCAAAGCCTTTCCTTCCTCATTCCCTGCCAGCCTGGGAATGAACACTGCCTTGAGGACCCTTGGCTGTGCCGTGGGCCCCTTGGGGTGAGCTGCCAGGGCTCCCAGGGGAGGTGTGGGTGCCTCCCTGTGGCCAGGGTGTAAGAGTCTGTCCACCTGGCACTGTGGCCAAAGGCCATGCTATAATGGGCAGCCATCCCGTGAGTCCAGTTCCTGAAGTCCTGCCTCGGGGCGGAGGGTTGGGCAAGAAAGCCCTCTGGCCTGGCCCGCTGCCTCTGTGGCCTCTTTTGGGGTTCCACCCAGCTGGGAGCCTAGCCCCCCTCCACACATCCCCCCTCACCCAGGGCCTGAGTCCACCTTCAGGTGGGTGGAGGAGGGTCTGGCCACTGGGACTGGCACTGGCTCAAGCCCAGCCAGCTTTGGCTTCTGTGGTGAAAGCGAGTTTGTCTGGGCTGCTCCCCAGGCCCTTCTTGGAGCCAGGCCCGGAGGGCCACCTCGCCAAGACAAACTGCCTGCCGCGTGGAATGTGGTTGAGTGGCTGCTTTCAGGCCTCAGCCTGGCACGCCTGTCAGTGGTGTGCCATGGTTCTGCAGCATGGAGCCCTAGAGGATCCCCAGGGGCAGGGCAGGCCGGGCTGGGAGCAGGTACCGAGGGGCTACCAGGTAGCGCTCTGCCCCTTTTTGAGTGACGTGAGGCCATCCCCTCTCAGTCTCACCTGAAAACCACAAACTCATAATCAAGCCTCTAGGTTGACAGAACTCCTCCAAGCCCACTTCTGCAAGGGGAGCAGCTTAGTTGCAGAAAGTGGGGGGAGAGGGCTGCAAACAGGCACATGTGCCTGCGTGTAGACGTGTGCAGTGGGGCTGCCAGAGCAGGGGAAAGAGCAGCCACAGGCCTCCTCTTCCCTCAACACAGCCCAGGAGGAAAGGCGGACATTGATAATGCAGCCGTGCCCTAAGCCCTTAGGTGGATTCCCTGGAAGCAGAGCCTGAAATGGGGGTTGGCATGCATGTGGGTGTGCTCTCTGGAAGAAATGGGCAGTGGGAGGCAGAGCAGGCTGAGGGAAAGAGCTCAGTGCGAATGTGGGGTCAGCGGGGCCTAACGCGATGCCCCCGGGAGCCCTTAAGCATGAAGGGCATGACAGTTGGCAAGGAGATGGCTGTAGTACCCCTGGGGCAGTTGGTTGTTGGCCACAGGTTGCCAGATGGGGTGGAGCCTGGAAGCCCTGGATCCAGAAGCTCCCACTGGGCCAGAAGCAATACTTGAGGGAAGGGTAGTGGCCAACACTCCCGCAGGCAGGGAATGGGTGCACTGGCAGGTAAGGAGGACCCCGTGGGACACTGAGGGTCTCCCCTCTGCCCATTTACCTGGAACCTCCAAGAGCAAGACCTACAGTCCTCTTTATGGCAGCACAACTACTTGGGTGGGAAGGACTCCCCTTCTGTTTCAGGCAGGGCTTCTAAGAAGAGTCTTGACCTATCAACAAAGGGCCGGGATCCTCCCAGGGAAATCAGATGAGGCTCTGCACAGCTCTGTACCACGGGGGACATGTAGCCAGTAGAAGTTGACTCAATTGTTGTCACTCACTTGGAGGGTGACGGGTGGGGTCTATGCTGGCCCTGCTGACCCGGGCTCACCATTCTTTGCCACAGGTGTCTCCAAAAACCAACCCACCCTCTTATGCTTGTCCTCCTCCCTCTCCCAAGTCAGGCCTCATTCCCTTCTCTTCTACCTCCTAAGTTAGGGGACCCTCAGCTGGTCCCCTAGAAAAGGGCATGGCAGTCTTGCTGTCCTGAGTCTCTTTCCAAGGTGTCAACTTGGCATCAACTCCTGTTTCCCTCAAGCCTTTCCATTTCACACTCGAGAGCCAATTCCTAAAGCAAAACAAAGACTACTGAGGCTGCTCTGTTTCACATTGCTCTTGGCCATGTGGACATTACTGACTGACTAAGGGGAAGATCATGGAAATGAGAAAAGGGAGAAGGAGGCAAGTCCAAGGAGGCAGTGCGGTGTCCAGAGGAAACACAGCAGTGGGTTCCAGCAGCATGAACCTGAGAAGGGGACACTCACCAGGAAAGTTGACAAGAGGAAGCGTTAGGGAAAAATAAGAGATGTGTGGAAAACCCTTTATGCACACACTCAAAACCAGATAAACAAGTGAAATAAACAAAAAGAGCCACAGAGTCTACCACTTGTGAGAAGATGGAGTGGAAGCATTTTCCCTGTTCCTTCTGCTGAGTATAATTTAAAACAAATGTAGAAGGGCTATGAAAGGTAGAAAAAGAGAGGCAGATTATCTGAGGAGCTCAATATCTGAGGAAAGACACATCAGTGAGTTCTGTGTGTTTTCTTTTTGCCCTACTTACCCAGATTTAGAAGTGAAGAAGCTGACAACTCAGAAAATGCCAGTGGGTGTGAAGAACAGGAAAAGGCCCCAACAAAAACCTGCTCCCTCTCTAGTCAACAGACCAAGACAGGAGCAAGCTGGTAAGATAGAAACTTGCAGACAAAAGAAGTTTATATCCTAGCCAAATTCCCCAGAAGAATCTGTGGTCCCACTTGCACTCACACCAGCAAAGGCCCAGTGAGGAGCCTAAATTTCCCCCTGTGCAGGCTGCAGTGAGGTACCCCAATACCCCGCCATTGTGATGCAGGAGGGCCAAGACTTTCTTCCCCACCTGCTAGTGATGAGGCCTCCCCTGGGCCCCTACTCATGTATTTCACATCAGCTGAAACCATGTGGAAAGCCTGCCTTTCCACCCCACTCAGCAGTCCAAATGGGGCTTCTCCTTGTCCCTGCTGGGATGATGTTGCAGGACACCGAATAGGAGTCAGGACTTTGACCATGGACCATAGGTAACAAGGCTACCCCAAACCTGTGGGGTCAGTGGAGATCCAAACTGGAGGAGACCTCCCACCTCTGCCCATCAGTGAAAAGGAGCACCACCCCTGGGTGTTAGCAGAGGTCAGTGAGAAACTTAAGACTTCCTACCTCCACCTGGCAAACTGGTGTCAGAAAAAGTCAGTGAAAATCTAAAATTTAAATAAGTTCTAGACTCTCATAATATAGTGCAAAACAGCCCACATTTCAGTTGAAAAACAGTCCTCATCCCAAAAACCAGGCAGTTTGTAAAATGCAGGAAGAAAAAGACTATCCCTAGATGCAACATCAAAATGACAGAGATGTTAGAACTATCTGACAAAGATAAAGCAGTCATGATAAGAATTCTTCAACAAGAGATTACAAATATGTTTAAAACAAATAAAAGATAGCCTTAGCAAACAAATGGAAAATATCAGTGAAGAAATAAAACCCATAAAGAAAAAAACCAAGTGGGAATATTATAACTAAAAATACAATAACTGACATAAAAACCTCAGTGGATGGGCTCAACAATAGAATTAGGGAAATAATTGAAGGAAATAATCAATAGATAGAATACAAAATAATAGAAATGACCAAATCTGAACAAAATGGAAACAGACTGAAAAAATAAATAAAAAGCAACTCAAAAACCTGTGGGGCTGAACAAAAGAGCTAACATTAGTGTCATCAGAGTCCTAGAAGGAAAGGAGAAAAAGGGTAAAACTGAAAGAGGACTTGAAGAAATAATTGAAAAATGTTCACTTCTTACTCAGGTCTTAAGGACCCCAACCTCTGAGGAAGACACTGTTGAAAAAGACATGTCTTTTTTGAATTAGTAAGCGAATTCCATGTATTTGTGTTTCTTATAAAGCTGTAATTAAAAGAACACCTGTAACTTCAGAGTGCCAAGAAGCTTGAGGAGTTGGATTACTGCATTGTTCCTGCAATTCTTCCAACACGCAGTTTAGTAAGTGATACCTTAACATTAAATTTTAAGCCTTTGACTTTTATTTCCTCCACACTTTCCAAGGTTTAACAGACTTGGGGACGTTTAGCTTGTGTCTTTGTTTTTTTGTTTTTGTTTTTTTTTTTTTTGGCTGCACTGGGTCTCCAATGCGGCACTCAGGCTTACTTGTTGCCCCAGGGCATATGAGGGCTTCCCTGGTGGCTCAGAGGTAAAGCGTCTGTCTGCAATGCTGGAGACTTGGGTTCGATCCCTGGGTCAGGAAGATCCCCCGGAGAAGGAGATGACAACCCACTCCAGTAGTCTTGCCTGGAAAATCCCATGGACAGAGGAGCCTGGTAGGCTACAGTCCATGGGGTCACAAAGAGTCGGACATGACTGAGCAACTTGACTACTACTTTACTACGGCATATGGGACCTTAGTTCCCCAACCAGGGGTCAAACCTGAGTTCCTTGCCCTGGAAGGTGGATTCTTAACCACTGGACCCTCAGGGAACTCCCTAGCCTGTATCTTATCTCTCACAGGCTGGAACCACTTTTGTCTTTCTTTCCAAACAGGTTTCACCTCAAGCACATTCTAGTACATATCATGTCTTTATTCAAATTAGAAAAAGACATCCCTTTTTCAAGTAAAAGAAGGTACTATATTATATATTTCTTAACAATAATAATTAAGACAAACATACAGAAGCACCTGATGCCTCCCATAGCTGAGAGCCTTTTGTGTGACCTGATACCAGGGCTGGAGCAGTATTCCTAAATGAAGAATGTCTTGTCTCCAGAACCCAAAAAGGTCACCAGTCACTGTGCTTCCTTCTTTGTGGTGGAGGATGCAAGATGCAGTAATTAGTCTTTTACCTTGGAGGAGATACCGTGGCATGCCCTGCTTAATGGATCCCATAGAGCCTTACTTAAGTGGCAGTTTCCTGAATCTTCATAGGGTTTATTTCCCACCGTCTGGAATGCATGTCTTACCAAGGTCTCCAGTGTGCTAGCCATATCATGTTCATCTTGCCCAACCAGTATGATGTCAGCAGTGTAAAGGACCCTTGTAGCATTCTGCATGATGTGCAGATGGTCCAGTTGTCTTCAGACTACATTATGATAAAGACCAGGAAAGTTAACATAACCCCAAGTGCAAAACTTTAAGTGATTATTTTTGACCATTCTTTGTGAACTAGACCATTCTTTCTGATCCTCTTTTCAAACTGAAATGGAATTCTAATATGGGATTCACTGTATTAACAAATTAAAAAAAGAAACGATCATCTCAGTAGATGCAGAGAAAAAAAACATTTGACAAAATCTAACATTCATTCCCTGGTGGCTCAGACAGTAAAGAATCTGCCTTAAATGCAGGAGACCCGGGTTCAATCCCTGGGTCAGGAACATCCCCTAGAGAAGGGAATAGCAACCCACACCAGTACTTTTCACTGGAGAATCCCACAGACAGAGGAGCCCCATGGGCTACAGTCCATGGGGTTGCAAAGAGTCGGACACAGCTGAGCAGCTAACACACACATGCAACATTTTGTTCTTGATGAAAATTCTCAGCAAACTAGGATTAGAATGGAAATTTCTCAGTGTGATAAAGGGCGTCTATAAAAACCTAACAGCTAATATCAAACAGAATGTTTCTCTCCTAAAATCAGGAACAAGGCAAAGAAATCCACTCTTACCAATCTTGTGCTGCTTTGATCCACAGGTTTTTGTTTTTCACCAAACTTGGGGAGTTTTCAGCCCCTGTTACTTAGTACTCAAAGTTCTATCAAGTGCAGTAAAGCAAGAAAAAGAAATTTAAAAAGAAAGAAAATGCTTAATATTGTAAAGGAATAAATAAAATTATCCCTATTAACAGACTATATAACCATCTATGCAGAAAATTCTAAGGAATCTTTTTTTTTTTAACTCCTAGATCTAATAAGCAAGTTTAGCAAGGTCACAGATTTGAGATCAATATACAATATTCAATCCTACTTCAGTATACTAGCAATGAAGAACTGGAACATGAAATTTTTGAGAATAGTAAGTGTATTAGTTTGCTAGAGCTGCCACAGATAGGTAAGTAAAAGAACAGAAATTTATTTTCTCACAGTTCTGGGTATGAAGTTCAAGATCAAAGTGTTTGAAGTTTGCTTTCTCCTGTCCCATCTCTCCCTGTTTTATTGATGGACGTCTTTTCACTGTATCCTCACATGGCCTTTTCTCTGGGCATACACATCCCTGGTATGGCTCCCTCTTTTTATAAGGACATGAGTCATATTGAATTAGGGCCCACCCATCTGACCTCATTTAACCTTAATTACTTTTTGAAAGTCTTTATCTTCAAATACAGTGACAATCTGAGATGTGTGTGGGAGAGGACTTCAACATAATAATTTGAGGGGTACAGAGTTGAGTTCATACAGTACCATTTACAATAGCTCCAAAGAATGAAATGATTTGATATTAATCTAGCAAAACATACAGAATCTAAATGCTCGAAACTACAAAATGCTAATGAAAGGAATCAAAGAAGAATTAATAACAGGAAGAGCAATATATTTAAGATATATATTCTCCCCCAAATTGGCCAATAAATTTAATATAATTCAAACCAAATTTCCAGGCTTCCCTGCCTGGAACGGTAAAACTTCTCTTGCTCAGACGGTAAAGAATGCGCCTGCAATGGGGAGACCTGGGTTCTATCCCTGGGTCAGGAAGATCTCCTGGAAGAGGGCATGGCAACCCACTCCAGTATTCTTACCTGGACAATCCTCATGGACAGAGGAGCCTGGAGGGCTCCAGTCCATGGGGTCACAATGAGTCAGGCACGACTGAGTGACTAAGCACAGCACAGCACAAACCAAATTTCCAGCAGGACTCTTTGTAAGTACGAAAGTGAGGTCGCTCAGTCGTGTCCGACTCTGCGACCCCATGGACTGTAGCCCACCAGGCTCCTCCATCCATGGAATTTTCTAGGCAAGAGTAC
This sequence comes from Odocoileus virginianus, assembly GCF_023699985.2. NCBI lineage: Eukaryota > Metazoa > Chordata > Mammalia > Artiodactyla > Cervidae > Odocoileus > Odocoileus virginianus. The sequence continues at coordinate 48,084,177 of NC_069682.1, forward strand.
TGGAGTGGGTTGCCATTTCCTTCTCCAGGGGATCTTCCCAACCCAGGGATTGAACCCGGGTCTCCCGCATTGCGGGCAGACGCTTCACCGTCTGAGCTACCAAGGAATATAGAGGGAATTCTCTGGTGGCTCAACAGTAAAGAACCCACCTGCCAATGCAGAAGACAGGAAGATCCCACACGCCATCGAGCAACAAAGTATGCGCCACAACTATTGAGCCTATGCTCTAGAACCCAGGAACCACTGAGCCCATACGCGGCAACTACTGAAGCCTGCACCCTCTAAAGCCCATGCAACTAGAGAAAAGCCCACACAGCAGTGAAGACACAGCAGAGCCAAAAATAAATTAATTAACTAAACTGAATTATTTGAAAAGTGTATTGTCAACTAAAACAGATGCACAATGTACTGCTAGGGAGACAGTATCTCAGATAGCTCTGAGAGACTGCTCTGAGGAGACTGAGGGGAACAGTCAACATATATGATTTTGGTGAAGGAGTTCAGGGCAATCAAGTGTTTATTTTACAAAAGATTTTCTGCTAGTCACAAGGAGCTGAGGTCATCATGAAGTGATTTAGTGCTTTTCGAGATATGAGGAGATGCATGTATTGGAATCATGAAATCAGTTCCTGAAAATATCTATCTAAAGACCTGTTCCACAAGTTTTCCTGGAGCACAAAGTGTTCTCCACCCTGAATTCCCTTCAGGATGTGCTGAAGATCAACAGCTGCACCAGCACAGGATTCAGTCCCCACAGAGGGACAGCAAATGCCCTCTGCTCCTGCTGCTGCTAAGTCGCTTCAGTCGTGTCCACTCTTTGCGACCGCATAGACGGCAGCCCACCAGGCTCCCCCGTCCCTGGGATTCTCCAGGCAAGAACACTGCAGTGGGTTGCCATTTCCTTCTCCAATGCATGAAAGTGAAAAGTGAAAGTGAAGTCGCTCAGTCGTGTCCACCTCTTTGCGACCCCACGGACTGCAGCCCACCAGGATCCCCTCTCCGTGGCAAGAGTACTGGAGTGGGTTGCCATTGCCTTCTCCGGCAAATGCCCTCAGCAAGCACCAATTTGTAGTTGGCAGGGTCTCCTCCTGGTAATAAATTTGACCACACTTTGGGAGACATTTCTTGGCCATTTTGTCCCACGTTGCTAGGAAGACTCATTTGTAGTTCTGGAAAAGATTTTGCTGATAGGCCACTCAAAGTGCTATTACTGGTCTAGACCTTAATAGTCAAAGATCTCTGGACACCTGTTTTCTAGTTATGGTCCAGGAAAATGTTGCCCCTTGTTGCATCTTCTCATATCTAGAGTTACACTATTATAATCATTGGTCATATAGAGAACTATGTATTTCATCTACTGCTGCAAGTTGCTTAGTCATCATTATTTTCCTTGAAGGTTCAGTTACATACCTGGTAATGCAAAAAACAATAATCTTGTAAAACAGGCAAAGTATGAATAACATAGCTAGCAGTATTATTAAAGTCATAAGTGAGAATTCAGCCAAGAACTTCCATTAGATGTAGCCCAGTATGTTCTTAGGTCATCTTAGTCTATTCCGTACCAATCTGGATTATGTATTATTTTTAGGAAAATTATATATTGACACTGTCCATAAGGTACCTAGCTTAGTTTCCTCATGTTACTAGGCTGATTATCCTTAGTATAATTTCATTGGTCCCAAAATAAAGGGGGGGGGGGGCTTAAAACTTAAATGACCGCAGCCTGGTGTTAACCATATAGGTCCATCCCATAATTGTGGGAGGGTTTTTTTTTAAGTAGATGAGAGGTTACAGTTTTTGACTGAGACCTAACTCGTCATTCTGATTGAGTTTTGGTTCAGTTCCGTTACTCAATCATGTCCGACTCTTTGCAATCCCATGGACTGCAGCACACCAGTCTTCCCTGTTCATCACCAACTCCCGGAGCTTGCTCAAACTCATGTCCATTGAGTCAGTGATGCCATCCAACCATCTCATCCTCTGTCATCCCCCTTTCCTCCTGCCTTCAATCTTTCCCAGCATCAGGGTCTTTTACAATGAGTCAGTTCTTCACATCAGATGGCCAAAATATTGGAGCTTCAGCTTCAGCATCTGTCCTTCCAGTGAATATTCAGGGCTGATGTACTTTTCAGGACTGATTTCCTTTAAGATTGACTGGTTTAAATGACCCCCAAAAAAATTAGAATCTATGGCCAGGGTCAGAGCTGGTATAATTAATTGGCCAAGTAAGAGAATCCCATCTAGTAACATCATGAATAAACAGAAAAGGACTGAACTGTCTTTCTTCTAAAATAAATTTCCTAGGGACTATCCAATCAGAGCTTTAGAGTGGAGAAATCCACCAAGGTAATTTAGAAGTATTAGACCTTGGTAACTGGCCACAAACCCCACAACTGGGTTGAGTTTTTAAACTAGCATAGGACTGAATCCATGATAGAAAGCATTTGATTTATATGCAAAGATCCAAGAAGTCAAGAAAACATTATAAATGATCATACAAATCAGGTCCAGCATCTTGGGCAAGTTGGCTACTTCTGATGTTGTCCTCTTCTCATCTTCGTGTGCATGTAGCTCCTCCTCTACTCAAGCATCATTTTTTTAAAGTGAGTTTGAGATCAGCAGTCCTCTCTACAGTTCAGTCTGGTGCAGGGGCCCTTTTTAAGTGGGAAATATGAATCCAAGAGTCAATTTCCCTTCAGTTTCACCGTGCATGAGCTAGTTAAGAGTACCTGATAAAAAGTCCTTCCATCCAGGTTGGAGAATATCCCTTAAATTATCTTTTTCCAGTCTTGGTTGCAGGTCATGAGGCATCTGATCTTTATTCAAAGATAGATTACTGAGATAAGTTTCAGTAACAAACTTAGAATGTCCTTAATAATTGAATTAAATTTTACTTTGCTATACCAAAACAGCAAAGAACTATCCAGGAAATGATTCTCAGTAGATACAGACCTCCATTAACAAACTGAGATTTAACATTAATTGAAACTTTTTTCTCCCTAATATTACCCTCATTTTTACCAAATATAACCAAATTAATACTACTTTTTTTGTAAAATAAGTCTAATTTCAATAAACTTGGTCTAATGATTTATATAACCCTAATTGGTCATAGACTTTTCCTTTTGCTTTGCTGAAGATTTTATGAAGAGTCTCACACTGAAATTTAAAAAAAAAAACACCTCTCGGGGCTAGGAAAGTCATGTCAAGGGTGATAGTTTATGGTGAATGGTGTTGGATTTGTGATCACCGAAGAAGAGAACTTAGCTTTGGGACCAGAGATGAGGCTGCAGGCTCTCAGAGCTTTTTGTGGCAAAAGTTTTATTACAGTGAAAAAGGGATTGGGAAATCTTTTGACATAGACATCAGAAAAGGACAGAGAGTGCTCCACCTGCTAGTTTTATCAAGGCCTTATATACTTTTTCAATTCAGTTCAGTTCAGTTCAGTTGCTCAGTCGTGTCTGACTCTGCGACCCCATGAATTGCAGCATGCCAGGCCTCCCTGTCCATCACCAACTCACGGAGTCTATCCAAACCCATGTCCATCGAGTCAGTGATGCCATCCAGCCATCTCATCCTCTGTCATCCCCTTCTCCTCCTGCCCCCAATCCCTCCCAGCATTAGGGTCTTTTCCAGTGAGTCAACTCTTCGCATGAGGTGGCCAAAGTATTGGAGTTTCAGCTTCAACATCAGTCCTTCCAATGAACACTCAGGACTGATCTCCTTTAGGATGGACCGGTTGGATCTCCTTGCAGTCCAAGGGACTCTCAAGAGTCTTCTCCAACACCACAGTTCAAAAGCATCAATTCTTCGGCGCTCAGTTTTCTTCACCATCCAACTCTCACATCCATACATGACTACTGGAAAAACCATAGCCTTGCCTGGACGGACCTTTGTTGGCAAAGTAATGTCTCAGCTTTTCAATATGCTTTCTAGGTTGGTCATAACTACCTTCCAAGGAGTAAGTGTTTTTTAATTTCATGGCTGTAATCACCATCTGCAGTGATTTGGGAGCCCCCAAAAATAAAATCTGACACTGTTTCCACTGTTCTCCCATCTATTTCCCATGAAGTGATGGGACCAGATGCCATGATCTTGGTTTTCTGAATGTTGAGCTTTAAGCCAACTTTTTCACTCTCCTCTTTCACTTTCATCAAGAGGTTTTTTAGTTCCTCTTCACTTTCTGCCATAAGGGTGGTGTCATCTGCATATCTGAGGTTATTGATATTTCTCCTGGCAATCTTGATTCCAGCTGTGCTTCTTCCAGCCCAGCGTTTCTCATGATGTACTCTGCATATAAGTTAAATAAGCAGGGTGACAATACACAGCCTTAACGTACTCCTTTTCCTATTTGGAACCAGTCTGTTGTTTGATGTTCGGTTCTAACTTGCCTCCTGACCTGCATACAGGTTTCTCAAGAGACAGGTCAGATGGTCTGGTATTCCCATCTCTTTCAGAATTTTCCACAGTTCATTGTGATCCACACAGTCAAAGGCTTTGGCATAGTCAATAAAGCAGAAATAGATGTTTTTCTGGAACTCTCTTGCTTTTTCGATGATCCAGCAGATGTTGGCAATTTGATCCTGGTTCCTCTGCCTTTTCTAAAACCAGCTTGAACATCTGGAAGTTCATGGTTCACGTATTGTTGACGCCTGGCTTGGAGAATTTTGAGCATTACTTTACTAGTGTGTGAGATGAGTGCAATTGTGCAGTAGTTCAAGCATCCTTTGGGATTGGAATGAAAACTGACCTTTTCCAGTCCTGTGGCCACTACTGAGTTTTCCAAATTTGCTGGCATGTTGAGTGCAGCTCTTTCACAGCATCATCTTTCAGGATTTGGAATAGCTCAACTGGAATTCTATCACCTCCACTAGCTTTGTTCATAGTGATGCTTCCTAAGGCCCAGTTGACTTCACATTCTAGGATGCCTGACTCTAGGTGAGTGATCACACCATTGTGAATATCTAGGTCATGAAGATCTTCTTTATACAGTTCTTCTGTGTATTCTTGCCACCTCTTCTTAATATCTTCTGCTTCTGTTAGGTCCATACCATTTCTGTCCTTTATTGAGCCCATCTTTGCATGAAATGTTCCCTTGGTATCCCTAATTTTCTTGAAGGGATCTCTATTCTTTCCCATTCTGTTGTTTTCCTCTATTTCTTTGCATTGATCGCTAAGGAAGGCTTTTCTATCTCTCCTTGCTATTCTTTGAAACCCTGCATTCAGACAGGAATATCTTTCCTTTTCTCCTTTGCTTTTCACTTCTCTTCGTTTCACAGCTATTTGTAAGCCCTCCTCAGACAGCCATTTTGCTTTTTTGCATTTCTTTTCCATGGGGATGGTCTTGATCCCCGTCTCCTGTACAATGTCATGAACCTCCGTCCAAAATTCATCAGACACTCTGTCTATCAGATCTAGTCCCTTAAATCTATTTCTCACTTCCACTGTACAATCATAAGGGATTTGATTTAGATCATACCTGAATGGTCTAGTGGTTTTTCCTACTTCCTTCAATTTACTAACAGTAGAAAGGTCTTACTAGCCCCACCCCTACAACATATATTTTAAGATAACAGGATTAGTCAGAAGGTTCTTAAGAAGGAGAAATATGTCCTGGAGCAAGACACATTGTTGTTATATAATCATTAGCATGGAGTTTAAGGAAAAGCATACCATTGAGTAAGATGAGTTGTTTTGTTGTGTAATCGTTAGCTCTGGACTTAAGTTAGTCTTAGAAGAAATAGATTGTTGCATAACAACTCAGAGCTTAAGAAAAAAAGTCTTATGTGACTAAGAAAAGCAATATAGAAAAAAAAATTTGTCCTTTTCTCCTTCTCGGGGGGCCCCAAACCCCTTTCCCCTCCTCCAGGGCCCCGGACTCCTTATCAACCTACCTAGGAATTAACTCTCTCAAAGGCTTATCACAGATTTCACCTAAGACATGGAGGTAAATTCCTCCCTTCTCAAGGTCTCCAAAATTCCTTGAAATTTCTGTACCTGTTAGTGAGATAGCCTTCCGAACTTATCTGATAAAGCTACTGGAACCTAGTAGTTTCCAATATCTGGAGGTATCAATAGAGATAAAAGGTAAATGTTTTAATTTTGCTTACAAAAGTATATAATTTTACCAAATTATCATAAGTCATAATTAGTTTGAGGGAAAGGTTTTCCTTATACCTGGAAAACACAGATTCAAACCAGTAGTTTTTCAGATAGAAACCATAAAAGTTATAAGCATATTCACCAGTTCATTCAGTCCTTTCGTTCATCTTTGTGAAACCATCAGATTTTCCATTAGAATTCTTTGATTTTTTTACCCAGCTCAGCATTATGGTTTAAAAATCAGAAACTTATATTTATACAGAAGTCCTTTCTATAAATCTTAAAGAGGAAGCGTGTTTACAGAAGCATCATGATAAAACCATAACTGTCTATAATGACAAAAGACTTAAGGCATGCTTAAAATCTGAAACTTGGTTACTACTGTGACAACACTTTAAGACAGTAACTAGAATTATGACTGATAGTATTTTACCAGGACATATCAGAATGTTAGGTACTCCTGTAATTTCTAGGATATCTATATTAGTAACATTTACCATACTATCTAGGTCTTCCCAGTGGCACTAGTGGTAAAGAACCTGCCTTTCAATGCAGGAGATGTAACAGATGCAGGTTCGATCCCTGTGTCAGAATGATCCCCTGGACAAGGAAATGGCAACTCACTCCAGTATTCTTGCCTGGAGAATCCCATGGGCAGAAGAGCCTGAGGGCTATGGTCCGTAAGGTTGCAATGAGTTGGACACGACTGAAGTGACTTAGCACACGTGCACCATACTATATAGCCTGAGGAGATTTTTTAGTCATTTGACAATACTTCCCATGCAATTCAACATACCAAATGAACTTAATTAGTTTAATGTCTCTCTTTGGGATGTTTCAGGTGTCCTCCGAAGCATCCGAAACTTAGCTAGAAATCAGAAGAACTTTAATTAAAATTTGATATTTGGGAAGCTTGTCAAAAAGTTTTAAAACACTTGGTTAAATAAGATCAGTCATTATGAGACAATACTTATTTCTTAATCAAATTAACCAGAGATCTAAAATCACTTAAAAGCAGAGATTCATATAATCTGTTATCAAAAATGGCATTCAGAAAACTCTCCTCTGAGCAGAAAGAAAAAACCAAATCTAAGCCTTAGCTTATTACAAACAAGATTTGTTTACCCAACTAAACTCAGTCCAGTCTCAGGAAATCCTGATCATGCATAACCCTTTTCACTATTTTTTTATTGCTCACACTTTCTTTTTTTTTTTTTTTCAAATCCACACTTTTATTTATTTTCAAGAAGTTTAAATCCTCGAAGGGTACAGCATCACATGGATTCTGTGTCCAATGGCCTTAGCAGGAAGGTTACTTCGGAATTTGGCACGAACCATGCCACTGTTTCCATGAGCTCGAGTTATCTTTCCCCAGATCACTCTGGTTTTGTTAGGTTTTCCACCAGGAGTTACTGTGTTGTTCTTTGCTTTGTACACATAAACACATCTCTTGCCTAGATAGAATTCAGTTTCATCTTGAGCATATACACCTTCAATTTTCAGGAGAGCAGTGTGTTCCCTTTGGTTCCGTAGACCCCGGTTATAGCCAGCAAAAATGGCCTTGGACCACAGCCTTCCAGACATATTTATCGTCTTAGAAGTCCCGTTCCCAGCAGGCCTCCACAGGGTCCAAGATGGCTGAAAGAGCTGCTCACACTTTCTTTTACTGAAAACATGTATTATAGTTTTCTTAAAGTTTTCCACATTGAGTTACTTTTCTTGTTGACATATTTGTAACAGATAGAATAAAGTCTTATTTGACCATACTAACACATACATCAACAAACAAGCATTAATACCAAGTATTAATTTGCTACTGAATATTTCCCAGTTCATGTGAACCTGAAATTCACTTAGCTTAGTTTCTCCTGTATTTAGAATTGTTTGATTTGTAAGTGCTTACTTTTCTTTAGGCCAATTAAATTATAGCTCATTTACAATCAACCTCAGCAATATTATCCAAAGACAAAGACACACTGAGACATACATAAACCAGACAGAGATCTCACAGTTTTCCTCTTGAGATTTTAAATGTTTCTTTGCCTTTTTAAAAACTTGAAGTTCTACTAATTTGCCCAAGGCTGAAGTCTCAGGCAAAAGAGGACTGTGTTTTCCAAGGATATGATAACAGTTAACTTCAAACTTTCTCCTAGGCATATTTTTGTTTAACAAGCTAGTTTTCTCTAATTGTACATGCAAGAAGAACCAGTTTTGTAATTTCAAAAAGATTTCATTTTAACCAGTTTTCTCCAGAGTCTTACTATCATGGCCATACTATCTTTTTTCCCCTGTGGTCATGGTATCATAACCAAAATTTCAACATTTGCTCAAATTGTCCCTGATAACAAGGAGAGACTGGTCCCCAGCATGGATTATTCCTCCTGAGAGGTGGGTCCATTTTCCCTCCTTGTGGCTACAAAGATATGATATTTTTAGGCCATTTTTCTTTGTCATTGGATCATAACTATAGGCTGACCAGTCAATTAAAGTTTTTCCCAAAATGTTCCCGAGTTGGGTGTGGAACCTTAGAGGAAGCACTTCACATTTTAGCTTGAGCAGTTTGTACCAGATATCTGCACACTCAAATCAATCTGCATGTTCAAACCAAAGTAACCAAACCAAACCAGAACCTAACCAGCTAGAAGTCACACTCCAAATAAAACAAATGGCAAAAGCCAAATGGCAAAAAACGCCTCAAGAGGGTAACAAAGAGATGCCCAGAAGTCAAAAGTCAAATGGCATAAATACCCCAAAGTTGACTTCCCAGTCCCACTAGACCTGTAACCTGGCAGAGTCAATGCTAGTGTCCTTTTTTAGTTCTGATATAGTTTCAGGCAATTTCTTACTGGTTTCTTGGAAAGAAGTTACTTTATTGTTTCCTCTTTTAGAACTTTCTAGATACCAAAGTAAGCATTCCATTCGGTCTGTCTGCTTTTACAGCCAGCTTTTTCTAACTACATGTGCAAAAATATCAATTTTGGAATATCAAAAGAACCTCAATTTGGACATTTTAGGTTGAGATCTCCTTTAGTGTAATTTCCCCAATTAAGCACGTACTTGCAGGTTTTCTACGTGCATAACCCTGACTGTAGTGTTAGGGCTGCTTTCTGATACCCCCTGTTTCTGTGTTTGAGAGGCTCTATTTTCCATTTTAAGTTGAATTTGTCATGGATGAAATTCACTCTTCACTTTTATCCTGACAAATTTTATTAAGGCACCCGAACTGAGGGAAAGCATCAGATCAGCCTCTTACCTAACTACTCAGCAAAGACCACTCAGTCTCCTACAAATGAGCAGCCCCTTGGTTTTTTTCAACTGATTCCCCTCCCCACTACTTTTCCACTGGGTGGGTATTCCCTGGTATCTTCCCAAGCAGTCCTCCACCAGTATCTTTCAACTGGGAAGGTATTCCTCAATGTCTTTCAATTAAGCCCCACTCAGTGTCTATACCATGAGTGGGTATGCCCTGGTATATGTCAACTGAGCCTGCCCCCTAGTGTCTTCCAACTGGAAGGGGGCAAATAACCTGCTCCACTATCAAATAAAATTCAGGATTATCAACCAATATGGGAGATCTGAGAACCAGGAGAGACATAACTAAACTCATCTGGACTCCCTGAGGAGGTGGATAAGTGCAAAGGGACACTGCTGATATCAAAGTTCTGGTTCCTCATAGAGCCCAAGCAAATGAGGAAAGTCCACTCTGAGTCACTTCACTGGTCAGCATAACTGCCAACTAAAAAAAGATGCACAATGTGAGAGCTTCCAGTTAAGTTTTATTTGTATCAAAACGAGGACTGCAGCCTGGGAGATAGCACCTCCGATAGCTCTGAGAAATTCCAAAGAGGTCATGGGAAAAGTCAATGCATAGGACTTTGATGAAGAGGGAATTCAATGTAATCAAGCACTTATTTTACCAAAGGTTTTCTGCTAGTCACAAGGAGCTGATGTCATCATGAAGGGATGAAGGGATTTAGTGCTTTTTGAGATATGAGGAGATGCAAGGATTAGGATCATAAGCCAGTTCCTGAAAATATCTAGCTAAAGACCTGTCCCACCAGTTCTCCTGGGGCACAAAGTGTTCTCCAACCTGAACTCCCCTCAGGGTGTGTTGAAGATCGACAGCTCCAGCAGCACAGGATTCAGTCCCCACAGAGGGACAGCAAATGCCCTCCACAAGTGCCTATTGGCACTACATATTTGTAGCTAAGAGTACACTGAAAGGTAAAGAAACTAGAATAGCCAAAACAATTTTGAAAAAGAAAAACAAAGATATAGGATTCACATCAACCAATTTTTGTAGAGTTTTTAAATTTCGTTTTTTATTTGTGGTAATATTTAGCACTGTAACCATTTTTAAATGTACTGTTAAAGATGCTGTTAAAGTGCTGCACTCAATATGCTGGCAAATTTGGAAAACTCAGCAATGGCCACAGGACTGGAAAAGGTCAGTTTTCATTCCAATCCCAAAGAAAGGCAATCCCAAAGAATGCTTGAACTACTGCACAATTGCACTCATCTCACACCCTAGCAAAGTAATGCTCAAAATTCTCCAAGCCAGGCTTCAACAGCATGTGAACCATGAACTTCCAGATGTTCAAGCTGGAATTAGAAAAGGCAGAAGAACTGGAGATCAAATGGCCAACATCTGCTGGATCATTGAAAAAGCAAGAGAGTTCCAGAAAAACATCTATTTCTGCTTTATTGACTACACCAAAGCTTTGACTGTGTGGATCACAATAAACTGTGGAAAATTCTTAAAGAGATGGGAAAACCAGATCACCTGACCTGCCTCTTGAGAAACCTGTATGCAGGTCAGGAAGCAACAGTTAGAACTGGACATGGAACAACAGACTGGTTCCAAATAGGAAAAGGAGTACGTTAAGGCTGTATATTGTCACCCTGCTTATTTAACTTATATGCAGACTACATCATGAGAAATGCTGGGCTGGATGAAGCACAAGCTGGAATCAAGATGCCAGGAGAAATATCAATAACCTCAGATATGCAGATGACACCACTCTTATGGCAAAATCGTAGAACTTAAGATCCTCTTGACGAAAGTGAAAGAGGAGAGTGAAAAAAACTGGCTTAAAATTCAACATTCAGAAAACTAAGATCATGACATCTGGTCCCATCACTTCATGGCAAATAGATGAGGAAACAGTGGAAACAGTGACAGACTTTATTTTTTGGGGCTCCAAAATCACTGCAGATGGTGACTGCAGCCATGAAATTAAAAGACACTTGCTCCTTGGAAGAAAAGCTATGACCAGCCTAGACAGCATATTAAAAAGCAGAGACATTACTTGGCCAACAAAGGTCTGTATAGTCAAAGCTATTGTTTTTCCAGTAGTCATGTATGGATGTGAAATTTGGACTATAATGTTGAGCACTGAAGAATTGATGCTTTTGAACTGTGGTGTTAGAGAAGACTCCTGAGAGTCCCTTGGATGGCAAAGAGATCCAACCAGTCCATCCTAAAGGAAATCAGTCCTGAATATTCACTGGAAGGACTGATGTTGAAGCTGAAACTCCAATACTTTGGCCACCTGGTGCAAAAAACTGACTCACTGGAAAAGTCCCTGATGCTGGGAAAGATTAAAGGTGGGAGAAAGGGACAACAGAGAATGAGATGTCGGGAGCCAAGAAGAGGACAAACGAACGCCCCGCCCATGACAAGGCTCTGGGTAAAGGTCATGGACCCAAGGAGGCCATGAACCCAGGGGAATCTGAGTCCAGTAGGCTCCGGGACACTCCCTATTCTTGCTATATGTGTCTTGTTTGTACTAATACTCTTTCTTGGAATTCTTGGTGGTTTTTCGCTGTTCCTAGTAGACCTCGGGGAAGGTCCCAGGGACATCTCTAGGGTGTAAACGTCTGGGGGCTTCCCAGAAGAGTTAGGCTTACTCTGCCCCCAGGGAGATGGGAACCATATGAATAACCTGGTATGCGGGAGGTATTTAGATTTAGGCCATTTATAGATATGTGGGATTTTATATATAGGAGGTATATTAGGGAATATGGAAATAGATTAGAAGTTAAAACTGCTTATAAATGTGATTATGAATCCCATCCCTGGACACGCAAACACCATTAGATTTAGTTGTAAGTTTAATAACCACACAATGCCAAAATTCTCATATTGTGGAGTAAGGGTTAAGGCAGCTGCGACGCTGCTGCTACTCCATTTCCCCTGCCCATGGTGTACCTGGGAGTACACTAGGAAGTAGTGTTAGTGCTATAGGTATCATAGGCGGCTGTGTGAAAATAGAATGAATTATGGCTTGTAGATTAAATAGTAAGCAAGATATTGTAGTATGTGTATAATATAAAAGTTAAGTTTTTCATAGTAGGTAAAATTATAATAGAAGCTATAGTGGTTAAGTGATTGATTATACTGTAAAACTGTTAAAATATTTTTTGCCTGTAGCTATGTGTTTCTTTGTAGCTAACGTTTGTCTATTCAAGTGAAGCAGTGAAGCAAGAAGAACGTTTAAACCTGAAAACAGAGTGGGCTAAGAGGTCCAAAACAATCCTTGTCACGCGCCACTAGGGACGGAAGATTTTGTACCCTGGGAAATTATGTCTTGGAAAATATCCCCTGACTTGTTTTGCTGATCTAAGGGGGACGTCATCTGGAAAGATCTGAAAACAATAATTCGTACCTTGGCCCCAGTAGAAAAAAAGATACATAAGGTGTTAGAGAAAAAATAAAGTAGAAGAAGTTTTTCCACTGCCAGTGTGTGTGTGTGTGTGTGTGTGTTTGTGTGTGTGTTTGCATTCGCCGACGCCGCTCATCCCAAGGGTTCCCTGGGCCAGCGAAGGCTGGACCCCCGCAATGAGATGGTTGGATGGCATCACTGACCTGATGGACATAAGTTTGAGTAAGCTCCGGGAGTTGGTGACGGACAGTGAAGGCTGGTGTGCTGCAGTCCATGGGATCGCAAAGCTTCGGACATGACTGAGTGACTGAACTGAACTGAATATTTATCACTGTAATCATTTTTAAATGCACAGTCAGTGGCATCAGGTACATTCACAGTGGTGTAATGCTAGAAATATTATCTATTGGGTTAGCCATAAGATTCATTCTTTTTTTTTTTCCTGTAAGATGACTCTAGTAGTGCTCAGATGCCATCTAAAAAGGCATCTGAAATGCAAAACAAAAATTGTGCAGTGTATGAAGAAGGTGCTATGATAGATCAAAAGTGTTTGAAAGCGGTTTGCGGGGCTTCCCTGGTGGCTTAGTAGTAAAGAATCTGCCTAATAATGTAGGAGATGCAGGTTTGATCCCTGATGCAGGAGGATCCCATATGCTGCAGAGCAGCTCAGCCCGTGCCCTACAACTACTGAACCTGTGTTCTGGGAGCTGTAACTACTGAAGCCCGTATACCCTAAAGCTCATGGTTCACAACAAGAGAAGCTACCGCACCACAACTAGAGAGCAGCCCCCACTAGCCGCAACTAGATAAAAGCTCACACAACAAGGAAGACCCAGCACAGCCAAAAATAAATAGATAAGTAGGTAAAATTATTCTTTAAGTGGTTTGCAAAGTTTCATGCTGGAGATTTCTCCCTGGATGTTGCTAGATAGTAGGGTAGACCAGTTGAAGTTGTTAAGGATCAAACTGATGCAGTAATTGAGAACAATCAATGTTATACCACATGGGAGATAGCTGACAAACTCAAAATATGCAAATAAAGCACTGAAAATCATTTGCACCAGCTTGGTTATGTTAATCACTTTGCTGTTTGGGTTCCATATAAGTTAAGTGAAAAAAAACCTTCTTGACCTTATTTCCATATCTGATTTAAATGTAATGAAAATGTCCCATTTTTCAAACAAATAGTGACAGGTGATGATAAGTGAATACTGTGCAATAATGTGGAAAGGAAGAGATTGTGAAGCAAGAGAAATGAACCACCACCAACAGAAGACCAAAGACTGGTCTTCATCCAAAGAAGGTGATGTTGTGTATATAGTGGGGTTGGAAAGGAGTCCTCTATTATGAGCTCCTTCCAGAAAACCAAACGATAAATTCCAACTGCTCCCGATCAGACCAACCGAAAGCAGCACTTGATGAAAAGCCTCCGGAATTAGTCAACAAAAAATTCGTAATCTTCCATCCAAGTAATGCAAGACCAAATGTTTCTTTGATTACCAGGCAAAAGCTGTTACAGCTTGCCTAGGAAGGTCTGATTCATTCCCTGTATTCACCAGACATTGCACCTTTGGATTTCCATTTATTTCAGTCTTTATAAAATTCTCTTAGTGGAAAAAATTTTGATTCCCTGAAAGACTGTAAAAGGCACCTGGGATAGTTCTTTACTCAAAAAGATAAAAAAGTTTCGGGAAGATGAAATTATGAAGTTGCCTGGAAAATGGCAGAAGGTAGTGGAACAACATAGTAATATGTTATTTAATAAAGTTCTTGGTGAAAAGGAAAAATGTGTCTTTCATTTTTACTTTAAAACTGAAGGAACTTTTCGGCCAACCCAATATTTCCAGAACTTTTTCATCATCCCAAACAGAAACATGTACCCATTAAGTTATAGGTCCCATTCCCCTTACCCCCAATCCTTGGTAATCTCTCTTTTTTTTTCTTTAAAATTTTTACTAATTTTTATACACTTTTTAAAGGTATTCCATTTACAGATATACAAAACATTGACCAATTCCCCCATGTTGTACAATATACATCCTTGAGTATATTTCACACTCAACAGTTCATACCTTTCACTTCCCCACACCTATAATGCCCCTCCCCCACCCAATGGTAGCCAGTTTGCTCTCTGTATCTCTGAGCCTGCTTCTTTTATGTCATATTCACTAGTTCATAATATATTTTTTTAGATTCCACATGTAAGTGATATCACATAGTATTTATCTTTCTCTGACCTGTTTCACTTCACATAAAGCCCTCCAAGTCCAACTGTGTATCTGCAAATGGCAAAATTTTGTTCCTTTTTTGGCTGAGTAGTATTCTATTATATATATACATACCACATCTTCCTTATCCCTTCATCTGCTGACAGACACAATTTGGTTTCTTGTTTTGGCAATCGTAAATAATGCTGCTCTGAACACTTTGGTTCGAGAGTCTGTACCTATGGCTGGTTCACGTTGAGGTTTGACAGAAAACAACAAAATTCTGTAAAGCAATTATCCTTCAATAAAAAAATAAAAAAAGAAAAGATAATTTTGGGGTTTTTTTATATATATACCCAGGAGTGGAAATGCTGGGTCATATAATAGTTCTATTTTCAGTTTTTTGAGAAACCTCCATAACATTTCCCACAGTGGCTGCAACAATCTACATTCCCACCAACACTGGGATGGTTCGCTTTTCTCCGCTTCCTCACCAACATTTGTTATTTGCGTTTTGTGTGTATGTGTGTGTGTGTGCATGAGTGTTCTTGATGAAAGCCATTCTGGCAAATGTGAGGTGATATCTCATTGTGGTTTTGATTTGTAATGGTGAGCATTTTTTCATATGCGAGTTGGCCATCTTCATTTCCTCTTTGGAAAAATGTTTATTCAGTTCTTCTGCTCATTTCTAAAAATTATTTATCTTTAACTAAGGATAATTGTTTTACTTTCCATTTTTTCAATATTTATTTTTACTTAACTGTGGTGCCAGGTCTTAGTTGCAGCACTCAGGATCGATTAAGTTGCAGCATTTGAACTCTCAGCTGCAGCATGTGGGATCTAGTTCCCTGACCAGGGATGGAACCCAGAGCCCCTGCATTGGGACCTCAGAGTCTTAGCCACTGAAACAGCAGGAAAGTTTTGTCTTCCTTCTTTTTTTTTTTTTTATCAAGTTGTTTATGAGGTAACCTCTATTCTACTTTCTGTCTCTATAAATTTACTTGTTCTGGTAACTTCTATAAGAATTATATAGAAACATATAATATTTGTCCTCTTGTGCCTGGCGTATTTCACTTAACATGCTTTTTGTTAACGAGTTTTGTCTTTATTGACTCATATCAGAATTTCATCCTTTTTATCACTGAGTAATATTCTATTGTGTATATACTACATTTTGCTTATTCATTCATTTTTTGATGGACACAGATTATGTCTGCCTTTTTGGCTATTGTGAATAATGTTGCTATGAACATTTGTGTATACAAATTTGTTTTGAGTTCCTGCTTTAAAAATTTTTTTGGATATATACTTAAAAGTGGAATTACTGAGTCATTTGGCAGTTCTATGTTTAACTTTTAGAGGAACCACTAAACTCTTTTCCACAACAGCTGTAACATTTTACATTACCCTTGTATATACATTACCTTTGTATATTACTAGCAATACACCAGGGTTCCAATTTCTCCACATCATTGCCAAAACTTATTTTCTACTTTATTGATGATAATAGCCATCCTAACGGGTGTGAAGGGCTATCTTGTGGTTTTGATTTGCATTTCCCTCATGACTAATGATGTTGAGTATCTTTTCATGTACTTATTAGCCATTTGCATATCTTCTTTGAAGAAATGTATTCAAGTCCTCAGAGAAGGAAATGGCAACCCATTCCAGTATTCTTGCCTGGAGAATCCCATGGATAGAGGAGCCTGGCAGGCTACAGTCCATGGGGTCGCAAGAGTTGGACACGACTTAGTGACTAAATCATCACCACCACCATTCAAGTCCTTTGCCCATTTTTGAATTAGTTTTGTTGAGTTGTATTTGTTGCATTAGTTTTGTTGTTGAGTTGTAGGGGTTCTTTATGTATTCTGTATATTTTTCTGTAAATATTTTCTCCCATTCTTTGTGTTATCTTTTCAGTCTTTTGCAGTGTTCTTTGATGTACAAAAGTTTTAAATTATGACAAAATCTAACTTATCTATTTTTATCTTGTTGCCTGTGCTTTCTATCATATCCAATAAATCACTAACAAACCCAATGTCATGAAGATTTCCCCATTTTCTTCTAGTTTTATAGTTTTAGCTGTTTAGATTTTTTTGTCTTTTTTTAAAATAATATTTATTAATGATTTATTGGCTGCATTGGGTCTTTGTTGCTGAGTACAGGCTTTCTCTAGTTTCAGTGAGCAGGGGCTACTCTTTGTTGAGGTGCCCAAGCTTCTCACTGTGGCGGCTTCTTTTGTTGCAGAGCACAGGCTAGTCAGCAGTTGTGGTGCACAGGCCTAGTTGTCCCAAGACATGTAGGATCCCCCAAGACCAGGGATCAAACCCTTGTCTACTGCATTAGCAGGTGGATTCCTAACCAGTGGATCACCAGGGAAATCTGAGATTTTTTTAAACTCAATTTTTAGGTAATTTGTATATATAGTATAAGATAAGGATCCAACTTCATTTTTTTGCATGTGCAAACTACCCGATTATAAAATGTGTCATAAAGCTACAATAGTCAAGACAGTGTGATATTGGTGAAAGAATAGATACATACCAATGCATAAGACTAAAAATTCCAGAAATAGACCCACACAAATATGGTCAACAGATTTTTAATAAAGGTATGAAGGCATTTCAATGGAGAAAGAACAGTCTTTTCACCAAAAGGTGCTGTAAAAAACTGGATCTCCATATGCAAAAAAAAAAACAGCCTTGATTTATATCTCACATATATATAAGTTAACTCAAAGGGATCATAAACCTAAATGTAATATGCAAAACTGTAAAACTCATAGAAGAAAATATAGGAAAAAATCTTCAGGATTTTTGATTGGTCAAAGAATTCTCATATGGGACACAAAAAGTACCATCTACAGAAGAAAAAACTGATGAACTAAACTTTATCAAAAGGTAAAACTTCTCTGCAAAGAACACTAGCAAGAGAATTAAAAGATAAAGCAAGAGACTGGAGATAAAATTTGCAAGTCATTTATCAGATAAAGGGTTTATATCCAACTCTCAAAACTCAAAAATAAGAAAATAAATCGCCTAGATTTTTAAATGGATAAAAGAACTCTTTTTTTGGTCTCTTATACATGATGAGCCACTTTTCTCCTGCTGCTTTCAAGATTCTCTCTTTAGGCTTGCCTGGTGGCTCAGTGGTAAAGAATCCACCTACAAATGCAGGAGAGACAGGTTTGATCCCAGAAAGATTCCACATACAGCTGAGTAACTGAGCCCATGCACCATAACCTTTGAGTCTCAGCTCTAGAGCAGCATGGAAACTACTGGAGCCCCCTCCCCGCTCCCCTGCCAGAGCCACCACAATTAGAAGGCTGCCCACCACAACTAGAGAGTACCTCTAACTCCCCGAAACAAGAAAAAAGAACATGCATCAACAAAGACCCATCATAGCCAAAAATAAAATAAATAAAATTATATGTAAAAAAGAAACCAAGCAAATGAAAAAATTCTCTTTGTCTTTAGTTTTTGATGGTTTGATATGTGCAGATGCAGATCTCTTTAGGCTTATCCTGAGAGTTCACTGAGCTAAAACAAAAATGTAAGAACAGAAATATGATCTAGTGGTTGCCTAGAGTTGGGATGAGAGGAGAGTCTGAATACAAAGGGCAGCATGAGGAAATTCTTCTTTTTAAAAAAAAAAAAAATTCTGAAATAAATAAATAAATATTCTGAATTTTCCTCTGGTACTTTTTACAGCTTTACTTTTTGCATTTGTTTTTGTATGAAGTAGGGTCTTAATTTAAATTTTTTTTTTCTTCTATTTCTTGACAGCGCCTTGCAGCATCTTAGCTCCTGATGCGTGCTCAGTTGCTAAGTTATGACCAGCTCTTTGCAACCCCATGGACTGTTTAGCCCGCCAGGCTCCTCTGTGGAGTTTTCCAGTCCAGAATACTAGAGTGGGTTACCATTTCCTTCTCCATTAGTTCCCAGACTAGGGAGTGAGCCTGGCCCTCTGCAGTGGAAGCACAGTGTCTTAACCAGTGAGCTGGCAGGGAATTCCCAGGAGCTCTTTTTTGTCTGCGTCTACACCGGTGGTGGGGCCTCTCTGGTGGCTCAGGTGGTAAAGAATCTGCCTGCAGTGCTGAAGATCCGGGTTCATTCCCTGGGTTGGGAAGATCCCCTGAAGAAGGAAATGGCTACCCACTCTGGTATTCTTGCCTAGAGAAATCAGCAGAAGAAGGAGCCTGGCAGGCAATCGTCCATGGGGTTGCAAAGAGTCAGACATGACTGTGCTACTTTCACTTCATTTCACATGCTGGTGATTACAAGAATCTTTGTGCTTGACTCATTGAAGTATACCTCCAAAAAGTGGACTTTATTATATACAAAATTTTAATAACTGAAAATGGATACTTTTTAAGTACATAAAATGTTCACACAAAGTTTAGCATATATTTTTAAGTGAACACCAAAGTATTCTCACCAGGTAATGAAGAAGAATGTTACTAGCATTTCAGAATCCCCCTCCCTCCATATTCTCCTCTTTGATTGTTGCTGCATTGATCCTTCTAGAATCAATCACTATCCTAACTTTTATCATAATTGTATCCCTGCTTTTATTATTTCATGCCACCATAAACAATATAGTTTTATTTTATTTTCCTTTTGTGTGTTGCTTGTTTCACTCAAAATTGTTTTCGTGAGAGTCATTCATGATGTGTATAGTGGTTGTTTTCCTTCCTGTATACAATTTCATTTCATAAACGTACCATATTTTATTCCTCCATCTACTCTTGATGGATTTTGGGGTTGATTCCAATTTGAGTCTGTTACAAATAAAGCTGCTATAAGAATATATGTATCTTTTTGTACATGTGCAAGGATTTCCCTATAGTATATAATGTATACCCAGGAATGCCTTCAGTTTTACTAGATTATGCATCTTCATATTGTCATGTATGTCAATGTAATGCAAAGACAAATGGTACAGACACAAACAAGGTTTAGGGTTAGGATTGATCATGCATACAGTGCCTCAAAGTTCCATTATCCAAAAGATGGCTCGCTAGGCCAGGTAGGGCTGATCTTGCTGTTAGAAGAGCAGGAGAGGGGCCCCGTTCTCCTGCCGCTTAGCATGTGTATGAGGAAAGTCGATGGCACGTTAGAATCTCTTGACCACTACATAACAGAGGGAGTTCCCTGGCCAAGGAAATGTCTTGCTAGAAGCGGGGGAAACCCAGAGCTTGAGTTCACATGCCATTTCAGTTATGCTGAACTAGCTGTTTCTAGCATACCCAAGAGAGAAGGGAAAAGATTCACTGGAAACATTCAGCCTGGGTGTGTTCAGTTATATGATTATATAATATCCCTTTCTGTTTCTGTAAACTAACTTTGCTCTGAAAGTTGCTTTCAGGGTAAAGTTTCTTTGTCTGCTTTGTCTTTAACTTTCTTTGTCTGCTATGAAGATAGCCACTCCTGCTTTACTCTGATTAATATTTGCATGATATATCTTTTTTTATCCTTTTACTTTCAAAGTGCATATATCTTTACACCTGAAGTGTTTTTTTGTAATATATGGTTGAGTCATTCACTGTGTCAATAAGCTGTCCACTTATGTGTACTTTTCATTATACATATTAAACTTATAAAACTAATTTTTTAAAAAATGTTTTGCTGCACAAGAAGCATTAGAAGTGGGGAGAAAAGGAGCGGGGAGATGGGAGGTGTGGCACTAAATCACTCGTGGTGATCTGAGATTGACAATGAGAGAGGGACAGAGACAAGGACAATACAACAGCCCAGCACTAGGCAAAGCTTACATGATAGGCTACATGGATGTCTTTGTGCCATAGTTTGCTTGTCAGTATTTCCCCCATTCCTGCCCTTGCAAGCTCTCCTCTTAATTGCAGGGGGCTTAGGAGTCTGGAAACTACATTTTATGGGCTCCTTTGCAAACTAGGTTACAGCTAGATTGGACTGCACAGTGGACTTCTTATGTTGGAGATAGAAAGCGGAAGGAAGGAGGCAATCTCTCTGTCTCCAGCCACAACAGGCAACCACAGGTGATCACAGGTGGCTATTGGCAGTCACAGGTGATGGTGGGTCCAGCACCAAACACAGGCTTATGAAACCAGACCAAGGATATTATCAGCTTCCTGATTTCTAAGTTAAACTCCCTTCTCCCTTTTCTTCATCCAGCTCTTTCAACATCTTTACATCCAAGGTCCAGCATTAAATTCCCTTCTTCTTGAGATCCCTCGAATGGACATGACTTTGAGCAAGCTCCAGGAGGTGGTGATGGACAGGTAAGTATGACATGCTGCAGTCCATGGGGTCACAGAGTCAGACACGACTGAGCGACTGAACTGAACTGAACTACCTGCAGTTGGTTGTTTTTCTGGCAAGATAACTGATGGATGCACAACTTCTCCTTGTCTGAAAGAAACGAATCGCATCCCATCATTTACCAGGATTCTCCAGAAGGGCTGGTGAAGCAAACCCAAATGCTTTTGGCTGTGCTCTGTTTTTCTCCCTGGAGCTCTCCCTGTCTGGGCGCCCCCACACCGCCTCCCATCTACACTCTGAGAACTGTCGCCTCTACTGCATCCTGACTGACCCTCAGTGCTGTAATTCCACTCCCATGTGTGCAACTCCCCTGTCTCCACTCCCACAGCAGCCAGCCTCGCCTGGCACGCCTGTCCCCTCTCTCAACTGGGAGCCCCAGGAGGTTGAGAGGCAGTGTTTGCCCTTGACTCCTTGCGTGGTTGGCACTGAGGAGGTGCTTACAGAATGTTTCACAGCACAAGTGGCACCTGCCCCAGAAGCTGATGAGTTGGTGAGATGAGTGGCTCTGCCAAGCCCAAGTTCAGGAAGAACCCAGGTGGGCTCTTCTTTCCATACTATTTTTCCAGAAGTTAACTGATGAGAGTAGCCACATGTTTGCAGAATAAGATCAGGGAAGAGGGGAAGTTGAGGCCTGGCACAGGAGGAGAATGTGGGACACAGAGACCACAGGAAGACGGGCTGAGGTGCCAAATAGCTTTAATGAGCCCGAGCACCTCTCCCCCCGACGCCCTGCCCTGCCCTCCCCACTCTGTGACCCCTCCTCCAGTTCGGGACAGGTCCAGCCTGCCCAAGCCTCTGGGGCTCTTCAGCTGGAGGTGTTAATTCTTCTGTCCCCTCAACCGTTCCAGCCGCCTCCGAAGGTCCGGGGGCACCTTGGCCCCAGCGGCCAACAGCTCTCGAAGTCTCTGTTTGGGAGTCTTGGTGAGGCGGAAATTGCAGGGCACAGGGCCCTCTTCAAAGGTGACCCGGCAGCTCCGTGTTACTGTGTGGTAGCCCTCCGCGCTGGCGGTCACCATGTAGTCCCCTGGGGTCAGCAGGCGCCAATAATCCCCGCCCCATGCTGAGAGAAGTGAAGGGCAAGATCAGCGTCCAGTGGCCCGCAGCTTCTGACCTGGTTATCGCCTCCCACACGGCCCCCATCCCCTCCCTCACACACCCACCTGTTGTTACATCATGGTTAATCCCATCTACAGAAATGACGGCATCAGCGATCCCAAGCTCTGTGTCTTTGTCCCTCACAACTCCGGCAATGCCCATGCGCACCTGTGTGGGAAAAGTTTATCAAAATCCCTTTGCTTCTGCGATCAGTTTATCTTCTGGCTCTGTACCCTACAAATTTGATATTCTGTTCCTAGGTGACAACACTCTGGTGAAAGTATCTCCTGACTGATAAATGGCACCTGGACCAAGACAACTATAAATGCCTGGCAGGAGGGCGTATCTTTGGGCTTTCCCCAAGTTCACTGATTCTCGTTATGGGCTTGTCTTTTAGAATCTTTGGAAACTATACTTAGGGAGTCGTTCCAAGGGACATGAGTTCCTGCGGAAAGTGAAGTGTCTATGCCAGGGTACTTCCTGCACTTGCATAATCAGAGTCTTTTCTGAGAACAGCTCTGGGTCTGCTCCATGGACCACTGCCTGGAGTGCAGTCAGGTCTACCCCACTCTCCAACAATGTCTGACACCACCCTGCTGGCAAACTGCGCTTCCTATCCTGTGTCCCTCCAAGGCAGTCTGATGCCAAGTGAGTGTGACCCATGGCACTGGTGAGTCAGAATGGCTCAGCCTGACCTTAGGAGACCTCCCTGTTGGGAGCTGCATCCAACACGGAGAACAGACCAGTCAGCAGTGACGGGCAGGCAGGGAGTGGGGGGCATTCAGATCCGACCTGTTCCAGGTAGGTGAGAAGGGCATCTTTGTTGTTCTCCCACTCCTGGGGCAGCTCGTTCTCATGAGGGAATTTGTCACAGGACAGCTCCACAGTGACTTCAAAGCAGTTGGTGTGTAGGTAGCTGAAGTCATTCATGCCTACGGGTACCACAGACACTGAGGCCTCAGCAGGTGGGACGGGAGCCTTGCCCTCCCAGCGCCCTCCTCTGGGAGACGCTTCCTGGTGACAGCTGACACTGGCGCTGTATGTGAGAGCAGATTCTCACTGGGGCAGGGTTATGGGGATGGGGTTAGAGTTTCCCTGATGGCTCAGCTGGTAAAGAATCTGCCTGCAAT
The DNA here is from genome assembly GCF_023699985.2 of Odocoileus virginianus. NCBI lineage: Eukaryota > Metazoa > Chordata > Mammalia > Artiodactyla > Cervidae > Odocoileus > Odocoileus virginianus. The sequence continues at coordinate 48,107,675 of NC_069682.1, forward strand.
GCAGGAGACCCAGGTTCGATTCCGAGGTCGGGAAGATCCCCTGGAGAAACGAATGGCAACCCACTCCAGTATTCTTGCCTGGAGAATTTCAAGGACAGAGGAGCCTGGCGGGCTACAGTCCAGGGGTTGCATAGAATCCGACACGACTAAGTGACTAACACTTTCACTTTTATGGGAATGGGGTAACCCCACCCTCGGGCACATACTCCCAGGAACTGTGTGCCAGTCAGCCCCGTTGATGATGCTGCCGTACAGGGAGAAGTCCTGGCTGTGGCAGGGTCGTCGGTCTGGGTCCTGCATGGCCCGATTAGTGCCCGCATAGACAGTGCTGAGCCAGCGAAACACAGCCTCGTCCGGGGTGGGCGTGAGTTCGCGGGCAGCCCACGGAGTCCGAGTCATGTCGAAGGGGTAGGATACCACGAGCTCACCCCCGTGGAGGTTGGCACTTAGCACAAAAGGGATCCGCTGCATCCACTTGATCACTGCCCATGTTTCAGGAGCCACCTGGACAAGGGCAGGTCAGGGGAGTGGGAGACAGAGACAAAGGCCCCCAGGGTGGCCCAGAATACTCACAGTGGCATTGGGCAGAGTGTAGTAAGTGGGCAGGGGCAGGTGATGGTTGGGGACAGTGTCAGGTACCAGCCCTTCATCTTCTGCTTCCCACAGTGGTGTGTTGAGGTCAGCAAAATTATGGTTAAGATCAATGCCCTGATGGTTCCAGCGGCCCTCTGCCCAGCCCACCAGCTCTGAGCCCTGCCGGGGAGGAAGTCTGTTCAAGCCAAACAGGCTCCAGGCACCATGGCAGAAGGAGCAGGCTGGCCCTCAGGCCAAGTGGCCTACCCGGCGGAAGGCAGTCTCGTAGCCGTCAGGATTCATGGAGGGCAGCAGGTGAATGCGCGTCTCGGTGAGCAGCCGGGTCACCCTCGGGTCCCCTCTCAGGAACTCACGACACAGGAACTGCATTAGAAGCAGGAGCAACTCCCGTCCCAAGGCCTCATTCCCATGCATGCCGGCCACATAGCGCACCTCAGGCTCTCCTGGGAACAAACAGGGGCTTGCAGCTGGCTCATGCACCTACCCCTCCCTGCTGCTGTGCCCACCTCTCCCGCCCCATCTGCCAGTACCCAGCTCATGCTCCCCGGGCTGGTCCGACATTTCCATCACATACAGCTTCAAGCCCTGGTGGCTCTTCCCGATGCTGTAGATGCGGGTGATGTTGGGGCATTGCTCGTTCACTTGCTTCATCAGCTGGGGGGTGAGTGTAACATGGTGAGGGGCATGGGAGGAGCACACCCAGGGCTCAGACCACACGAGGCCGTGGAAGGACTTCAAAAGCTTGTGAGGGCCCATATGATGGGGACATCATGGCGCAGTACAGGAGGGGGCAGCAGCCATGGAAGGAACAGTCAGAATAAGAGAGGCACCAAAGCAAGGGAAATTGTGGAAGTTTAGGGGTCAACAAGAGCGTGAGATGCAGGAGGACATGAGGGCAATCATAGCAAGTTATGCCCCAGTGGGCAGGAGATCTGAGATGACCTGCTCATGATCCTCCCTCCTGGGTCACAGGGGTTACCTTCCTCATGGCTTTATAATCATGATGCCGGAAGTCTAGTGAGTCGGAGGATCCCAGCACGGGAACCTCAGGGAACAGACCATTGGGATCTGGTAGAGGATGAGTTCACAGTAAATGGTGAGTTCCCAGGGGAGGGTGTGCCCTGCCCATCTAACCCTTGTCTTTCTCCCTACCTGAGACTGGGCAGGCCAGGATCTCTGCCCGGAGGCAAGATGCACCTCCCTGGAGCCAGGTCTGGGGCAGCAGGCGAATGAAACGGGCCACCTGGGGCTCAGGCAGGAGATTTAGCACTGGTGTCTCTGGATCCGAATTGGCAGGAAATATCTGGGGGCATCAAGTCCTTGATAAGGGCCGCTTGAGCCCCAGCAGCCTGGCTCAGGGCCCAGGAAGATGCTCAGGCCTGTGAGCCCACTGAAAAACCCACCCTAGTGGGCTCAGCTAGACACTTGCTCGCTGTGTCAAACACAGACCTCTGCCCACATCCTTTGCCAACAGGCAGCCCTCCTTTCCAGTTTAGTCACAGCTCATTAGACCAATATGGCCATGTGACTCAGGAGCAGGCAATCCTGAAGCTGGCCAGGATCCCACACTGTAGCCTGAGGAGATGAGAAGTGATGCAAGGACTGAGGCCCATTGCCAGAAGGGGTGTTCCAGCAGGAAGCTGTGGCATGGAGGAAGTATTTGGGAAGGATGCGGGCATGATCCAAAGCAACCTGGCCCCTGAGGCTGTCTGCTGGGTGCCACCCATCCTGACAACAACCCCCTTCTTCCTAGGATGCCCAAGTGGGCACCTGTTCCTTGTCCTCAGAGGAATCCCAGCCCAGCCCAGCACCCTACAGTGGGCCAGGAGCCCAACTCCCAGCATAGAGGGCCCCAGCCACCACGGGATTTCTCACCGCATCCATCCCACTGCTGCGATTCTTACTCCCCCACCAGGTCCGACTGTCATTGCTGAACTGGACTTTGTATGATGTGACCCAGTCATACCTGGAAGGAAAGGTGGGTAGAGATCATGGGTGGCCCCCAGGCCTCCCACCTCAGTCCTCCTAAGTCTGCCCATGACTTCGCTGGCCTGGAGCTGTTCTGCCTCACCTCCAGATGGAGTTCCTGCCCTGTGTGATAATGCCCGAGAAGCGGGTGGGGTGCCTAGCATCCACCTGAAGCCATGGCTCGGCATCCTGCTGCTCAGCACACCAGGCCCCATCGAAAAGATCACCATCTTCCAGGCCTGACTGTGGACACAGGATGCAGCAATCAGAACCGGGTAGGCATTACAGGAAGGTGGGAGGGGCAGAGAAGAAGGTCCTAGGGTTTGCCTTGCTGACCTGGATGTTGAGCCGTCCTCTGTGTGGTCCAAGACCAAAGGACTGGCTGCTAGATGCGTCGAGCTGGTTATCTGAAACTCGCAGGGACTCCAGGCCCAAAGGGGGACAGTCTAGGACAGGGACAAAGCAGTAAGTTGGGACCCGAGAAACAGGGGTCAGGGCAAATGGAAAGCTGAACCCAAGCTTGCCTGTGTGGCCAAGAGCTACATTAGTTCATGTCCCAGAGACTGCAAGTCTGGGCAAGGCCCTTGGACTGGTGGTACCTGGTTCTTGCTTCTCAGAGAGGTCAAGGGTCCCTGCAGGGCTGGTGGTCACTGAAGGCCTGGCAGTCACTGGGGGTCTGGGGCTAGTTAGCTTCTTTCGCTTCTTCATGATGATCTTTTTCTTCTTGATGACTCGAATTCGGACATGCTGTTCTGAAGTCCCTGGAGATCAAAGAGGCAGAGCAGCAGGGAAGGAAAGGATGGCAGGAAACCTCAAATGGAGAGGTCTACCACCCCAAGAAAACTACAAGTCCACAGGGAGGCCCCACCACATGTATCCAGAGACCTTAGCATTGACTTTAAGGCCCTCAGTCTGACCCCAACCTACTGTTCCAGCCACTTCTTTGATTCCTTCTCCCCTCTGATGTGACTACATGCTTGGCCCTTACCAATAGAGGGCTACACTACCAGTAGGAACTATTTGCTTGTTCCAAAGAGCTGAATTTGGTTCTTTAACTTCTTCTTTGCCTGGCTATCCCCTTTCCTATCATATATCCACCACCTTTGCCTTTATTTTCTAATTCCCATTCTTTCTTCACATCTCAGTCCAGATACACTTCAAGGAGCCTTCCTTAGCTCCAGGCTCAGTCTCATGCCGCCAAAGCCTCTGTGCCACCTCCATCACTGTGCTGAGAGGTCCTGTCCTCAAACCCATGTCCGTCCAGGTGTTCAGGCTTTCCAGAGTTGGACCAGAGTTGGACCCCTGCCCTGCCTGCCCTTCAGTATAAAGCATTCATTGCACAGGGCAGATGCCATTGGTTCCCCACTAAGATTCACAGCTGCCCCCCCACATACACACTGTACATATCTGTGTCAGGGACTGGTACCTTTGCACACACTGTTTCCCTCTTGGCTGCCCTCCTCTTCAGCTCTTCCTAATTCAGAGTACCTTTCAGAACCAGTTCCACCTGCCTCTCCCAAGAAGCCCTCCGAGGCTGCCAGTCCCGGTGCTTTCCTCCTCTCTACTGCCACATAGGAGCTGGGAAGTCCGGCAGCCTTCCCCCGTGCCCACCCCAGGCAGAGCCGCGTCCCTCCAGGGCACCTGGCAGAGAGCGCTCCTCCCTCTGTGCTTTCCTTCCAGCCGCTGGCCTCAAGCCCACACAGTCTTGCTCTGCACCCTCCGCGGTGTCGTTGCACCTCTCTCTACCCTCCTCCTGGCTCTAGCCTCAGTTTCCCCATCTGAGAAACAGGAAGGTTTGGGCCTGGAAGAGGCAGCTTCCCACTGGCTCCTGTCCCAGGACTGCTGACTTGGTCTGGCCGGGAACTAGGGCTGCTGAGTCAGCAGCCATTGTACCGCGCAGGGAGTGTGTGCGCGTGAGGCAGGGTCGCCACCCAGGCGCTAGGCGGAGAGTGCGGCGCGTGTGGCGTGTGTGAGGTGTGTGCGCGCGTGCTGGGGAGGGGGTCGCCACACGGGAGTCGGAAGAGTGGGACAACCGATTCGCGGGAGAAGAGGGCCGTGGGTAGGACGGAAGCTCACCGTTCTCCTTCCCCGCGGACGGCTGTGCCGGGCTGCTACGGGGGGTCGGGACCGGGGCCTTGGTGGTCGCGGGAGACGTCAGGCCTAGCACGGAGGTGCTGGGCGCCCCTAGACCCACATCGACGGCAGGCGCGAAGGTGGCCAAGGCGAGCAGGAGACCCCACATGGCGGGGTCCAAGGCGCGGACGCACTGGGCTCGCGGTGGCCGGTGGGTTCGCCTCTTCCTGCTGGGGCTCTGGAGCCCCCCGCCCCTTCCTGCCGCCGCCGCACGCCCGCCCACAGCCCGCTCGCTGGCCTCGGACCCTGGGAGCCGAGGGGTGGGGAGGGGAGGGGAGGGGAGGGGAAGGAGGGGAGAGAGGAGGAAGGGGAGGGCCCAGGCCGGCTGCCCGGGGTCTCCGCACCCACCCACCCAGCTCTCATCTCCGCTCCACTCCGCATCCCGCCTCGAGCTCACCCGCCTCGCTCGGGCTCTGCCCTTTACCGTCGGCAAAGGCCCCAGGCACCCTGGACTCCATTCAGTCCTGTGAGCCCGTCACACAGTGGGCACCTACTGTGTACCATGCCCCGCGCCGGGCACTTTACCCGTGGCCTATCAATCAAACCTTGTCTCTCAAACTGGTAAACTGAGGCTTAGAACTGCTAATTGACAGTCTAGGTAGCAAAGCCGAGAACTTTGGGGCGGAAACTGCAACCCGGGAGGGAAATCTGTACAGAGGCAGAACCCCCTGCCAGGGAGGCTGGGACGGAAAGAAGGCTGAGGAGAAACTGAGGCGGAGGCAGGGGTACGGGGTGGGGGAAGGCTGGAATCTTTCTGAAGGACAGCGAGGGGCCCCGCCAGAGCCGATGTGCCCATCCCCCACCCCGGCGCCCCGCCTCTCTTCTCTCTCCGTTTCCCTAGCCTCCCCTCCTCCGGCTGCCACGTTCTGGGGTTACATAACCCGAGTAGAGGAGACCGAGTCGATACCCGGAGGGCTGAGGCCGGGGGAGGGCGGGGAGGACGAGACTTGATGGGCGTCCTGCCCTGCCCCGCCCCAAGCTTTTCTAGGAGCCCGCAGCCCTAGAAGACAGTCTCTGTCTTCGGGACCACTTCGGATCCCGGGATTCCAGAGCACAGGACCCTCCCCATCCCTCTCCGAGGCCCCCTTTGGCTCACCATTCCAGGGTCGCCTCCCCAGCAGGAAGGAATTCGTTCTCTGTGCGCCTCTGGCCGGCGCTTTGCCATTGCAAGTATCGTGCCAGGGAGACACTGCCATCCCCAAGTAAGACGCAATGCCCAGAGGTGACCGGGAATCCTCTAGAGTGTGGTAGGGTGTGGGGGAGGGGGGAGGGGTGGATGTTGGGGAGAAGGGGCTTGAGCAAATGTTTCTGCAAGATCACTACCCATATGAACAATTTGAATTACTCCATCGGCCTGTCAGCACCCATCTCGCTGGATCTTTCAAAAGAAATATGCGCTCCCGGAACTGAGACCAACCCTCAGTAACAAACCCCAGTCTCATAGATGCAAGTCCCGGAGCTCCTGGAGGTTTGTGGTCCACCCTATGCGCTCTGGGTGGAGAACTTCTGAAAGGGAACTGGGACAGGGCCCACATGGGTCCTGCTCCCGCCTTAGAGCAGCCGGCCTGGATGCCACTGCTGGGTACCAGGCACCAGAGAAGGATTTAGTAAAACTCAAGGAAGGCGTGCCAAACCTGAGGGTCCCAAAGCACCCAGCCAAGTCAGTGGCAGAAAGACAGTCCTGTGGCCCCAGGCCTCGGGAGGTGGGAGGTCAGGAGAGACTCTGGTGGAGCTAGAAGCAGGTCTGTGCAGGTCTTGAGGCCTGCTCCACCTCCTGCCAAAACCCAGTCTGGCCCCTTCCCTGGCTCTGCTCCACCCTCATCCAAGTTTTACGGAGGGGTGCGAGAAGGTTGAGGCAGAACCTGGGAGGACAGGTCAGCCTCCTAAGGCTCCCACGGCCTCCAAGCCCTTCCCCACACAGCAGCCTAATTGTCCCAGTGAGCTCACCTTCCAGGGGTTCCTGAAAAGGTTCTTCCCCTACCACACCTTTCTCACCTCATTTCTCTGTGTTCTCCCCCAGCTCATATCCCTGCAGTCACACAGGCATCCTAGTTGTTCATGGAAGGCACAAGACCCATCCAGCTTCAGGGCCTTTGCACTGGATCACCAAGTTTGCATCCTTCACCCATCATTCAGATGGCTTTTCTTTTTGTTTATTTTTGGTTGCTCTGAGTCTTTGTTTCTACACAAGGGCTTTCTCTAGTTGCAGCAGAAGGGGGCTACTTTTCATTGCAATGCTGGGGCTTCTCATTTCGGTGGCTTCTTTTATTGCAGAGCACAAACTCTAGGCACTCGGGGCTCAGTAGTTTCTGCTCCAGGGCTCCCAGTAGTTGTGGCGCACAGGTTTAGCTGCTCCTAGCATGTGGAATCTTCCCAGACCGGGGATCAAACCCCTGTCTCCTGCATTGGCAGGCAAATTCTTCACCACTGAGCCACCAGAGAAGCCCCCAGATGGCTTTTCAATGTCACTCTCTTCCCTGACCATTCTGACAAAATTAGCCTCCATCCTTCACATGTAAACAGCAGTCTGGAGTACCATTTGGGAAAAGGTCTGGGCAGTGGGTCCACTCCATGAGTGAAACTTAAAATTGCAGTTTCAGTGGTTCCCACTTATAATCCTGGGCTGCAAACTGAGTTGGCGCACAAAAATGCAGTTCTGGTTTTACTTTAACATTTTTACCAAGCCATTTATCTTGTGAGTCCTGGGGTTTTGTTAAACCCGAGGTGCACTTGGCCAGGCCTCCAGAGCTCAAGAATTTCAAGACTTGCTCCTTTTCTTATCTAATGTACTGCCTGACCAGCTGTTGGTTTCGGGCTAGTCACGGGCTAGCATGGAATCCCAGCAATGTCCAGGCAGGTTAGAAGCAGGTCAGAGGCCTGCTCTCCTATTTCTGAATCCTGAACAAGATTTCCTCCATTTTAATTTCCCTAACAGTTGTCCTCAGGATTGTTTAGGCTGAAGAGCATAGAAATAAGACAAAATAACATGAGCAGTCTTGCTAATTCTATAGGTCAAATAATAATTCCAAAGGGTCAAAAGAATCAAAATAAAGATACAAGCAAGAGGTTAAACTGCAGAAAACCATTTCTGAGCAGCAGGGAATATAGTAAAGAAAAAGTCCCACCATGAGTGAGAAATATATTTTTGTACATTAACTCTTATATCCATTAACTTATCATCTGTACTAGTTAGCTTGGTGCAAAACTAATTGCGGTTTCAGACCATGAATTTCAAATTCATTATAACCAGACTCAAACACATTTTTAGTAATCAAAATAGGAACCATTACAATCAACACGTTTGCCAATGAGAAATAAGTTTGTTTATCCCTGTAGCATAAAAATCCATGCTTTAGGATTTGATGAACTCTTGAAAAGCATTTTCTGCATCCTGTTCATTGTGGAAGGGTTTTCCCTGCAAAAAGTTGTTGAGATGTTTGAAGAAGTAGTAATCAGTTGGTGAGACGTCAGGTGAACATGGTGAATAAGGCAAAACTTCATAGCCCAATTCATTCAACTTTTGGAGTGTTGGTTGTGCAACGTGCGATCAGGTTCTCTTGTAGATAAAAATTGGACCCTTTCTGTTGACCAATGCTGGCTTCAGGCATTGCAGTTTTCGGTGCATCTCATCAATTTGCTGAGCATACTTCTCAGATGTAATGGTTTCGCCAGGATTCAAAAAACTGTAGTGGATCAGACAGGCAGCAGACCACTGAACAGTGACCATGACCTTTTTTGGTGATGGTTTGGCATTGGGAAGTGGTTTGAAGCTTCTTCTCGGTCCAGCCACTGAGTTGGTCATTGCCAATTGTATAAAATTCACTAAAAATAAATAAATAAATAAAATTCACTTTTCATTGCATGTCACAATTTGATTGAGAAATGATTCGTTGTTGTTACATGGAATAAGAGAAGACAACACTTCAAAATGACAATTTTAAAAAAATTTTTGGTCAGCTCATGAGGCACCCAGAGAAGGCAATGGCAACCCACTCCAGTACTCTTGCCTGGAAGGTCCCATGGATGGAGGAGCCTGGTGGGCTGCAGTCCATGGGGTCGCTAAGAGTCAGACATGACTGAGCGACTTCACTTTCACTTTTCCTTTCATGCATTGGAGAAGGAAATGGCAACCCACTCCAGTGTTCTTGCCTGGAGAATCCCAAGGACAGAGGAGCCTGGTGGGCTGCCATCTGGGGTCGCACAGAGTCGGACATGACTGAAGCGACTTAGCAGCAGCAGCAGCAGCATGAGGCACCCACTTAGTGAGCTTTTTCACCTTTTCAGTTTGCTTCAAATGCCGAATGACCTTAGAATGGTTGTCATTAAGTTCTTTGGCAACTTCTGTAGTTGTAAGAGGATCAGCTTTGATGATTGTTCTAACTTGGTCGTTGTCAGTTTCCAATGGCTGGCCACTACACTCCTCATCTTCAAGGATCTCGTCTCCTTTGCAAAACTTCTTGAACCACCACTGCACTGTTCGTTTGTTAGCAGTTCCTGGGCCAAATACACTGTTGATGTTGTGAGTTGTCTCTGCCGCTTTACAACCCATTTTGAACTCAAATAAGAAAATCACTTGAATTTGCTTTTGTCTAACATCATTTCCATAGTCTAAAATAAATATAAAATAAGCAGCAAGTAGTAAGTCATTAGCAAAAAAAAAAAAAAACATAAAGTGGGAAATGCACATTAAAATGATATATAACATAACCACATTTATTTAAGAATGTATTCCAATATCAAACAGCAAATTTCAACAATGTAAAATTGCAATTACTTTTGCACCAAGTAACACCTTCTATCAAAGTACAATTACATTTTTCTATGAAATTTTGTAATACTTTGGTTCCTTGCAAAATTTTAAGCAGGGGTTCTAAGGAGAAGCTAGTATTAGAAACAGACAAAGTAGGAAATATCATTTGAGTTAATAACACCTAAGTTTTCATGGGGGGATGGGAATAATAGGTGGTCCCCTTCCAATATAAATCATCAACATGTGTTAGTAATCCAGAGAAAGGGGTTCCTAACTGATATATAGAGGTAGTGTTTTTACATCATCAGTCACAATACATACTAATTGAGGGGCTCTTTCAAAAAATATATTGTAGGTTTTAGGGAAAACAGTCCATTCACAATAGCTGATGAGGTTCTCCAATAAGCAGGATTCCGCAAATTCTAGAAGTTCGTCCACATAGCAGTCCCTTGTCAACCTTGTCACAACCTATCAGTAAGTGGTTGTGACTATTAAAGTAACACATGAAATTGGCACATGATACTTGCGTTCAAGGCTTGAGCTATTTCTTTACCAGTGCTGTGTAATCTAGCAGACAGATAAACCTTGTCTATAGAGAGGCAAAGTTAAGAAAGAACAGGCCTTGTTTATCGGGCAGGCAAAGTTATCCTGAGTTCAGGTCCAGCTTAGGTTTCTCCAACTGAAAATTCCCCAGTCGATTTCTTCATATTTTTCTGTTAATTGTAACATATCCTTGAAGGTTGAAGAGTGAATGACAATCCACATTACAGTCAGGCTTCCAAGAATAATCTATTCAGGAGATAACAGTGGGTTAATGGCACATATTTTCATCTTTTCTGTCCGGGGGTCATCACTAATACAGTATGATCCTTCCCCTGTGCAATCACATCAGCAAGTGTGGGAGGACCTCTAGGCTGCTTCACCAAGACTTTAGCTCCAACTGCATTTATTTCATTTGTGGGTCTAAACTCACCATCACTTCTGTTAACAAAGTGGGAGGTTCTCCTTTTTGTATTTTGCCAATTACACATGAAAGGGCTTCCCTGGTGGTTCATCAGTGAAGAATCCACCTGAAATACAGGAGATGCGGTTTGATCCCTGAGTCAGGAGGATCCTCTAGAGGAGGAAATGGCAACCCACTGCATTATTCTCGCCTGGGAAATCCCATGGACAGAGGACTCTGGCAGGCTACAGTCCATGAAGTCCACAAAGAATCAGACACAGTTTAGTGATGAAACAACAACAATTACACATGGAAGAATCAGCAATTGGGCAATTTGATCATGTTGATTAATAAATAGATCATCCTTTCCTTCATTTTGTAGAATTACTTGGATTTCTTCTTGGTAGTCTGGGTCTATCACTCCCCCCAAGGACACAGGTCCCTCTAAACGCTAACCTGGAGCATTCTTTGATTAATCCAAAGTGTCCAGGAGGCATTTTAATTCCAATGCCAGTTGAAATAATACATATCAATCTTGATATCATATCAAATAACACAACACAATCAATCTAAACAAGTCTGTGTTCAGATATAGAGTACAAACCCAGTCTGGCAGCCTCAGGAGTAGCTCAGAAAGGAGCTAATACTCCAATGCTCAGTTGTTTGGGGATGGAAGTCTATTTTATACATCTGTAACTTGGAATAGTCATTCTCATCAAAGGAGTTTCTGATTCTCCTGGATGTTTATCATTTAAAATATTGAGGGCAATATTCAAGTTAGTCCTCCGATCTTTATAACAGCTCTCTCCAAGTTTAATTAATTGCTGTTTAACAAAACCATTCATTCTTTCAATCAAACCAGTTGCTTGAGGATAAGGAATACGAAAGATCCATTATATATTATGTTCCTGTGGAAGCTCTTATATTAATTTACCTTTAAAATATGACCCATTGTCACTCTGAATTTGAAGTAGAATACTATAATATAAATTATCTCCAATGTTTTAATAGTATTAGTCTGACTGGCTTTGCTGAAGGGAATGACCACTAAACACCCAAAATAGGTGTCCACAGCAGTACACAAGTGTTGACATCCTTTATCTTGAATTAATGGGCCAATATAATCAATTTTCCATATTTGCCCAGGCTTCTTATCAAGTGCCAATTGTCCTTCGACTAATTGTGTCAAGTTTCTATGCTTGATATGTTGACAAATTGGACATTGTGAAATAGCAGATTTAATGAGATCCATAGTTAAGGAAGTACCTGTATCCTGAACCCACCTGTATGTTGCTTTTTCTCCCAAATGGCCACATTTTTTGGTGTGCCCACAAAGTCAAACCTTTTAAGTCATTGGAGTCTGGATCAACTTCTACAGCTTGGATTCGGGTTTGTTCCTCTGTAATAGTTGTACCATCGTTCAGTAGAATTTGGAACACTGTGAGCATCTACATGAAAGACTAAAACTTTAGTAGTTTGAACGATTTCCCAAATGTCAAACCATAATTCCTTTCCCCATAGCTCTTTGGAGTGAGTTTGTCAGTTATTCCTTACCCTTGTGCTAAGTTGCTTCAGTTGTGTCCAATTCTTTGTGACCCCATGTACTGTAGCCCACCAGGCTCCTCTGTCCATGGGATTCTCCAGACAAGAATACTGAAGTGGGTTGCCGAGCCCTTCTCCAGGGGATCTTCCCAACCCAGGGATTGAATCCACGTCTCCTACTTCTCCTGCATTGGCAGGGGGGTTCTTTACCACCTAGGAAGCCCCATTTTTTACCTACAGGGAAAGCCAAGTGGCCAATCCATTGATTGACCAAGAATTTGTGTATATATGGCACTCATTCCCTTGCTTTAATACCTGATAAACCACATATAACTCAGCCAATTTTACCTTCCTCAGTAGTTGTCAGTGATTTAGTAGTGACCAGATTATGTGCCACCACTTTCCAATAGTGAATGGATCCTATATATTTAGCTGATCCATCAGGAAACATATATGCTGTTTTTCTAGTACAGTTAAAGAGACAAAAGTTTGTGTTATTGTTTAGTCGTTAAGTCATGTCTGACTCTTTTGTGACACCATAGACTGTAGCCAGTCAGGCTCCTCTGTCCATGGGATTTCCCAGACTGGAATGGGTTGCCATTTCCTTCTCCAGGGGATCTTCCCCACCCAGGGATTGAACCTGCACCTCCTGCATTGCAGGCAGATTCTTTTCTGCTGAGCCACCAGTGAAGAGTCCAAGGGCTTTCTCCATTTTACAGACAACTCAGTTATCTCAGGCCTAACTATAGCTTTTAATAGAAATTTTGGAAATCTTTAGTAGGAACTTCAGAAATCTTTTCATTTAAGGCAGCAACCTCATGTGGCCCAGGTTTGGCTTGGTCCTGAATATACCATTTCCATTTCATTATGCTGGATTCCTGAGCTTGCCCAATCCTGTGGGTTTTGGGAGAACTTTGTACCCATTGCATGACTAGCACTTGAGGTCTTAATATTACGGTATGATTCATGGTCAATTATTCCATATCAATCAAAGCCCAATAATAGGCCAATAACTGGTTTTCAAAGGTAGTGTTATTTCTTCCAGCCTCTGGAAATTTCCTACTTCAGAAGCCCAAAGGCACTCTTTTGTCTTGCTGTTTTTGCTATAAGCTTCAATTAGCATATAGTTCATTGATATATACATGTAATTTTATGTCCCTTTATTGTAGCTCATGGAGTATCTGATAATAAAACTAGAATTTAATATTTAGTATAACATAAAATTTGTGTATGTATGTGTGAGAGAGGGCATTAACCCTGTAGCCATGGAAGGCTTTATCCCATTAAATAAAAAATGAAGTTTGTCAGGGAACTGGAAAAAAACAAGAGGCTATCTTGGATTTCCATAGCCACAACTGTTTGATTTATAGCTATTGTTTACCCATTTTAAATTCCTTGATTTAGGAGTAGACTGTTGCCATGCTCTGAGGACATCAGGATAGCAAAAGTCTGATAATGAGGGGTAAATTTTTTTCTGTAGAAGCAGCGTGAGCCGTAAATTTTTTCTGTAGAAGCAGCGTGAGCCTTATCTGTGTGTGTCACAATCTTCATAGATTATTGTGAAATAATATTTACTTTGCCAAGTAACAAAATATTTTAAAAACAAATATAAATCACTTAAGGGCAAAGAAATTCACATAATCTGTTATCAAAAGCCACATTCCAAGAAAACTTTTTTTCTCTTAAAATAGAAAACCAAATTCCAGTCTTATACAAACTTACTGTTAATAACAGTTTTTGTTTATCTAGTTAATTTTAGTTTAATCTTAGAAAGTCCTTTCTGTAAATCTTGAAGAGGTAGCATTTTTGCAAAGACATCAGAATGAAACCATAGTTCTCTCTAATGACGAAAAGGCTTTAAAAGACAGTTTAAAAACTTATTACAATGCAATCGACAAAGTAACTTGGTTACTGCTGTGACACGTCACACTTTAAGATAGTAACTAAAATTATGACTGATAATATTTTACCAGGACATATCAGATCTTTTTGAATTCTGTATAATTTCTAGAATATCTATATTAGTAAGATTTACCATACAATATAACCTAAGAAGATTTTTTACTTATTTGACAGCACTTCTCATGTACCTATAATATAATGAAACTAATTAGTTTAATATCTTTCTTTGGGATGCTGCAGGGGCCTTCTGAAGCACCCTCAAAGTTAGCTAGAAGTCAAAAGAACTTCATTAGAATTTGATCTTAGGAAGTTCTGTCAGAAATATCAAAGAGTTTAGAACACTCAGTCAGATAAGATCATAGGTCACTATGAAGCAATAGTTATTCACTCAACTGAAGTAACAATAAAAGATTTCGAAAGCAAATACAGAACAAATCACTTAAGAGGTAAAAAACTTATCAAAAGACAATTCAACATCCCAAGAAAACTTGTACCATGCATAAGATTCTTTTCTTGGGGTCCACTTTCCACAAATCCTTCTTATCACTTTCTATAGTAAACACTTTATTCTCCTGTTCAGAAGCAGACACCTGTAAGTCAGACCTATTTATTTTTCCTTTCACAAATGCAATTCCATTCCTCATAACTTATCTCACTTTCCTTAAGCAACCATAAACTGTCCTTTATATTAGCATTCTGTAGATTGGTGGACATAAATACCAGTGATAATTTCTAAAAATTTTTGCTTTCTTAGAGAACATCTCAGGATGGTACCAAACATATTAATTAATACTTCTAAACCCTTCACTTCTCTATAAAAAAGAAAGCCAGTGTTTAGTAATTGCTGTTTTAGCATATTATTTCATTTGGAAATAGCCTAATTATTCAAACTTCTATTATTTAACCTAATTTAGCACAGCCCTAGAATTCAAGTTATCAAAACCTGGAGAAACTGTTTTAGGTAGACATTCCTAAAGCATAATTATTCTTAATAGAGTTTATCTAAAAGCTCTTATCTCATTTACATTTTTTTTCCTTAAAAGTTTATTCAGATCAACTTTCTTTGTAAAGTAGACTCAATATCTGGCACAACTGTGGAATATGATGTTGCCAGAAGCCAAATAGCCCTATAAATTTTGAGCCTCCCTTTTTGTCTAGGCAGTTTTAAATTTCATTATCTTTTGTTTAGCCTTATGTAACATCTCTCTATATTATTTAGCCCATTGTATTTCCCAAAACTTTATAGTCTGGGCAGGGGTCCCTGAACTTTGGAGGGATTAATCTCCTATCCCAAGCACTGGAGTCCCAGTCTACCCCTGCATTAGCTATTATCAAATGAACTCTCTTTTTGTTAATTTTGTTGCACCTCTTTCAATATTCAGCTTGTGCATACTTTACCGTGACTTTTTTGGCTACCAATTGGAAAGTGGAGACTTGGTCAGCTAAAATGTAACTTTGACTTTGTAACATGGATAATTGTCCTTGCAAATCACATAATTCTTTAACTGTGACTTCTCTTCAACCAGTTTTAATTTGGTTTCCTGTAACTTATGGTAAGTAGAGAGGAGGATCCAGCCTCTCTGACCCAGTGAGGTCCATTCTTGTCCTTTCTCAATTGGCACAAGCCAAACTGGCACAAACATTCAATAACTTCAAAAGATTTGGCCTGCTTTAATTTGAGGTTCCATTCTCACACAATCCAGTGGATATGCCCCATTCAGTAGCTAATAAGCAGTAAGGCAAATCTTCCCCTCAGGGAATGAAAACGTCATTAATCTTAACCTCTTTCTTCTTAAAGAGTGGCATTTTGTTTCACAAATCCTGCTCATAGCACCAATTTATGTTTTGCCCAAAGTTTGACTTCCATTTCAGGTTTGAAAGGTTATACACAAATAAATAGTCTCAGTATTTAAAACAGAAGTGTTTAAATTAATTTTGAAGTACAATCATTAAAAGAAAAGAGAAATAGAAACCATAGAGAAGAGGAACATCACATACATCAGCAAATTGGGCCGACCAACATCTAGATTTAAGCAGCGCACAGAGAAGCCCCAAGTAAAAGCAATGTGAAGTCCCAATTAGGAAAAAGTCCGGGGTAAGACTTCAAGCTGCTGTTTGGGGGGTTCCCACTTATAATCCCAGGCTGCAAACTAATATCATCATCAGTTCATGCAAAAATGCAGCTCTGGTCTTACTTTAACGTTTTTACAGAACGCTGCTTGTTTTATCTTGTGAGTCATAGTGAAAGTGAAAGTCGCTCAGTTGTGTCCGACTTTTCAAGACCCCATGGACTATAGCCTGCCAGGCTCCTTTGTCCATGGAATTCTCCAGGCCAGAATACTGGAGTGGGTAGCCATTCCCTTCTCCCAGGGATCTTCCCAATGCAGGAACTGGACCTAGGTCTCCCGCATTGCAGGCGGAGTCTTTACCGTCTGAGCTGCCAGGGAAGCCCATAAAATTTTTGTTAACTTCAGGCATGGTTGGCCAGACCTCCAGGAGCTCAAGAAGTCCCCTTCCGTTTCTTATCTAAAGTACTGGCCTGACTTGCTGTGCTTGTGGGTAAGCACAGAATCTGAGCAGTGTCCAGGCAGGTCAGAAGCAGGTCAGAGGCCTGCTCTCCTGCTTCTGAAGCCTGAACAAGACTTCCTCCATTTTAATTTACCTACAGGACTCTCCTGGACGCTCCCCAGTGTGATCAGGTGGCTGGAGGCAGAGATGATAGATGACTTTGGTACCACACAAGCTTAATATCACATGCCACTTCTGCTGCTCATTTTGTTTGGGTAATTACTGTCCTTAGACAGTAATTTTGTCTCTGAGTTTCCGTTTTCTCATCTGTAAAATGGGAACAATAATGTCTTCCTTTCTGGGTTGCTGTGATGAAGTGAGAATATATGTGGTTCCTGGGGGCCCCTAAGTTAACTGGATGAACTAAAGGTAGGGAAACAGCTTAATACAGTCCTCTTGCTCCCACATATGTAGATAGAACAAAACATTATCAAGAGAAGAGAGGAGGCTATGTCTCTGGCTGCACAAACTGAGAAGCAGCCTAATCTGCTACCTCTCTGTGGCTCCTAATCTCCTGTTCCTGATAGTCACTCTCCACTAAGTGCTCTCCTGTGACGCAGGTGAGCCCTGATGGGGACTCCGGTGGCATCTGGATGTGTCTTCCTACATGCCTCTTTCCCCTCACAACTTCCTGCCCCAGCTATCTCTCTTCTGTGCATCAATGTCTTCTAGAGCCTTGCTCTAGCATCTGCATTTAAAAAAAATCCCAGAGGATTCAACCCCAGGAGATTCATGTGGGCTGAGAAGCACTAGATGGAGGTTTAGAGCAACTCCATCTAACATGCATGAGATTCACGGCTTTCTGAGTTTGATGGTGTTTGATACTGTTACTGAAAATTTTATCTCAAGCCACAGGAGTATATCCACATAACTTTAGGAAATTGGTATTTCATTTAAACTGGGAGGGTATATTCCTGATCTCCACCATAAGACACTAACATTGATTTGCTTTAAAAAAAGAAAGAAAGAAGAAATCATTTTAATCAAAATACTACAGAATATGATTTTAAAGGTACATCACATTTAGATTTGTAACAGAAGATTCTTCTCTATGCTTCTCTATTACCAGGTTAACCACTTTTAGTTTTTTATTTCTCCTTGTATTTACCTTTATGTTTCTATTGCTATTTCTTGAATATTTTTCCCCCTAAACTTTAAACTTTTCAATTTGTATTGGGGTATATTTCTTGGACTTTTATGTTTAGATTTTATCTGCAGATTTCCTGCTATGGAATTAAGGATTTAGCTTTCCTACCAGCCATCCCCGCAACATACACCAAAATACACATTTTGGGGGGAAATGTATATTTCCCCTGCCATCCTCCCAAAAGAGTTTAATCACTAGAGTCAATATTCAGTTCTTATATTATGATCATGATTATTGTTCAATTTTTTGTATTTACTGGATTTAGCAATTATTTTGTCATTTGCTTGGTTTTTAGGAAACTAGTTAATTCAATCCCAAAGCTTCCAAATGAACTAAATATTTTGCATATGTCTAAAAAGAGCAGATAATCAGTTTTATTTTCTTCTAGAGACACCCCTCCTGGAGTATCTATCTTTTGATTCTAGGCTGGGGTTGCTTGCTTTCTTTATCTGGAAACATTGCTGACATCCCAGGTCTCTCTCATCATCCCTTTCCTGTTGTTAGCCTCACTTCTTTCCTAGTTTAGTTCATTATTTTTCTGAAGCACATCCTCCAGTAGCTTTCTAAGAAAGAGTGTACACAAGGTCAGGTTTTCGAGACCTTGTTTGGCTTAAAACGTCTTTACCCTCATACTTAATAATCATGTAGACAGATATATGTTACTGCTGCTGCTGCTGCTAAGTCACTTCAGTCGTGTCCGACTCTGTGTGACCCCATAGACGGCAGCCCACCAGGCTCCCCCGTCCCTGGGATTCTCCAGGCAAGAACACTGGAGTGGGTTGCCATTTCCTTCTCCAATGCATGAAAGGAAAAGTGAAAGTGAAGTCACTCAGTCATGTCTGACTCTTAGCGACCCCATGGACTGCAGTCTACCAGGCTCCTCCATCCATGGGATTTTCCAGGCGAGAGTACTGGAATGGGTTGCCATTGCCTTCTCCAATCTTCAGTTCAGTTCAGTTCAGTCGCTCAGTCGTGTCTGACTCTTTGCAACCCCATGAATCCCAGCACACCAGTCCTCCCTGTCCATCACCAACTCCTGGAGTTTACTCAAACTCATGTCCACCGAGTCAGTGATGCCATGTTACTAAGTTGTAAACAATTTTCCTCAAAATTTTGTGGGTGTTGCTTTATTGTTTTGGGCTGGCTTAGAAAAAAGCAACCAATGAAAGGTCCCAAGGACTGGTGGCATTGGCTCTATCGTTGTTGAGCCCGCCATCACCAAATATGTCAAGTTCACTAGGCTTGAATCTTTGAACAGAGTCCCCTGGAGACAGATATGCAGCGAGACGCTTGTTCTGTCTCCTCCTCTCCTAGGGGCTGTATGGCCACGGTCCCCCTACCCCTACCTCCATCAGTTTTCCTTCAAAATATGAGAACAAGAATTAAGTTCTCTCGATTATGACCCATTTTCAGTCTTGCCTCTCAAGTCACTAAACTGAAATGTGCTGGAACCTCTGTGACCATTTATAGATTATCAGTGGAGACAGGTTTCTTTTCCAGATCAATCCCTTCATACATGTTCATTCTTCTTAATTTCATTCTTGGAGGGTAACCTTAACCTCCAATTTTGGGGTTCCTATGTTGTAGCCCTCTTACAGTCACATTCTCTGTGCCATTTCTGGAAAGCCAGTATCCAGAACACCTCCCACAAACCACATTACTTCTAACACCTAAACAGTCCCTCCTACCCCACCCCCATTTAGCAGGTCACGTGGTTACCCCACTCCAGAAAGTCTCAGGTTGCTTCCTGGCAGAGTCTATCTGTGCATTTCAGGACTGAAGTTCTGAAAAATCCCCCACATGAATGCCCACAGGCATCACCCTGCTCTCAAGGGAGAGAACTGGGGACAGACAGGTTGAGTGACTTGCCCCTGGACACCTAATCCTGGGAACCTGTGAGACAAAGAAAGTGGCTCTTCCTCTTTTGGTCAGCTGCCCAGGTGGTGATGGTCTTAGAATGCCTCCTGGCAACCCAGATCCACACGGGCCCCTTGGGTGGAGAATTAGCAAAGACAAAAGGATGAGTCTTAGCTCTTAAATGTCAGACCTCCTTCTGGCTACACCACCAGCTAATTCTGAGGCCAGGGCCAGCATTAACAACCCCTACCCCACCCCACCCCGCTTACCCCAGGATCCTACCTGGCAATAGGTCACAATGCTCCAGCTGCCCAACGAACCAGAATGACCTACCAAAGTGGGAGGAGGTGAGGAGGGTTTGGTGAGTGGGTGTGTGAGGAGGGGGAGATTCCTAAACAGTCCAACTCCGCACTGCCTGAGCCTACCCTTGAGTTCTGCCAACACCCTCTCCCATGCTCCCACTCCCCGCCTCGCCCAGCACTTCCTGTAACCTCCACCTTCCTCCATGACGCACCTCTGCTTACCCAGGCCCGAAGCTGCTCTTTCTCCTACCCCAGTCCCTCCCAGGGGCATGGGTGCTGGGGAGGGATCGGCTAGTCCAGTGGGTCCATGTGTGTCCCCCTGGGGCCCTAGCTGGGCCCAGGTCCTGGACAGTGTCCTAGGATTGGGGGCACTGGGGCTGACAATTCGGGCCATCTTTTCCACAACTGGCCCAGCCTTGCTGCTGCTGCTGCTACTGGTCAGCTTCCTGGCATTCGACATGCTCCGCCGGTAAGTGGACTGCAGCCTACAGGTTGGGCAGGTGAGCAAACCATCAGCCTCCCAAAGCCTAGCTGCCACCCTTTCTCTCCACAGGCCTGCAGGTCCCACCTGGTCACAGCACACACATCTCACTGGGGGCCAGAGTCGGGGGGCCGGCGAGGGACCAGGGCAGCAGGAGGCTCCACCCGCGGTGGCAGTCTCAGGACGACTCAGCCTCCAGGAGGCTCTGCTGCTGCTGCTCCTGGGCGCGGGCTTGCTCCTGGGAGCCCGCGGTGTGCCCTTGGCCCTGCTTGCCCTTGCTTTTTGCCTCCATCCTTGGACCTGAGTGCCCTCCGGAAATACACTGGCCATGCTGTTTCCTCAGGCTTCCTTTCCTCCATCCTAGGTTGGGAAGATGGGAGGATACTCCTTTATCCCCCAGCCTGCTTCTCGGGGGACTTCTGGCCTCACAATGTGGACAGTGGATACCTAAGTCTGAGTCTGAGGGCATCAGTAAAATATGAAATAAGGGGCAGGGAGCCCAGTGCAGGGTATGGAGCCATCTCAAAACTTGTAAGTTGGGGGAGACTATTTTGGCCGCCTCTGTGATTCTAGAGAACTTCTGAAAGAATTATAAGAGAGTGAAGCAGGGCTGGATACAGGCCAGCAGGAAAGGGAGGGCTCCAAAGAGGGCTTTCCACAAGAAAACATGAAAGACTACATCTGTGGACTCACCAGGCTCCCCTAAAGCCTGAAGGGTCCACAAGAGAGGCTCAGGTAAACCTCACACCCAGCAGTGGTCTCCCTCTTGGCTGGCCTCCACCCTGACCCGGGTCACAATAGGGCTCCTTTGGGGAGGGTGGGGGCACTGAGAGTGGGGGCTCAACTCTGGCTGCCAGGCTGTCCTGGGTGCGGCAGGAAGCAACATGACTTAGGTGGTTCTGCCCAGAGGTAAGACCCCAGGTGAAAGCCCCACCACACCCATGCTGGTCCCTCCTGATCCCTGCACCCGCACCTGCCCTGAGGTCCCAGGCATCTCCAGGGCTGCTCCTGCAGCTGGCCTGGCCCTCTCCCTAGGTGCACCAACCACGATGCAGCAGCTACGAGTGGAGACAGATGCCATCGGGGCCGGCGAGGGGCCGCAGCGCGCGGTGCCCTGGTCAGCCTGGGTCTCCCGGGAGGGCTGGGTGCGCTGGTGCATGTGTCACGTGCCCCCGAGCTGGACCCAGTGGTGGGCTACGTCCGGCTGGCGGCAGCCGCTGCAGCGTGTGCTGTGGGGTCTGGAGGGGATCCTCTACCTGCTGCTGGCCCTGATGCTGTGTCACGCGCTCTTCACCACCGGCTCCCACCTCCTGAGCTCCCTGTGGCCCGTGGCGGCTGCGGTGTGGCGCCATCTGCTGCCGGCCATCCTGCTGCTGATGCTCAGCGCCCTGCCCGCGCTGCTCTTCACTGCCTCCTTCCTGCTGCTGTTTTCCACACTACTGAGCCTCGTAGGCCTCCTCACCTCCATGTCTCACCCAGGCAATGCTCAGGACTTGGACCAATAGAAGGGCAACCCCATCCCGCTGCTTGTGTCTGTTGAGCCCTGGCCTAGGGCCTGAGGCCCAGGGGAGAGGGAGGGCAGTGGGACCAGGGCCTTTCTGTGTCAGCAGGCCCCCGACCTACAGGCTAGCTGGGATTGGGTGGGACATGGGTGATATTGCTGGAGCTAGCAAGATAGACTGGCCTGACCTCTGGGCACCTCCCTCAAGCTGATGCTGCAGATACTTGGTGTGGAGGGCCAGAAATTTTGAGGAGATGTTAGGGCAGAAGGCTCAGCCAGGAGCGGAGCTTGGCCAAGCCATCAAGAGTTTCCACATGCATGTGCTGATGCTACTGGGGTCCCCTTAGCAGCTGGCAGCATCTTTTTCTTGCAGCTGCTCAACTGTCTCAGCTTTAGACTCATAGCAACTTCTACCTGTATTTACCATTCCCCCCACCAACCGCCTCTTTTCACTTGCCCAGGCTCTAGAAAGGGCTCAATGACAAAATGTAGCTGGGAGAGGACTAGCCAGAATCCTCATGAGACCTCAGGCTTCACCTTCCAGATGTTTCTGCCCAAGCATTCCCCACTCCCTAGACTTCCTACCTCCTGCCTCATCCACATCCCCAAGTCTGGGAAATGAGCCAACCAACACAGTGAGTTTCTCAGGGAAAACTTATTCTTTAAGACTCCTGAGGTTTGCTATGGAAAAACAAACAAGAAGTCCCAGTTCACCCACCTATGCAGTGTGTGACCTTGGCCAATTAATTCTTTTGAGCCTTGGTATTAAGTGGGTCCTGTCATGGAGCTGCTGTGAGTCAAAGGCAATAATAACTGTGTGTGAAGTACTTTGTAAAGACTAGAAAACTGTAAGATATTGTATGGAACTATAAAGAGCAGAAAGCTTCTCTAGGCCTTCAGAGAAATGTTCTGTCCTGGATACAGTTTGGACCCTACAATGGTAAGCGGAGGATGGATGAGTGTGAACAAGAGGTATAATGTCGTATGCCCTGAAATCTCAAAATATCCTGGTGTTGAACTCTTCTGACTGTGAAATGCTTAGTGGGGCTTGGTGCCGGGAGATGGCTTGCACAGCCATGTAAATGGGGAAAACATAGCCCATGGGTTTCTAAAACCAACCCAACAAGCTGTTTACAGCACCAGCAGAGCCTTGGAAGGTGGCATCCTTCGATGCCCAGGATGCTGGCTTTTCACATCTCAGCTAACCCTCCAGACAAAACAGTGAGTGATTAGTCACTACAAGTAAGACACATAATAGGTAAGACCCACCTACCTGACCCCCACCTAACACCAGGCCTCCACTTAATCCTTGACCCTCACCAATTCCTATCCAGTCTTGATCCCACTACATACATCACCTTAAAACCCTCGCTCCTATATCCCTCAACTAAAAGCCTTCTCTCTGGCCACCTAAATACTCAAGCCCTGTGAACCAGCCCCTAGAACCCACGTTCATTTTTGCTAAAACCCATTCACTGTGGAGTTTCATAACCCTGCGTGCCACTGATCAGATGCCTTCAGTATCAGCTCTTGAAACCCCAGACACAGTCCTTCCTTCCTTTTTCCTTCCTGTTCTCCCTGAAATATGGCCTGGTAGCAAGGTCAAGGCAGGCCATGGAGGTGGAAAAGCGTCATAGCTATCATGGGCTCTGGTGTATTAGCTCAAGCTGGGTTTGAATCCCAGCACTGCCACTTTCCAGTCCCACAGCTTCGGTAAAAATTGCTAACCCTTCTTGAACTTCATTTTTCTGTTGGTTAAAACAAAGGCAAGCACACCTGTCCTGGGGCACCCATGGGGCATCTGGCATGTGGGCAAAATTCCTGGACTGACTCCTCACACCACAAACTGTAGTTATGCTATTACTATTCCATTTTAGAGACGAGAAATCAGGCTCAGGATAGCTACTTGCCTATGGTAAGGTCAGGTTGTTTGAGTCCTAGTCCAGCCTGACAGGCTACTAAAGAGAAGGAAATGAAGGAAATGAAGGAAATATAACCTCACTGAAGAGCCCAGGGCTTCTCAGTGCCGGTTCTTTAAGCTCCTGTCAGAGATGAAGCCCGGATGCCAATCTTGGACCCATCGCTAACATGGCTGTGCGTTGCTGGCCAGGGATATCACTCTGGAGCCTTAGGACCATTCTAATTGAGAGAGGAGGTTTTGGCCCAAACCAGACACACTGAGGGGCAGGGTTTTGGCAGGAGCGAGGAGAAAGCCGTCTTCCCTTCCCCGTGTAAACGTATATCTTCTACCCTCCTGTATTGCTGGTGTGAGGTAGGGTGGCACAGGCAGGCCAGAGAGCAAATGGGCAATACCTATAAAATTAGATCAACACATAGCCTGTGACCCAAAATGCTATGTGACACATAGCAACCCAAGAAGAATTCTCACAGAGGCCCAAGATGGTCTTGCTCCTCAAAGTGTGGTCCCAAAGCCAACAGTATCAGCATCACCTGGAAACTGGCTACACATGGAGAGTTTCAAGCCTCACCCAAGGAGTCATGAATCAGAGCCTGCATTTTTAACAAGACTCACAGGGGATACACTGGGCAAAGTTTGAGAAGCACTGCAGGTGAGGGAATATGTTGAAGGGATACCATCTGAGAATGGACCACTGTGGAGATGAGGCAGCAGTTAGAAGTGGTGGAAGTTATACAGATTGATCTTGAAATCCCAGCGTTGAGTGAAAAATAGCTGAACGAGAAATAACAGAATTCTTTTCACACAAATTTAAAATGCATGGCAGCAAAACCAGACACTTAAAAAAGAAAAAAAAGAATGAAATGGCCGACTCCAGAATCAGGCAAATGGGACAGAGTATATAGGTAAAGGGAAAGTGAGGAACCTGGCAGAGAGGAAAGAAAAACATAATTCCTGAAATTACTTTAAATGTAGACAAAGTTATCCATTTAGACTTAAATCGCTTAATAATGCAAGCCTGGGGAGAATGAACACGCCGGAATGAAGTTCTAAGCCTTTCCGTTTGGGCCAAGAAGCTGTTCCACAGGCCTGAGTGACCAGGGCTTCTTTGCGGGCCCGACCCCGCAGCATGCTCAGGTAAGGTTGGGGTAGGGGTGGGTGGGGATCCAGTAACTCCTGTAGCCTGGCCGGAGAAGTAAATCCGATCAGGCAGAGCATAAAGAACCGGAGCGGAGGAGGTGTCAGCCGCGAGGGGTCTTGCATCTGAGAAAGTGAGACAGGTTCCACAGCCGCACACGCACCGTGGGGGGCGCCTAGGAGCAGGAGTGCCGGGTAAGACTTTCTTCTGCCCCCAAGGACCGGGAGCAATGAGTAAGAGCGGCCAGGATGCGGGAGGGTCCCAGAGGACGGTGTCATGGGAGCTCACAAAGCGGGGGGCGCCACTTCAGTTAGAGGTGTGAGTGACCACCCTGGTGGGAAAAGAGTGATCCCTGGAAGGAGTCAGGGCGGCGCCGGGGAACCGCTCTGGACCTGCTACGGGGAGCCGGGAGGGGGCGCTCTTACCCAGACGCGGCTCTGAGTGCGCTAGAGGGTGAGCAGAGGACCCTGCTCGCAGAGTCTGTGGCCACGAACCGGGGCCGTGGGGGCAGTGGGGCGCGGGAGGGGGCGACTGGGCCCCGAAGGGAGGAGAAAGGGGGGTGGGCTGCGTTGCTCTGGGAGGTTGCCCCAGGTGCAGGGGCCAGGTAAGGGGCGCATAGGCTCAGGGGCACCGGAGAGGGTCCGGACAACGGCTGGAGAGCTCCAAGCTGGCGCGTTGACCGTGGAGGCAGAGAGCGGTGGGCAAGGGCCTGATATTGGGAAGAAAATCCCAAGCCTAGCCAGAGATCAGAGGGCTGTGGGCACCCACACAGGGAAGTGCCAGCTATCCCCGTAAATCAACACCTTCCCTCCACCTTCACCCCCCGCCCCCCCCCCCCCAACCCCCCCCCCCCCCCCCCCGGAATCATAGCCTGCAGACTCGATGCCAGGCGTGCTCCCCTGGCGGAGACCTCCAGCTCTGATTTCGAAGAGTCAGACTTGGCTGCGTGTGGGACGGAAGCGAAGAGCAGACTTGTCTCACGGCCGGGTCCTAAAACCAGCAGTGGTTGAACTGGCAGATCCTGGGGCCAGGAAGGAGCTTCTCCCGCCCACTGTCTTCACAGCGGCGCCTTCATGGACTACAAAATCTCTTTAACCCAAATCCCTAGCCTGGGTCCCCTAGCCAAAACCCAGAGACAGCAAGGGCAGAGCTGAGAATCCTGGAGAAGGAAGGGCCCAATCTCATGAGCTTCACTGACCCCGACTGCTGTTCTAATCCTAGTCTATTATTCCATTCTTCCTAGGGTAAAGAGCTGTATTTTGTGAGGTTCTGTCAGGATCTAGATGTACATCAGCCCACTTTGGACAAGTCATTTTCTGCGGTGCCAACATCTCTATTACCTTTCAGACATTTTCATCTTAAAAATAAAAGAACTTAAGAGGTGTAGCTTTTACCATATTTTCTGGCCTGTGTCTTAAATGTCTAACCAAAATACAGTTTTAAAAAACTGATATGTGATACTGTGTACTTAAAAATATTTGTAACATATATGAAAGTTGTAAAGCCCTCTAAGCCCAAAGATACCACCTCTGTCTAAAAGCCAGAAATAAGAGCTTTCTTCGTGTTCATCTGATTTGTACCAGCTGGAATTCCCAGACAATGACATATGGAAATACTGCTTGCTGGTACATTTGACTTGATCCTGATTTTGAAAGAACTGCTTCTAAGTTTCCACCATTGAGAATTACTGTAAAGTTTTGATAGTTCACCTTTATCCAGTCAAATTCCTTCCTATTCCTAGTTTGCTAGCAGTTTTGATCATGAGTGGAGGTTGAATGATAAAAAATTTTTTGCATCTACTACAACAACTATTTTGCTCAAAATTCTCCAAGCCAGGATCCAACAGTACGTGAACCGTGAACTTCCAGATGTTCAAGCTGGATTTAGAAAAGGCAGAAGAACCAGAGACCAAATTGCCAACATCCGTTGAATCATTGAAAAAGCAAGAGAGTTCCAGAAAAACATCATCTACTGCTTTATTGACTACACCAAAGCCTTTGTGTGGATCACAACAAACTGTGGAAAATTCTTAAATTTGGGAATAACAGACCACCTTACCTGCTTCCTGAGAAATCTGTATGCAGGTCAAGAAGCAACAATTAGAGGTGGAACAACAGACTGGTTCCAAATAGGCAAAGGAGTATGTCAAGGCTGTATGTTGTCACCCTGCTTATTTAACTTATATGCAGAGTACATCATGCAAAATGCCAGGCACAAGCTGGACTCAAGATTGCAGGGAGAAATATCAATAACCTCATATGCAGATGACACCACCCTTATGGCAGAAAGTGAAGAAGAGCTAAAGAGCCTCTTGATGAAAGTGAGAGAGTGAAAAAGCTGGCTGAAAACTCAACATTCAGAAAACGAAGATCATGGCATCCGGTCCCATCACTTCATGGCAAGTAGATGGGGAAACAGTGAGACTTTATTTTTGGGGGCTCCAAATCAGTGCAGATGGTCACTGTAGCCATGAACTTAAAAGACGCTTGCTCCTTGGAAGAAAAGCTATGACCAACCTAAACAACATAATAAAAAAAAAGAGAGGTATTACTTTGCCAACAGAGGTCTAGTCAAAGCTATGGTTTTTCCAGTAGTCATGTATGGATGTGAAAGTTGGACTATAAAGCAAGTTGAGTGGCGAAGAATTGATGCTTTTGAAATGTGGTGTTGGAGAAGACTCTTGAAAGTCCTTTGGACTGCAAGAAGATCCAACCAGTCCATCCTAAAGGAAATCAGTCCTGAACATTCATTGGAAGGACTGATTCTGAAGCTGAAACTCCAATATTTTGGCCACCTGATGTGAAGAACTGACTCACTGGAAAAGACCCTGATGCTGGGAAAGATTGAAGGTGGAAGGAGAAGGGAAGACAGAGGATGAGATGGTTGGATGGCATCACCAACTCGATGGCCATGAGTTTGAGCAAGCTCCAGGAGTTGGTGATGGACAGGGAAGCCTGGCATGCTGCAATCCATGGGGTTGCAAAGAGTCAGACATGACTGAGTGACTGAACTAAACTGACAAGGACTGTTTATTCTGCTTTTATTCTGTTTATGTGGTGAATTAAATTTTTAGGTGTCTTAATGTTAAACCACTGTTGGAAAGAAGCACATCCTGTTTTTCTTGTTTGTTTGGCTGCACTGCATTACTTTCAGGATCTCCTGACCAGGAGCTGAACCCAGGCCACAGCAGTGAAAGCCCAGAATCCTAACCACTAGTCCACCAGCCACCAGTGAACTACCCTAGCTCCCTTTTAACTTACATATAATCATACATTTTACATACAAATAAGTGTACAAGTATTGAGGGTATGGTGCAATAAATTTTTACATATTTGTTGGTTTGTGTGTGTGCCCAGGTAACTACCACCCAGATAGAACTTTCTTATTGTTCCAGAAAGTTCCATCATTCCCTTTCCCAATCAGTATCTCCCTCAAAAGGTAATCACGATTCTGATTTCTATCAGCATAGATTGTTGAAACCTATGCAGAATCCATGCAGCCTATTGTTGAAATTGTGCAGAATAAAATCATACAAAATGTACTCTAGTATCTGACTTCTTTCAGGATTACATCTGTGAGATTTACCCATATCTTTGCATTTATCAGTATTTTGTTTTCCTTTATATCAGTCTCATTGTATGGGAAAACTATTCACTCTTGCTGATGGACTTTTGGCTTGTTTTCGAGTTTTGGATACTATGAAAAAACATTCTATGAATATTCTTGTGCAAGTTTTTTTGGTAGATCTGTCTAGATGTACAGATCTCTTGAAGTGAAATTGTCAAATCACAGAGAATGTAAATGTTCAACTTTAGTAAATGCTGCCCAATAATTTCCAAAGTGAGTTGTACCATGCAGTGTTTCCACTGCTTTTTTTCAGCCTATCCAGCTAATTCATATGGTATTTACATTTTTGTTCCTTGTTTTCACTTTTGCTTGGGTGATTTCTGAGAGAAGGAAATAGCATCTTTACTCTATCACCTTCAGACTGTACAATCTCTCTCTCTCTTTTTTTTTTTTTTAGTGGCACAGCATACAGGATCTTAGTTCCCCAACTGGGGATGGAATCTATGCCCCCTGCATGGAAGCTTGGAGCCTTAACCACTGGACTGCTAGGGAAGTCCTTTTCTTTCCTTTTTAAAGCCAAGAATGCATGATTTGTTTAACATTCAAATATAGGGACTTCCCTGCTGGTCCAGTGGTTAACACTTCGCCTTCCAATGCAGAGGGTGCAGGTTTGATCCCTGATTGGGGAGCAAAGATCCCATATGCCCCATGGCCAAGAAACCAGGACATAAACAACATAAACAATATTGTAACAAATTCAATAAAGACTTAAAATTTAAAAAAAAAAACATTAAAATATAATCAGTGGACTTCACCATATTATCAAACTGAAAAGCATACATGATTATTTCCATAGACATAAAAAAGACATTTAGCAAAATACAATATCCATTCCTGATTTAAAATAAAAACAAAACCTCTCAGCAAATTGGCAGTAGAAGGAAACTTTCTCAATTTTACAGAGGGCATCTATGATAAACCTACAGTTAATCTCACACTTAATGGTGAAAAGCTGAATATGTTTTCCTCTGAGATCAGGAACAAGACAAGTATGTCTGTTCTCACCGTTTCTATTTAACATATATTTAACATCTATTTAACATTCTATTTAACACTACTACTGGATGTCCTAGCCAGGACAATAAGGCAAGAAATGTAAATAAAAAGCATACAGATTGGAAAGCAAGAAGTGTCTTTATTCACAGACAACAAAACTGTGTAAGTAGAGAATCCTATGGAAACTATCAAAAAGCTACTAGAATAACCGAATTTAGCAAAGTAATGTGTACATGATCGTAGTTATGATACAAGGTCAAAATACAAAATCAGTTGTAGTTTTCTGTACTAGCAGTGAATGATCAGAAAAAGATACTTTAAAATCTCTCACAATAAAATAACGAGGGACTTGGGGGTATCTGACAAAAGATATGACAGATCTATACACGGATAACAACAACATATTGCTGAGAATAATTAAAGAAGACCTAGGAGAAGGAAATGGCAACCCGCTCCAGTGTTCTTGCCTGGAGAATCCCAGGGATGGAGGAGCCTGGTGGGCTGCCGTCTACGGGGTCGCACAGAGTC
Source organism: Odocoileus virginianus (assembly GCF_023699985.2). Lineage (NCBI taxonomy): Eukaryota > Metazoa > Chordata > Mammalia > Artiodactyla > Cervidae > Odocoileus > Odocoileus virginianus. Next base: position 48,137,570 of record NC_069682.1, read on the forward strand.
GGACACGACTGAAGCGACTTGGCAGCAGCAGCACATGAATAAACAGGAAGCCTCCTTAAAGAGAATAACAAAGTCACAGACTCGAGCTATGAAATATGCTGTGTTGTGTAATAATATTCAGATCTGTAGAAAGCAAATAGAAGGGATAAGACTCGTAAGATGTGTGAGGTATAGACAAGCCCCCTGCGGGACGTGTCAGACTTGGGTGATGTAGGTAGATCACCCGCTTGTGAACACAGAAAGGGACGGAAGGACCAAGCTTGGACTGAATATTTATGATCCCTCCTTAACTTCTGCATCTGCTTACCCCACTCTAGTCCCAGCCCTGTGCATAGGCCTGACAGTCTGCAATATACTAAGTGTCCATGAACCTTCGAGGCCCTTGGGACTCATGAAGTCTAATTCCTGTACCCACTGGGGATACTCATGCCGCCCACAAGGTCCTCGACTGCAGAGCACAGATGAGTCCCATGGCCGCCCTGCAGACTGAACGGAGAGCTGCAGCCATCAGCCATATCTCGGGGAGAGGGTGGTGTGTGACTCCGGCCAGGCAGCTTCTTTCTGAGGGGGCGCTGCGAGCTCCTCACCACACCTTTGCAGGACTCCGGCAGTGTCCGTCTGTCCACCGGCACTCTATCCTAAGAGTGTTACCACTCCATCTCTCGCTTCTCACTCTGCGTTTTAAATTTATTTATTAAACTGTGTGATCTGAGTCAATTTGAAAAAAAAAAAAAAAGAAGACCTAAATAAATGGAGAGATATGTCTTGCTCATTGGGTTGGATGACTCAATATTAGTAAGATCTCAAGTGTTCCCAAATTGATCTATGTGCTAGATACAATCACAAAATCTCAGAATTTGTGTAGAAATTAACAAGCTGATTTTAAAACTCATTTTGGAAGACTAACACTACCTGATTCCAAGACTTATCATAAAGCTATAGAAATCAAGGGAGTTGGTACTGGCATTAACTTAGACAAATATTAATAGATAAATGAAATAGAAAATCCAGAAATAGATCTACATGTAATACACACACGATTTTTTCACAACAATGTTAGCGGAATTTAGTGGAGAAAGATCAGTCTTCAACAAATGGACTGGAACCATTAGATATTCATATGCAAAAAAAAGAATTTCAATTCATACCTTATACCATGTACAAAAATTAATTCAAAACATATCATAGACTTGAATGTAGAACCTAAAACTATAAACGTTCTAGAAGCAAGCAGAGGAAAATAGCCGTGACACTGGGTTAGGTAAAGATTTCTGAGATATGACACCAAAAATATAATCCATAAAAGAAAAATTGAATAAGCTGTCCTTGACTAAAATTAAAATGTTCTGTTCTTCAAAAGACAAGCCACACTCTGGGAGAAAGTATTTGCAAGATATATATCTGATAACAGACTTGGATCCAAAGTAAAGAACTCTCGAAGCCCAGTAACGTTTTTAAAAGGGGGCATGGTGATGAAGAACAAACAATTTAAACAGAAACTTTACCAAAAAAGACATATAGATTGCAAATAAGCACAGAAAAATGTTCAATATTGTTAGTCACTATGTAAATGCAAATTAAAACCATACTTTCCCCTTATTAGAATGGCTAATATTAAAAAGATAACTGATACCAAGTGTCATCAAGGATATGGAAGAACTTCAACCCTCACACACTGTCAGTGCGAATGTAAAATGGGACAACTACTTTGGAAAATCATTTGGTAGTTTCTTAAAAAGTTAAACATACATCTTCCATATGATCCAGACATTTTATCCCTAGATATTTCCTCAAGAGAAATGAAAGCATATGTCCATACAAAGATTCATACAGAAATGTTCATAATGGCTTTATCTGTAGAGTCAAAAACTGAAAATAACTCGTGTCCTTCAACAGGAAAATGGATAAACATAGATATCGCATATAATGGAATGCTACTCAGCTATAAAAAGGAATGAACTACTGATGCACACAATATGGATGAATTAATTCCATTCATTGGGCTGAGTGAAAGCAGCCGGATGAAAAGAGTATCTACTGAATGACTCCATTTATTAAAGCTCTAGGAAATACAAATTAATCCATAGTAACAGAAAGCAGATCAGTTAGTACAAGTTGCCTATGGATGAGAATGTGAAGATGTGGGAGGTTGTAAGGAAGGGCTTCGCGGAAGGATTATATAAAGGGTAAGTTTGATTGTGATGACAGCTTCATGTTGTATACATGTCAAAATTATCATATTGTGCATTTGAAATATGTGTAGTTTATTGTCTGTCATACTTCAATGAAGCAGTTTAAAAAAGTTTAGATCCATTTCCTTGCAATCAAAAAGAGTTTATCTTTCACCAATGTAAATGGTAGATGTACTTAAACACTACAATGAACTCAACACACAGTGCATGCAATTAACTGGAGAATGTGACAGAAAACAAGTTATCTGCTTTTGTTAGGAGACCTCTAATTGGGTTAAAGTTGTTGTTATTGTTGGGGTTTTGTTGTTTTTAGTCTTTGGCCACACTGAGAGGCATGTGGGATCTTAGTTCCCTGACCAGGGATCAAACCAGGGCCCCCTGCATTGGAAGGCAGAGTTCTAATCACTGGACCACCAGGGAAGTCCCTGGATTAAACTTTTTTGGAAAAAAAAACAATCTTCCAAATTTCTTAAGACTTTTCTCCCTTGAAAAATTAAGGCTTATGTCACATGCTGTGCTGGTGCATATTTTAACCCTTTCAGGAATATCATGTTATGGCAAAGCAAAGAATATTGGAGTCACTTTTAAAAACCAAGATTCATCGCTTCTCGGCCTTTTGGCTAAGATCAAGTGTAAAAACCAAGATTCCATGAATGAGAGGAAGTCTATGTACACTTTTCTTCTTAAACGATTTGTCAATGAAGTTTGAGTTCTGTCATGCTTGACTAGCCTACATACTATGTGCCTACATACTGGAGAAATATAAGCTTTTGTTTTTACAATCTCAAAACAAAATCCAGGAAACAATTTAAATTCACGTAATGACTTGTATACAGCTATTTTTGAAGTTTCTTGTTTCCCAGTCACAACTTAATAAAAAATTTGTAAATAGAGGAGTCAAGTGTACTATGTGCTTACATGACAACAAACTGAAAATAATTTATCCCCATTTTATCCTTACAATAGATTTCAAATCTACACTGGGATGCTGAGGACAAGGTTATAAAACCTCACTGTGCAGCAATGGGCGCCACAGAGCAAGATGGGGTGAAAATGCAAGACACAGAGGTAGATTAACAGGGACAGTCTCAAAGCACTCACAGTGTGCGTGCCAGACTTGGGATGGGGCTGGAAGGAAGTGGAAAAGCCTAGACAGAGGCGCCTGGCAGGCTACAGTTCTGGAAAGGAATTGGACACAACTGAAATGACTTAGCACGCACACAAGGTTTTCTTAAAGAGCAGGATGGCAAGCAACAGAGAGGGCTCTGTGAAGCTGGGTAATTCATATTATTTTCTTCCATAAACCAGTTGAGGTGTACAATTTTCGACAGCAACACCGAGAAGCCCCAGCTTCAGAGGTGTAAAGAAAAGGGTTTTGTGCCAAGGAATAAATGACTGAACAAAGGATTTGCCAAACTGATGAAAACAAGACAAAAAAGTTTTTGCAATAAAAATTATCTAAAATCTATCTTCCTAACCAGAGGCTTTGTTTCACTTTTGTATGTTCCCATCCACTTTCTGTCTACATCAAAGAAAACAAAGCTCATTTTAAGCACTCTCATTAAGTCTCAGTAGCCCTGATGACATTACTCTCTAAAGGGTCTTATTAACTCATGTTGTCTGTACCAGTTTCCCCATCACCAGTGTGTGTTAATTTAGTAGATTCCTTTCATTTGCACTTAGTAGTTACCCATCAAGGATCAACACTTCTTTGGTCTGCTATTTCCATTTGTGTAACATGTTACATCCTTTGACAAAGTAAAATTTCAATAAAAAGTAAAGGAAGGTAACGCAGTAATTCTGCATCCTCTTCTCCAGCCTATTCTACTTAAGGATTATTTAGTGAGTCTGTGTGATTCCATATTTTCCTGCTTCGTATCACTTATCAATGTACTGCCATGCTTCAGCCCCCACCTCATACTACACCCAACCCAAGGTCAAGATCAACTGTCAAAGCTGAGATGTTGTACTTTTATTTTTTTTTTCCATTTATTTTTATTAGTTGGAGGCTAATTACATCATTGCAGTGGTTTTTGTCATACACTGAAATGAATTAGCCATGGATTTACATGTATTCCCCATCCCGGTCCCCCCTCCCACCTCCCTCTCCACCCGATCCCTCTGGGTCTTCCCAGTGCACCAGGCCCGAGCACTTGTCTCATACACCCAACCTGGGCTGGTGATCAGTTTCACCCTAGATAATATACATGTTTCGATGCTGTTCTCTTGAAACATCCCACCCTCGCCTTCTCCCAGAGTCCACAAGTCTATACTTTTAAAAAATTAATTAATATGGCTGTGCCAGGTCTGAGTTGCATGTGGGATGCAGGATCTTTAGTTGCAGCATGAAGTATCTAGTTCCCTGACCACAAACTGAGCCCAGGCCTCTGCCTGCATTGGCAGCATGGAGTCTTAGTCACTACCATCAGGGAAGTCCCTGAATTCTTTTAATTTTCTTATTAAGTTTGGCACAGCTCCCTACTCCCTACTCCCAACCTTGGAATTCTCTCTCTGCTCCTCTTCTACTGCCCACCCACCAAATAGGTTTGTGTTCACTTTGCTACCACTGCATGTTGTTATCTATGAAGTAATGGTTTTCTAATCAGTCTCCCACTTCAGCTTGGGAGCTTCTTGCTTAGTTCCAAGCACTTCTGAGTGTCTACCATGAGCCAAGAAATTGTGCAAGGCAAGGTTGGCATATCTCCAGGAGCAGGTGAACGATGAACATACATATGAATGGGTGAGACTAGTACAGGTGAGAACTAGCCAGATTCCAAACTCCATATAAAATATTGACAGTTTCAATTACAACTCAGCCTTCGACATTTCCCAATCGTAAAGAGTTGCTGACGATAGGTGACCCCTCCAGGGTCTCTGTTAAGTACACATGTGTTCTGGTAGGAATACAATTGAGTGTGTGAGACAGTAGGAAAGATGCGTTCAATGATTTCTAAACAGTGTGGATTGAAAGGTCCGAGGCTGGAAGAGAACCCAGAGGTAGGCTCCTAACTCTTAAGATCACGGTTCAGAGACTCCCTCCCTTTCACAAAAAGATGTCACTCTGTTTTTCCATGCCTTTATTGGTGACAGCAATGGACAACAACGTCAGGCATAGCAGGTGCCACACCAACACCTGGCGTGGCAAACAGGCACTGCAGGGCCACTGGCATACACAGCCCAAACACTAGAACCAGTCTACCCCGGCCATGTACCCGAATGGGCATGACGCCGGCTAACCAGTTTGTATGTGTGGATCAGTCTGTCTGAGTGTCTTGGACGCTGCCTGCAGGGCGCCCCCATCCTCGGCACATGGTAGGGGCTGTTGTGAACACAGCGTGACATCCCCCGGTGGACGGTCAAGCCCCGGTGCTGACCATGGGGAACAGGGCTGGGGACTGGAGGAGGCAGGGGGCCAGGCACACAGTTCACTCCGGGGCCACATCCTACAAAAGAACCAGCCATCATCAGAGCAGGCTTCTGGCCACGGTGAGCGCTGCCTCAGGCAGTTCTGGTTCTTCAGGGTGAGTTTCTCTGGCCTTCAATTCCCCCATCTACAAAATGGCAATACCACTTCACGTACTGCCAAGTCAGGAAACTGACAATCAATGAGCTAATTCATGAGTCTGCAGATGCTGTTCCAGACTCAGCTGTGACAGAACCCAATCCCGGGGGGACACAAGGGGACCCTGACGTCTCTCAGCCCATCTGGACACAGGAGACTAGGTTGAGGGAGGTTCAAGAAGAGGCTGGAAAAGGTGTGCTGGGAAGTTGTGGGGACACATACCTAAGTGGGGTGGTATCGAGAAGTCTTCCATTGGATTAAAATTGAAGAATTCACAGGGTGGGAAGGGCTGGCCTGGGAAAAAAGGGGGTTCCTGGGGCAGAGGTGGAAACAGAGGAGGTAGGGAAGGCTGAGGAAGAGGGTAGGGAAAAGGCATAGGAGGAAGTAAGGGAGAGGGTGGGGGCAAGGCCGGCTGCTCGCCGAAGACTGAGGGCTGCCCGCCGAAGTCTGAGGGCTGCCCCTGGCTCCCCTGGAAGAGATGATCCGGCTCTGGCCAGCCTTTAATCCATGGGTCTAGAAACAGGATGGCTGTTTTAGGTAGGGCTGGGAGCCAGGTCGCCCTGAACTCTGGCAGCCTACACTTCCAAACCTTTACTTCCTCCTCGTGGAGAACACAGCACCCTCTACTTCATACTCAGGTTCCCTCGTCCCCTCTCTTTTCAGGCCAAGCCCAAGCTATGCTCCTTCTTCCTTGTGTCTCAATAGTCAGTGGCTCTTTGTTCATGATCCCCTCCAGTCTGACCTCATGATCCCTTCCAGTATTCTCCCTCTATTGCCCAGCTTGTCTATCTGCCCTCTCCTAGCTCTTCCTCAAAGACCAATAACTATGTTTAGTAAATCTCTGTTAAAAACAAAGATCCTATCACCTCCTTTTCCCAGCAGGTTTGGGTTCCTTTCACATTTCCTCCCACAAAGAGTATGCCCAGGCACCATCCCCTTCTCAACTGTTCACTGCCTCTTTTAACCCTACTCCACTCCTTCAATACTTTTCCTACAAAAATGTAACCACTTCCTCACTTCCTAACCATCACATGACATGCCCAAAAGCCTCTACCCTCCCTGAAAGTGCCTCTATCCTTATCTCCTTTTGTTTCCTCCATCAGTCTCTCTTCTCCTCCAACTCCCAAACATGGCCATTGTTTTGCTCTTTCTGTCACTGTTCACATTCACGCCCTTAGCGGCCATCTCCCTGCTGGGCACCACTGACTCTATTTACTCAACATTTCCATAGTACTTCAAAGAGATCTGCCCTCATCAAACTCACCAACTCATCCTTCCACCTAACTCTTCCTTTTGATGTTGCTATTTCTGTGGCTCCAAACTGGGTTCAGAAGACCTGACACCCAACAAACTAGCCTTACAACCTTTAGAGCACCACTTCCTCTGATAGGGATCAGTTCTCCCAACTGATTTAGTTGAGACTTGTGTGCTAGTTGCTCAGTCGTGTCCGACTCTTTGAAACCCTATGCACTGTAGCCCACCAAGTTCCTCTTGTCCATAGGGATTCTCCAGGCAAGAATACTGGAGTGGGTTGCTATGCCCTGCTCCAGGGGATCTTCCCAATACAGGGATTGAACCCAGGTCTCCTGCATAGAAGGCAGATTCTTTACCATCTGAGCCACCATGGAAGATGAGATTTAGGTCTCACCTAAAAAATCAAAGAAACTGGACCATTACATGATCAAAGTCCTAATTCACTTTCCTGATACTCCAACTCCAGGCTAAAAGTGACATTCTTGGCCTCTCTGCCCTCACATCCTCTAGTGCTACTACAGCCTTCTAATATGACTCACATCTCCAATTCAATAAACACCATCCTGCAGGTACCATATACATAGCAATTGTACTAGATACTGGGGCTGAAAGGGATGAATTATCAACAAGTGAGGCAGGCACTTTACCCTTGCAGGACATGATCCAGGGGAGAAGCAGGCATGGAACAATCACCCATGATGTCCCCTTTAAAAGCAGGCAGGAACTGAGGGCTTAACAATCCCTGACAAGGGGCTTTGTTGCTTCTACCACTCTGCCTGAATTGCCTTTCCTCTGCTTTTGCTTTTCCATGCCCCACATGCACTCCTATCTAAAAGTACTCCCATTCTTTTCCTGTTTATCTGTAGCATACGGGTTTTTTGACATATTGCCTTATGTACTCAATACTCATTTGTGTATGCAGAGGTGCCTACAGGGCTAGACCAGGGGGAGGAAAGCACACTCAGGATTCACAATGGTCCTTCAAGGGGCTCTACTCCCCTTGAGGACCTCTGTCCTGCTGTTTATGAGACCTATGCTCTGAGGGCCCTCTTTGCATCACTACCCTCCCCACTTGTGACAGGGCTCACCATGGGGATAGTCACGCTTGGGCAGCTCCACACCCCAGGCATCAGCCACATGGGTCAGAAGCAAATGTGAGAGGTGGCGGTGGGCATGCTGGTCCCAATGGACACCATCCCGGTGACGGTGCCGTACTGCATGCCGAAAGTGAAAGTGGAGGTCCAAGACATCGAAGCAGTGGTCCCCAGCCAGAGTAGCACTGTAGAAATTCCCTTCAACCACATCCCGCCGCAGAGAGCCTGCCAGGGGCTGGAGCTGAGTGAGAAAATGCAGCATCTAAGAGCCACTGAATGATGCAGAATCGGGAGGGAGGGTCCTCTATCTATCAATCAGCTACCCCATCTTCTATCCTGACACACTCCAGTCACTTGCCTCAGGCAGGAGGAACCCCCCAGTGACACGCTCTCCTAGGGGCATCGCCATGTTCCACACCAGCAGGCAGGAATCTGGCAACACCTGGTCCATGCGCACAAACACTCGCTCCAGGTTCTCTCGATAGCTCTCCATCGAGCAGCGGCCATACCTGTTGGGGAGCACAAAGAGTGGGCAAAAACACAGGGGTGGGTGGCCTCTGAGCCATACCTCCACCCCCAATCAGTATTTCCCTCTCCCCCCGCCCCAACCTGGAGAGATCCCAGAGGCAGGAGTTGATGATCACCAGGTCCGGGGCAGGCCCATATGTCAGCTCCTCCAGGACTTCCTCGAGGTACTCGGAGTAAACGCGGGTGAGGAAGTAGAAGCGTACAAGGTGGTGGCCAGAACCCGAGCAGAACTGGCGGACCTCCCGGTACTGTGTCCCGTTGTGCAGCTCGCCCAGCTGACCCCCAGCGACCAGCTGGTCCTGTTCAAAGCTCAGCTCCCCCTGCCCACCCACCCCCACCCAGCTGGTCAGACCCAAGCCAGGGAGGAGGCCCCTACCAGGCCAGAGTCTGTGCCCGCCCATCACTGGCATGGCCACCAAGCTTCCCTCACCTTGGCTTTCAGCTGGGCAGCTGTGAGCAGTGAGTCTTTTTGGAGGAGAAGCACCAGGTCTTTATACACAGCCCGCTGGACTGAAGGGAGACAGAGATCCTGAGGCTGAGGCAGGCCTAACCCCACCCCCAGCTCCTTCCAAATCCAGGCCTCTTGCTGAGGTGGACCAACACCACCTTGATGGAGTATCGACTTAAGGGTATGAGAAAAGGTGAAGTTAAAAAGTCCTGGCATTGACTTTGTTCCTTCCAGGTGTGTACCTTCCAGGTGTACATAGCGACCTGGCAGAAGCTGGCCAAGTCACCCAAGAAACAGACAACACAATCCACTGCTTCCATGAGGACACTGTGGGGGTCTGTCAGGAAGAAAAATGCTGAGCAAGGTGTTGGTGAAAAGCCTGACAGGCTACATCTGTCAGGACACCTGTGGAAGGCGTTGGGGAAATAAACCTTCTGCATTGGACTCGACTGGCTTCCCTTGTAGCTCAGCCGGTAAAGAATCCGTCCGCAATGACGGAGACCTGGGTTCGATACCCGGGTTGGGAAGATCCCCTGGATAAGGGAAAGGCTACCCACTCCAGTATTCTGGCCTGGAGAATTCCATGGACTGTATAGTCCATAGGGTTGCAAAGAGTTGGACACAACTGAGTGACTTTCATTTCACTAGAACGGACTGGGGATCAGGAAAGAGGTTTGAGATGGAGACAAAACGTCTCCCGATGCAGAAAACAGACCGCAGGCGCAGGACCAGGAAGTGTGATTCTACAAGGGCACTCACTTGAGTCCCCCAAGATGACCACGAACTTGTTGTGTAGCAGCTGCTGGACTTCCGAGGCCTGGAAATGGACCATGCTGCTTCGCTGCGGGCGGCACGGCTCCTCGTTCTCCAGACAGAAGACCATGCTGCCGCCAACAACGACGGGCTGCAGGGAAAGGCCACTGAGCTGCACGAGGGAGGAGACTCAACTAGCTCCAGGGCCCACTTCGGAATAAAGGAGACCTGCGCTGGCCCCTTTCAAGCTGCTCAGGGATACAGGTACCAGGTGGCGGCAGCAGAGTGGGCTCCGTGGTGGCGCCAGCCTCTGTTACACTCGGCAGAGTGAGCCAAGGCCAGCGAACCTCCGGGATACCCTGCCGCTTCCACGCGGTGCCGCCCCGCCCCCGCCACGTGCCGGTCGCCGCCCCGCGCATGCGCGCGCTCACTCGCGCCAATTACCGAGTCCCGGGGCTCCGAGTCGTTCACCAGCGACTGGGGCAGGCCCGCACACGCGTGCGCGCGTCGTCTGCAGCGGGCTTCGGGCCTAGCCTCATGTTCCTGTGCCCGAAGAGCTGGTCGCTTCAGCACTGCTCCTGCCTCGCAGAGCTTCTGCGTCCCGGTTAGTGGTCGGTGCGCAGCCCGTCGCCCAGCTCTCTCCATGCGTGAGTCGCGGAGGTCCGACGACGCCCCGGGCCTCCCCGCCCCGGGCGACAACGCTCACAACTTGCACTTCAGGTCACTCATGTCCTGCCCTGCCCGACCCCGCAACGTCCGAGGGGACAAGAAGGCAGCGCGGGTGACCGCCGTAGGGAGCAGAAGCCAGGGCCGAGCCCGCCCCCGTGTGGGCGGGGGCACAGCGACGGCCAAGTACTGCCGCCCACAGCGGTGAAGGCCGGTGGCCGCGGCCTCATCACGTGACCCGGACGGGCGGAAGCGGAAGTGCCTGCCTGCCGCCCAAGCTGGGCGGGTGTACCTGGTGCTGGCAAGCAGTCGCTTGTTCCAGCCATGGACTGCTACACCGCGAACTGGAACCCACTCGGGGACTCTGCTTTTTACCGGTGAGCCGCCCAGCCCTCCTGCCCACGGCCTGGTTACCCCGCTAGCCCTCCGGCTCGAGTGTTCGGGTGGAGCCGGCGGCGCGCGACCCCGCTTCTACTGGCGGTGGATCTGCCCCTCGCCGGCGCTCGCCCTTGTATCTACCGCTTAACGCGCAGCCTCCTAGGGCCGGGCCTTCCCCTTCTGCGGAGAAGGAAAATGAGACAAACCTGGTCACACAAGTAGGGGCACAGCCCAGCTCAATCCCAGGGCTGTCACCCTCTGGAAGAATGCTCACATCACACTGTGGGTGGCTGCCCTCTGGAGACAATGAGTGCTTTATCTCTTGTCGGGAAGTGCTGCTGAAGTCAAACCACTGGATGCTCCTGGGGGGCGGGGTTGCCCAGCTTGCAGGTGACATTACTGACCAACGCTGGGAGAAAGCGAACCGTCAATAAATCAGGCGGCGAGTGAGCACGCCCTGCTAAGGTCAGCCCTCTCGCGGGAATTGTGGAGTCCTTAAACCACTAATCTTTCTAAACTGTAGATTGGTCATATCATTACCCTAATTAGAAGTTTTTGCAGTACTTTCCCTTATAAAGTACAAACTCCTTATCATGTTACATCTGTAAGCCGGCCCCATTTGTCTCTTCAGCTTCCTGAGTTGTTACCCAAAGCTGTGTTCAGTTGGGCAGAACAAGATCTCAACACACTGTGATGTTTCCTGACTCCCTGTGTTTGCACCAGCCTGCAGTTCCTTCTGTAGGCACTGCCATTTTCCTCTTTACTTCACTGGAGAATTCTAGCTCATCCTTCCGGGCTTAATTTAAGGGTTTTAATCCCAAAAGAGTTGACTTTCATCTGACTTTCCTTTGGGTCTCAGTGCTAAGGTTGTTACTTATGACACATTAGGGCAATATTTGTATAGGTTTCTTCTGCTAAACCAAACTCCTTGAGGGCTGAATGCATATTTCTTGCATTTCTTTATCTCTTATGTATTTAGAACAGTGCCTGCTATGTGCGTGCATGCTGAGTTGCTTCCAGTTGTGTCCGACTCTTTGTGGACTGTAGCCTGTCAGGCTCCTCTGTCCATGGGATTCTCCAGGCAAGAATACTGGAGTGGGTTGCCATGCCCTTCTCCAAGGGATCTTCCCAATCCAGGGATTGAACCCTTGTCTTCTGTGTCTCCTGCATTGGCAAGCAGGTTCTTTACCATTAGTGCCATAAAGTTTTTAAAAAAAAATACTTTGTTCATTGCAACTGAAGAACACAAAGAAATCACACTGGAGTCTTATTTCAATAGAAGACAGCTGTTCATGCTAGTGAAACCATATACCGTTGTTATGCACATATTAAACTTTTCAGTGTAATTTTTGATACATAAAATGTCAGCACTTAACACTTCTGAGATGGACAAATGCCTTGGTGCAATTTTTAGAGATCCGTTGCATTTGTCTTTTATTTCTAATTCTTATAAATATGCCTGTACATTGTGAAAAAATCAGCAAAAATTTAGTGTGACGTCAGTAGGAAATAACTGATTTAAACTATTTTTGTGGAGAAGGGATGTCACTTGACATGGGTTGCCATGTAATTTAGTGTTTACAACACAGCATATACTTTTAAAAGTATTGACTTGTATTACTTTTGAAAATATGTGTTGCATACACAGGCTTGTGAGAGTACTGAAAATGATGACCTCATTACCATAGAACTTCTGTTTATCATATGAAGTCTTAGCTTTGTTTATACACTAATAAAGTTTTAAATGAGTGTTTAAGTGTTGAGTGCATGCTATAGACATGACCCCTGTTGCTAGCCTATCTTAGCCTACCCTGTACTTCCAGAAAGGAGTAGTAGAAGTGTTAGCCCTGCTATAGAAGATGTATTATTCTTGGTAATGGGTGTTGAGCCTTTCTGTGTACTAGACCGACAGACAAAAGTGTGCAGACACAAGTGTGCTCAGTTGTGTCAGACTCTTTGGGGACCCCGTGGACTGTAACCCACCGGGCTTCTCTGTCCATGGAATTTTCCAGGCAAGAATACTGGAGCGGGTTGCTATTTCCTGCCCCAGGGGATCTTCCTGACCCAGGGATCGAACCCGAGTTTCTTGCATCTTCTGATTGGCAGGCGGAGTCTTTACCACTGTGCCACCTGGGAAACCCTGATAGGTTCTCTGCCAGAGTAAACAAAAATTTAAAGTTTAGGTGCAGATACTTGGTTTTATTTGTATTTGTGCATAGTCTTATGCCAGAACTTAAATGTTCAAATAAGTGAATGAATGATAAACAGGTGGCACACATTTCAAGTTCTGTCTACAGGATAGGATTCTTTTGCATCTGGAAAAATGACTAATTTGGGAGGGTAAGGAGAGGGAAGGTGTTCGTTCTTGTGAGGCTTGATAATTTTAGCCACTTTTATCCTAAAAACCAATTTGGGATAATACCATTAACTAATGTTGCCCAACCATTTCCAGGCAGAATATATATTGGGCCAGAAGAAAAACATGGGCCCTTTCTGCCCTCAGAACTTAGAGCCAGCAGAGAGACAGTTGGTAACCACTAATCATTCTATTTGGGGCTTCCCTGGTGTCTCAGTCAGTAAAGAATATGCCTGTGATACAGGAGACCAAGGTTCGATCCCTGAGTCAGGAAGATCCCCTGGAGAAAGAAAGGGCATCCCACTCCAGTGTCTTGCCTGGAAAGTCCCATGGACAGAGGACCATGGCAGGCAACAGTCCATGGGGTCACAAAAGTTGGACGTGACTTAGCAACTAAACCACCACCACCAGTGACTCTGTTTGGTCTTCCCTGATGGCTCAGTGGTGAAGAATCCACCTGCAATGCAGGACACGTGGGTTTGATCCCTGGGTTGGGAAGATCCCCTGGAAGAGGAAATGGCAATCCACTCTAGTATTCTTGCCTGGAAAATCCCATGGACAGAGGAGCCTGGTGGGCTACAGTACATTGGGCCAAAAAAAGTTGGGTACTACATGAATGACTGTTTGATCATGAGCACTGAGATTGGGGCTTCCCTGGTGGCTAAGATGTAAAGAATCTGCCTGTCATGTGGAAGACCTGGGTTTGATCCCAGGGTAGGGAAAATCCCTTAAAGAAGGGAATGACTACCCACTCCACTATTCTTGCCTGGAGAATTCCATGGACAGAGGAGCCTGATGAGCTAGAGTCCATATTGTCACAAAGAGTCGGACATGACTGAGTGACTGATATTTTTTCACACTTTTCACTGAGGTAAAAGGTTATGTAGGACCCTCAGAAAGCATATAATAGTTTGGTAAGTCAGAGGTAAAGAAGACTTTCTGAAGGAGACAATGCCCCATCCAGAAGATAGGAAGATTTAAATACAGGGAATGGGATCCAGGAATATATACAAAGGTCCTGAGGCAGAAGAGACAGGGACACTCTCAATGACCTAAATAGAGCCAGTGTGGCTGCAGTGCTACACTGTTGCATTTGTCCTTTGTTTCTGATTTTTATAAATATGCCTGTACATTGTGAACAAAATGGCAAAAATTTTAAGGCAGTGAAGTCAGTGGGAAGTAACAGTGATTTAAACTATTTTTGTGGAAAAGGGATGTCACTTAACGTGGGTTGCCATGTAATTTAGTGTTTACAACACAACATATACTTTTTAAAATATTGACACGTATTACTTGTGAAAATATGTGTTTTTCAAAAGGCAAGGGGCCAGGACAAGAGACAGATAAATGTCTTCTCCCAGCAGCCATACCCTGTAGGGCCTTACAGACCATTTTTATTTGAAGAACGATGGAAAGCCTAAATGAAAGGATTAATGTGATTGAATTTGCCTGTGTGTGTGTGCATTTTAAATTCGCTCTGGAGGCAGTGGGGGTGGGGGACAACTTGAAAGGCGCAAGCAAGAATGGAGCCAAGGGAGACTAGGTAATGTCTTAGGTTAGGAGGCTCATGGAGTAGACCAGGGAGAAGTTGATGGTGGTGAGCACTAGAGATGGAGAGAAGGGGGCAGTCTGGCAAATGGTAACGGCGGAAAATTGAAGGAGACTGTGATGAGTTGCACTTGATAGGGAGGAGGAAGAGCAGTGAATCCAGGATGACTTAGATTTGGGCCTTAAAAATAATGAGAAAGGAAGAGTGAATTTGTTGGGGGAGAGAATGAGCTTGGTACTGAATACAGTGTATCAGGTACTTTAGAAACATCTATATAGTGAAAGAAAGGAGACTGAAGATACTACATTTTGTACTCTTCATAGAAGAAAGGTTAGCTATTTTAGTAGGTTTTATGGGTTGGTATGTTTGTTTTGCATGTATAAACATGAACTGTTAAAAAAACTGTGGTTAAATACACATAATATAAAATTTACTATCTTACTCATTATAAAATATGATCTAGGAGTGTTAAGTATATTCACATTGTTGTGTAGCCAATCTCCAGAACTTTCTCATCTTGCAAAATTGATTCATTAAATATTAACTCCTCATTCTCCCCTTGCCCCAGCCCTGGGAACCACCATTCTGTTTTGTGTTTCCATACATATGACTACTCTAGATAGCTTGTGTAAGTGAAATCATAACAGTATTTGCTTTCCTTTGGCTGGCTTAGTTCATTTAGCATACTGTCCTCAAGATTCATCCGTGTTGTAGAATGTATCAGAATTACCTTTTTAAGACTGAATAACATTCTAATGTATGTATACACCACATTTTATTTGTGCGTTCATCTGTCAGTGGACACTTGGGTTACTTCCGCCTTGTGGCTATTGTGAATAATGCTGCTATGAACAATAGTGTGTGAATATCTCTCTGAGATCCTATTTTCACCCAGAAATGGAATTTCTGGATCATATGGTAATTCTGTGTTTAATATTTTGAGGAACTATTCTACTGTTTTCCATGACAACTGCCCCATTTTACATTTCCAGAAACAATGCACAAGGATACTGTAGTAGTATTTTTTTGTCTTTTAGATTATTTCTTTATTTTTGGTATGCTAGGTCGTTGTTGCTGTGCATGGGCTTTCTCTAGTTGCAGCAAGCAAGGGCTGCTGTTTGTTGTGACACACAAGCTTCTCAATGAAGTGGCTTCTTTTGTTGCCAAGCACAGGTCTAGGGCATTTGGGCTCAGTGTAGTTGTGATGCACAGGCTTAGTTGCTCTATGGCGTGTGGAGTCTTCCCAGACCAGGGATCAAACCCACTTCCCCTCCACTGGTAGATGGGTTCCTATCCCACTGGACCACCAGAAAAGTCCAGTAGTATTTCTTTTTAAAGCAGTCTGGAATCAAGGGGTTATAAAGAATCCATACACCTGCCAATGCAGCAGACGTGGTTCAATCCCTGGGTCAGGAAAATCCTCTGGAGAGGGAAATTGCAGCCCACTCCAATATTCCCAGTATTTTTGGGTAATCCCGTAGACACAGGAGCCTGACAGGTTACAGTCCATAGGGTTGCAAAGAGTCGGTCACGACTTAGTGACTAAACAACAACGAAGGTGGTCTCCAGGGCCTGGGCATTTTGGAACTGATGGAATATTCCCCATGCTAAACCTAATGTGTTTCTTCCTTCTCAGTGTTCTGATAGCCCAGCCTGGGCAGGCTGGAGATCATCTGTTTTCACACAGCTCTTCTCTTGCTGCAGTGAGTCATGCTTTTCCAGCAGTTCAGCTGCACTGCAGCAGGGATTTTGTCAGTGCTTCATGGAGGGGCTGGGATTGAAACCTGCCCTGCTGACAAAGGGGGTCTAGTCAAAGCTATGGTTTTTCCAGTAGTCATGTATGGATGTGAGAGTTGAACCATAAAGAAGGTTGAGTGCTGAAGAATTAATGCTTTCTAATTGTGGTGCTGGAGAAGACTCTTGAGAGTCCCTTGGACTGCAAGGAGATCAAACCAGTCAATCTTAAAGGAAATCAACTCTGAATATTCATTGGAAGGACTGATGCTCAAGCTGAAGCTCCAATACTTTGGCCACCTGATGCAAAGAGCTGACTCATTGGAAAAGACCTGATGCTGGGAAAGATTAAAGGCAGGAGGAGAAGGGGGCAGCAGAGGATGAAATGGTTAGATAGCATCACCAACTCAATGGACATGAATCTGAGCAAACTCTGGGAGCTGGTGAAGGACAGGGAAGCCTGGCATGCTGTAGTGCATGGGATCACAGAGAGTCAGACATGACATAGTGACTGAATAGCAACAGGACCGCTTTAGTGATTTTCTGGTATTCAAATCCAGGGTCCATTTACTGCTGCTATGGGAATTTCCACTTCCAGGACCTGCAGGTAGAAGAGAAATATGTAACTGGCCTTCCTCACTGAAGATATGACCTATCCTTAGAAAGTTCTCACTTCTAGACTTTTCTGAGATGTTGCTGTCTCTGCTGCTCTTACTCTGTCCGTCTGTACTCCATGCCAACCTTGTGGCAGAGCTTGAGTCGCCTCACTGTCCCTGAGAAGCCTTCTTTACCTTGAAGGCTTGAGGAGGTGGCCCCTACTTTGTTGCTCTTCACTCCCTGAGCCTCACTCCTGTACCCCTGCGTCTCTTTCCCACTCCAGTCTATGTCGATGCTAATGTCCTGGACTGCAGTTGAAGGCTCCTTGATCCTCCCAGTTGCTGACTTCACCTCGTGCTTCCCAGAGAGCTGGAAGTAATGGCCTAGAAGGGCCTAGGCTTCCCTGACAAAATCTGCCTGTTGTGTTCCCAGCCTGCTGAGGAGATAGACCCCCACTTCCCTGTCTTCTGAGAAACCATGCGCCCTCTACCCACTCTCATGGCGCCTCAGGTTTCTCTGGCCATTCTTGCACAGGACTCCCTGCATCAAGATCACCCAAGGTGCTGCTACATGTAGCTTCCTAGGGCAGCTCTCCATTGTTTCTGGCATGGGTCCTTTGATCGGTATTTTATTAAGCAGCCAGGTGTTTTTTCAGTGTAGAAGACCTCTGCATTATTTTCCACCATCCCTACCCATAAGGGCTCACTATCAGATCTCAACTACTATATTCAAATCTCCCCAGCCTAACAGAAAATAAACTTCCCTATTCAAAAAATCAACAAATCCCTTTTCAGCTCACCAAGGGTCTAGAAACTGCCATCTGTACTCACTTCCATTTTCTCTCTTCCCAACAACCACTTACTCAGATAATCACAATGGTGTGATCACTCACCTAGAGCCAGATATCCTGGAATGTGAAGTCAAGTGGGCCTTAGGAAGCATCACTACGAACAAAGCTAGTGGAGGTAATGGAATTCCAGTTGAGCTATTTCAGATCCTAAAAAGATGATGCTGTGAAAGTGCTACAGTCAATATGCCAGCAAATTTGGAAAACTCAGCAGTGGCCACAGGACTAGAAAAGGTCAGTTTTCATTCCAATCCCAAAGAAAGGCAATGCCAAAGAATGCTCAAACTACCGCACAGGTATGCTCATCTCACATGCTACTAAAGTAATGCTTAAAATTCTCCAAGCCAGGCTTCAGCAACACATGAACTGTGAACTTGCAGATGTTCAAGCTGGTTTTAGAAAAAGCAGAGGAACCAGAGATCAAATTGCCAACATCCACTGGATCATTGAAAAAGCAAAAGAGTTCCAGAAAAATATCTGTTTTTGCTTTATTGACTATGCCAAAGCCTTTGACTGTGTGAATCACCACAAACTGTGGAAAATTCTTCAAGAGATGGGAATACCAGACCGCCTGACCTGCCTCTTGGGAAACCTGTATGCAGGTCAGGAAGCAACAGTTAGAACTGGACATAGAACAACAGACCGGTTCCAAATAGGAAAAGGAGTATATATCAAGGCTGTATATTGTCACCCTGCTTATTTAACTTATATGCAGAGTACATCATGAGAAACACTGGGCTGGATGAAGCACAAGCTGGAATCATGATTGCTGGGGGAAATATCAATAACCTCAGATATGCAGATGACACCACCCTCATGGCAGAAAGTGAAGAACTAAAGAGCCTCTTGATGAAAGTGAAAGAGGACAGTGAAAAAGTTGGCTTAGAGTTCAACATTCATAAAACCAAGATCATGGCATCCGGCCCCATCACTTCATGGCAGTTAGATGGGGAAACAGTGAAAACTGTCAGAGTTTATTTTTGGGGGCTCCAAAATCACTGCGGATGGTGACTGCAAGCCATGAAATTAAAAGATGCTTACTCCTTGGAAGGAAAGTTATGACCAACCTAGACAGCATATTAAAAGCAGAGACATTATTTTGCCAACAAAGGTGCATCTAGTCAAGGCTATGTTTTTTCCAGTAGTCATGTATGGATGTGAGAGTTGGACTATAAAGAAAGCTGATCACTGAAGAATTGATGTTTTTGAACTGCAGTGTTAGAGAAGACTCCTGAGAGTCCCTTGGGCTGCAAGGAGATCAAACTAGTCCATCCTGAAAGAAATCACTCGTGAATATTCATTGGAAGGACTGATGCTGAAACTCCAATTCTTTGACCACCTGATGCGAAGAACTAACTCATTGGAAAAGTCCCTGATTCTGGGAAAGATTAAAGGCAGGAGGAGAAGGGGACAACAGAAGATGAGATGGTTGGATGGCATCACCAACTTGATAGACATGAGTTTGAATAAGCTCTGGGAGTTGGTGATGGACAGGGAAGCCTGGCTTGCTGCATTCCATGGGCTTGCAAAGAGTCAGACACGATTGAGTGACTGAACTGAACTGAACTGGGTGGTATTCATGCTGCATCACAGCTATAGGCCATTGCATCGAGTTGTCTGTTACGAGGGAAGGGAAGTTGAGATTGACAAGTGTTCTGAGGCTGATGGCCTTATCCTCTGCTATATATTCGTGTTTCCCCCTTGTGACAAGCAAGTCTGTGGAGTTGACACTGGTAATATTTCTATGATTCTGATTAGGAGATACCATACAGTGACTAAATAGGGGAAGTTTAACATAAAGAACTATTAAACTATGATAGCAAAGTAGCTATAAGAGAACACTGTCCTTTCCTGGGGGCTGAGGATAACGGAAGGAAAAGTTGGAAGGGGGGGTGCCCTCCCCAAGCAAGGTTCCGACCTTGCTGGAGAAGGTACAGTTGCAGTGCACTGAAAGGTGGGAGAGTTGCTGGTTTGCTGGGCCAGGTCTGGTCCACAGTCACTGGATAAGCAGGAGGTAGCCCTCTTGGCCATGAGTAGGTTGCAGGTGAGCCATAGCTGGTGGCCAGGTTCGTGGCCTTGCACAGGGAGCACCGGGCTGAGCAGGAGACCTAGAGCATGAGTATCTTGTGGAGAGAACCACAGGAAGGTCGATGGCCAGTCCAGGCCAAGGTTGTGAGGGATTGTGTGCTCTGGGCGCGTGGTTGGGCCAGAATGTCCCCAGATACCCTCATGCCCACACTGCTGACTGATGTTACAGCTGCTGGAAACAGCCAGAGACCCCCTTCCTCCTACAGTGTCCCGTTTCTACTGGCCAGCTACTGAGAAAGCTTAACATCTAGCTCACTATGAAGCACATATTGAAGGTTGAATTTGGATCTGGGAGGTAATAAATTGATGACTAGCAGAGTCCTTTCTGTGGCTGATCAGCTTCGACAAGCACCCTCTACACACTTTTCAACTCCCTCACAATAACCAAACAGCTCTGTATTTCTGCTTCACGGGATACTACCATCTTTCTTATAAGTGTACTACTCTTTCCCCAAATGAGGAGTCATACAATCTTAAGTCATTGTATCAATCACTATATTAGTTACTCCTCAAAATGAATTACAATCTTACTGAATATTGTTACCTAAAAATTGAATTTAAAAATTAATCTTCAATAATTTGTGTATAAAAATGGCAAGGAGAGAAGATAATGGTTAGTATATACCTATAAACACAAGCACATGACAAGCACAGAGAAAATGCACAAAGTGGCTACAATCTTCATTTGTGTAGCTGTTCACAAGATCATAGTTAATACCTATGGCTTCCTTCTTCAACTGCCCATCCCATATTTCCTTTGCCCTCAGCCAGAACCTTCACTGCTCTGTTCTTTACATAGTGAAGTGACCCAAACCTCAGTCTGCTTTTTTTTTGATTGCTGAGGTTTTTCGTTAACCTTTCCCGTTAGACATGGAAGTACCAAGAGGTGCCCTAGAAGAACCCCTGGGTTTTAGACAAAGTCCTCCATGCCTCCTTTATGTAGTAGCAACTTGATTTACCCTTGGCCCTCAGGATAATTACTTCAGCCAGTGGATTAACCCCATTTTCTTGCTTGTTGCTTCAGTGGCATAAGGAGCCCCAAATGGCAAGGTAGCACTCTTACCTTCCAGTTCAGTGAATCCATTGTTTTTATCCCCTGATGGAAACATTCTTCCCTTGGTGACTAAGCTTTACAAATCAATAGGTCTCAAAGTTAGTGAAACTGGAAACAATATTTTAAAATTTTATTTAAAAAAATTTTTAGCTACCCTGGGTCCTCATTGTTATATGCAGGCTTTCTTTAGTTGTGCACAGGCCCAGTAGTTGAGGCTCTCAGTCTCTAGACTGGGGGCTCAGTAGTTGTACACGGGCTTAGTTGCCTCGTGGTATGTGGAATCTTTGAGGACTAGGGATTGAACCCATGTTCCCTTCATGGAGAGGCAGATTCTTAACCACTGGACCACCAGGGAAGTCCTAGAAGCAGTATTTTAATGAGAGTCATTAGGTTTGTAACAGTGAGAGGAGCCACTCCCACTTTTACTCCTTGATTCCCAGTCCCCCATATTGTCTGTCCAGTTAATCCCATGTAATGGTCTTTGATGCAAAGCCTAGACTTGCATCCTATAAGACAGAGTCCCATGTTTTTAGGTTACTGTCTCCCAGTTGGTCCTATAACTGAGTCATCAGTACATTTAGACCAGCCACTTCTGGGTAATGGGATGTAAGGTAAGGCTAGTTGATTCCATGTACCTAAGCCCACTGCTGCACTTCCTTGGCTATGCAGTGAGATCCTTGATTAATTGCAAGGCTTTGCAGACTGCTGCAGTGGTAGGTGAGACATTCCATAAGTACATAGATGGTGGAAGTTTGCTAGTGCAAAGGCATTACAGTTAAAGACAAATCTACATTCAGAATATGTATCCCAGTGAAGACAGAGCTTTCTCTCCTGATGGAAGAAGTCCAGTGTAATCAACTTGTAGGCTTCTCCCCCAGGAACAGTGCCATTTGGGGGCCACATATTGATCTCTGCTCTTAGCCGATTACTCAGCTGGTAAAGAATCCACCTGCAATGCGGGAGACCTGGGTTCGATCCCTGGGTTGGGAAGATCCCCTGGAGAAGGGAAAGGCTACCCACTCCAGTATTCTGGCCTGGAGAACTCCATGGACTCTATAGTCCATGGGGTCACTAAGAGTCGGACACGACTGAGCTTCTTTCACTTAGCTGATAAGCACTCAGCAGTAGTGTTAGCCAGGTCAGCCGCGGAGAGGGAGGCTCCCAAGACATCGGCCTCAAGTGAGGTCATCACAGGGTTTTCAAGCAGAGGAAGGCTAGTCTCCTCAACACAGGAGGGCAAGCTGCTTCCACTGGTGAGGAAGACCCACGGTGACTTGGGGTGTTCAAGATTGTCAGCTCCCTCTGGGTCTAACCAGTTATCTTCCTTCCGTGTTTCAGGATTCCTTTCTTTTCTAATTAGTGTCTTAACTTTCACATGAGAGATGGTGTGCTGGAGAACTTAACTGTTATTTTTTAACAGCCCATACAATTAAACTCTTTGATTCTCAGCAGTACCAGCTGTGTGACTACAAGAAATAAGAGATTCTTTTAGGCTGTTACAGAAGCTTTCTGCTGCTTAGACCATGACTTGAGCTGAAAGTTAATGGACCTAACCTTGTCATTTTCTTTTTGTAAATGCTCAAGTGTACTCAAAATAACTCATCCACACCATGGCCCTTGTAATCATCGTTATTGCCATACAGTCAAGCACAGAAGTCGTTCCCAAAGCATGTGTTTAACTTGGCATTTCGCCACATTGAACTGCAGGTTTGATTAATTGTGATGCTGCTGCATGCAGTGGGTTACTATACTGGCATCCGTTTCTCATCAGTAGGGAACACAGCACTGTACCTAAGCCTAGGCACATGACCATACAGTCCTCATCCCATCTTTAGAGTCAGGAAGATCCCCTGGAGAAGGAAATGGCAACCCACTCCAGTATTCTTGCCCGGAAAGTCCCATGGACAGGGGAGCCTGGTGGGCTACCGTCCCTGGGGTTGCCAGAGTCAGACACGACTTAGCAGCTAGCTACCACCGCTACCGCTCCTGGGGCCGCTCCCTGCACCAGTTAGTCTGGGTCCAGTGAGGAGATGTAAACTTCGAAATTTCAATAAATATAAGAGATTGCTATACTGTGATAAAGGTTAACTATAAGATGTGAGAAAAGTTTATATGGTAGCTCAGGACTAAGGGAGAGTACTCAAGGAACAACTAACTTGGGAGGGAGGCCCTTCCCCAGGCTGGGGTTCAGGCCTCAGAGAAAATGCAGTTGCGGACCACTGGATGGCAGTGAAGTTTGCTAGTTTCCCTGGGCCAGAGCTTCTCTGATAGCTCATTTGGTAAAAAATCCGCCTGCAATTCAGGAAACCCTCGTTCGATTCCTGGGTCAGGAAGGTCATCTGGAGAAGGGATAGGCTACCCACTCCAGTATTCTTGGGCTTCCCTTGTAGCTCAGCTGATAAAGAATTCTCCTGCAGTGTGGGAGACCTGGGTTTGATCCCTGGGTGGGAAGATCCCTTGGAGAAGAGAAAGGCTACCCACTCCAGTATTCTGGTCTGGAGAATTCCATGGACTGGATAGTCTGTCGGGTGGCAAACAGTCGGACATGACTGAGTGACTTTCATTTTCACTTCACTGGGCCAGAGCTGGTCCACAGTTGCTTAGCAAGCAGGAAGCAGCCCTCTGGGTTTCAGAGGGTAGGGGGCCCAGGAGAACTACAACTAGAGGTCAGTGGTGTGGACGTGTAGAGAGAGTTGGGGAGCTGCTGCTGGTAGCCTGGGGCATACAGTATCTGTAAGGCAAGCCACAACTAGTGACTTAGGTGCATGGTTTTGCAGAGAGGGTCAGTGGAAATGCTCAAGGGCATGGGCAGGGGAAGCAGTGGCCAGGCATCATGGCATGCAGAGGAAGTAGGTCCTGGCAGAGGCAGGAAGCCCCAAAATGCTGTGTCTGTCTAGGGAGTCAGTCTGGACGAGCCTTGGAGGTTGCTGCATTGCTGGATCAGAGCATCACCAGATGTCCTCATATCCTGGCTTCTATCTAGCTGCTGGGCTGGAATCAGCAGGAGAGCCTGTTCCTCATGCAGTGTTCTTTCAGCGCCCTCTGCTGAGAAGGCTCAACATCATGCTCACTGTGAAGGAGAAATGCTTGAAAGAATACCATCTGTTATCACAGAACACATATGGAAGGGAGCTGAGCATCAGTGAATTGATAACTGGCATGCTAGGTCTTTTTAAACATCTATCTTTCCATCAGATTTCATCTAAGGATTTTAGTAACAAAATACTAGAAGAAATGCATGTGTGGTATAAAAGTTCAAATAAATAACAAAAGTGTATGGGTAAAGCAGTAAAGAATCTGCCTGCCACTGCAGATGTGGGTTTGATCCCTGGGTTGAGAAGATACCTGAGGAAGGAAATGGCTACTGACTCTAATATTCTTGCCTGGAAAACTCCATGGACAGAAGAGCCTGGTGGACTATAGTCCCTGAGGTCGCAGCGTCAGACATGACCTAGTGATAAAGACCAGATATAGCCTATATAGCCAAATTGTCCATCTCCTTATTCCCCTCCCCCATTTACCACCCTCTCCAGAGATAACCACTGTCAATCCATACTGGCTTAGTGTGGAGGCCTATGAGAGTTTTTCTTTGTATTGACACACATACAAATGAGTATATGTAAATATGCCTGTAAAAATATGTGCTCAGTTTTTTGTTGCATAAGTGGACTCATATGGTTCATACTACACTGTTATTTTGTCTTTTTTAACAATATATTTTCAAGGTCACTTCATGTCAATATACATAGTTACTTTGTTAATGGGTGCAAAATATTCCCCAGAATGGGCATACAATAGTTTATTTAACCAGTCTTGTTTAAATGGGCATTTAAGGAGATTTTTTTTCCAGGATTTGTTTTTTTGTAACTATTTTAAACAGTGCTGCAGTGTATTCATACTTTTGTGTACTTGTGCAAGTAGTTTTATAGGTTAGATTTTTGAAAGGAAATTGCTAAGTTAGAGTGTGTACACATTTAAAAGTTGGATACATAGTGCTTCGTTTTCTTCCATAAGGGTTGAACCATATTACACTCCCAATATATGAGAACGTTTTCATTTTTCCATACCTTCGCAATATTGCATGTTATTTATTAATCTCTTAATTTTTGCTATTCAGATGGCCAAAACATCAAAATAACTTTTAAGTTCATATTTACCTAGTTGTTAAGTATGTCTATTCATACCCTTTGATTATTTTTCTGTTGTGTTGTTTCTTTTGATTTGTAAAGGAGCTCTTTACATGTTCTCCATAATAACTATTTGTTACAAATTTTCTCACTGTGGTCACTTGACTTTTATGTATTAATTTTTATGGAGTGCTCATTTTATTTAACCTGTGCTCATTTCAAAGTGAAAGTCTCTCAGTTGTGTCTGACTCTTTGCGACCCTATGGACTATATAGTCCATGGAATTCTCCAGGCTAGAATACTAGAGTGGGAAGCCTTTCCCTTCCCCAGGGGATCTTCCCAACCCAGGGATCAAACCCAGGTCTCCCTCATTACAAGTGGATTCTTCACTAGCTGAGCCACAAGGGAAGCACGTGTATTAATTTTTAACATACATATGTTAAAAGTCCATGTTATAAAGTCTATCTGTCTTTTTCCTTTGTGATTTCTGGGTTTTGTGTCTTATGCTGAAAGAATTTTCCATAGTTAACATTATGAAAATATCAGCTTTTATAGTCTCAAGTTTTTTATGTTTCATTTTAAAATATTTTCACATAGTTATGATACAACCTTTGATCATTTTTCTTTTCACTTTTTTTTTTTTACAATTAATTAGAGCCTTTTGTATTTTAAAGAACAGCAATCCTGTTTCACATGTGTTACATTTTTTCATTTTTTCCCCTTCTCATAGTTTGCCTTCCTAGTTTGTTTTTGATAGATTTCTTAAGCATGTAAATTTTTTTTGGCTGTGCCACATGGCATGTGGGATCTTAGTTCCCCAACAAGGGCTGAGTTGTGGAGTCTTGACCACTGAACTGCCAGGGAAGTCCCTATAAACATTTTTTAATGTTAATTATTTTAATAAATAACTATGACTAGTTTAAAAGCTCAGTAAAGCTCAGTCTCATTCCCATCCCTTCTCTTCTTCAACTGATTCCACCCCTCACCTGCAAGTAATCACTGTTACTAGATTCTTAGAACCTTTCCAGAGTCTCTTTTTTCAAGTAAAAGTAAGTATAAATATGTATTGTTTTTACACCTTTTACATAGAAGTATATAGAAGATCTTAATTTTTATTTAGAAGCACTTGTTATTTCTCTTAGTGACTTCCAGACTTTATATCATGTTTAGGAAATTTTTTTTCCACTTTGAGATTGTAAAAATAAGATTTTGTTCTGATATGGCTTATTTTTTAACATTTAAATCTTGAATTTCATCTAGAAAATTTTATTGTAGAGATTAAGTAATGAAATAGCATTTATTGTGATTCTTCCTATTTGGCCCATTGTCTCATTGCAAGTATCAATTTGCCCCAGTTTGAAATGCCATCTTTATTATTGGGATGGCCAAAAGGCTCCTTCAGTATTTTCTGTAAGATGGTTCTAGCAGCACTTAGTTGTCTTTAACTTTATTTGAAATAAGTTTGTTAGGTTGTATTGTGACAGCTGTCATATCAGCGTGCAGTTTTAAAAAAACTTACCAAGATTGGTGAATTTTTGTGTAACCATTTTAATACTGATCATGGAAGAAAAAGCAACATTTTCAGCATATTATGCTTTATTATTTCAAGAAAAGTATGAATGTATCTGAAACCTACAAAAAGCTTTGTACAACATATGGAAATGGTGCTGTGATTGATTGAACATGTCAAAAGTAGTTTGTGAAGTTTTGTGCTGCAGATTTCTCACTGGATGGTGCTCCATGGTCCAGTAGACCAGTTGAAGTTGATGGCGATCAAATCAAGACATTCACTGAGAGTAATCAATGTTATACCACGAGGGAGATAGCCAACATATTCAAAATCCAAATCAAGCATTGAAAATCATTCGCATCAGCTTGGTTATGTTTTGTTTTGGCTTCATTGGGTCTTAGTTGTGCTTCATTGCATCATATGGGATCTTCTGTTGTGATGCATGGACTCTCTCATTGTGGTTCTCGGGCTCAGTTGCTCTGTGGCATGTGGGGGTCTTAGTTCCCTGACCAGGGATCAAACCTGTGTCCCCTGCATTGCAAGGCAGATTCTTAACCACTGGACCACCAGGGAATTCCCCAGCTTGGTTATGTTAATTGCTTTAATGTTTGGGTTCCCATAAGTTAAGTGAAGGAAAACCTTCTTGACTGAAGAAAAACCTTCTTGACCATATTTCCACCTGTGTTTCTCTACTGAAATTTAATGAAAATGTTCCATTTTTATTTATTTGTTTACTTATTTATTTTTTATTAGTTGGAGGCTAATTACTTTACAATATTGTAGTGGTTTTTGTCATATATTGACATGAATCAGCCATGGATATACATGTATTCCCCATCCTGATCCCCCATCCCACCTCCCTCTCCACCCGATCCCTCTGGGTCTTCCCAGTGCACCAGGCCCGAGCACTTGTCTCATGCATCCAACCTGGGCTGGTGATCTGTTTCACCATAGATAATATACATGCTTCGATGCTGTTCTCTTGAAACATCCCACCCTCGCCTTCCCCCACAGAGTCCACAAGTCTGTTCTATACATCTGTGTCTCTTTTTCTGTTTTGCATATAGGGTTATCGTTACCATCTTTCTAAATTCCATATATATGTGTTAGTATACTGTAATGGTCTCAACATCCATTTATGATTAAAACTCTCCAGAAAGCAGGAATAGAAGGAACATACCTCAACATAATAAAAGCTATATATGACAAACCCACAGCAAGCATTACCCTCAATGGTGAAAAATTGAAAGCATTTCCCCTAAAATCAGGAACAAGACAAGGGTGCCCACTCTCACCGTTCCTATTCAACATAGTTTTGGAAGTGTTGGCCACAGCAATCAGGGCAGAAAAAGAAGTAAAAGGAATCCAGATAGGAAAAGAAGAAGTGAAACTCTCTCGCTGTTTGCAGATGACATGATCCTCTACATAGAAAACCCTAAAGACTCTACCAGAAAATTACTAGAGCTAATCAACGAATATAGTAAAGTTGCAGGATATAAAATTAACACACAGAAATTTCTTGCATTCCTATACACTAACAATGAGAAAACAGAAAGAGAAATTAAGGAAACAATACTATTCACCATTGCAACAAAAAGAATAAAATACTTAGGAGTATATCTACCTAAAGAAACAAAAGACTTATACATAGAAAACTATAAATCACTGATGAAAGAAATCAAAGAGGACACAAACAGATGGAGAAATATACCGTGAAAATGTTCCATTTTTAAAACAAATTGTGACAAATGATGAAAATTGGATACTGTGTAATGATGTGGAACAGAAGTGATCATGGGGCAAGTGAAATGAACCATCACCAACTACAACAAAGGCTGGTTTTCATCTAAAGAAGGTGATGTGTATTTGGTGGATTGGAAGGGAGTCCTCTATTACAAGTTCCTTCCAGAAAAATGATTAATTCCAAGTACTGCTCCCAGTTAGACCAACTGTACTCTGACAAAAAGCGTCTGGAATTAGTCAGTAGGAAACACGTAATCTTCTGTTAGGATAATACAAGACCACGTATTTCTTTGATGACCGGGCAAAAACTATTACAACTTGGCGGGAAGTTCTGAGGCATCCACTGTATTCAGCAGACATTGCACCTCTGGATGTCTGTTTATTTTGATCTTTACAGAATTCTCTTAGTGGGAAAATATTTCAATTCCCTGGAAGGTAAAGGGCACCTGGAACAGTTCTTGAGTCAAAGAGATAAGTTTTGGGAAGGACTTCCCTGGTGGTGCAGTGGATAAGAATCCACCTGACAATGTAGGAGACACGGGTTTGATCCCTGTTCTGGGTAGACCCCACATGCCCTTGGAGCAGCCAAACCTGTGTGCCACAGCTACAGAGCCCACTCTCTCCGGCCTGCGAGCCACAACTACTGAGCCCCTGTGCTGCCGCTACTGAAGCCCGCTAGCCTAGAACAGTGCTCCCCAGGACAAGAGAAGCCCACCGCAATGAAAAGCCCAGGCACTACAACAAAGAGTAGCTCCCGCTCACTGCAGCTGGAGAAAGCGCACACATAGCAACGAAGACCTAGCACTGCCGAAAATAAATAAATTTTTAAAGTTTTGGGAAGATGAAATTAGGAAGTTACCTGAAAACTGGGAGAAGGTAGTGGAACAAAATGGTAAATACATTTTTCAATAAAGTTGTTGGTGAAATTAAAAATTGTGTTTTTTATTTTTACTTAAAAAGCTAAAGGAACATTTTGGCCAACTCAGTACGACCTCTGTCTAGTCTCACGTCTTTTTCTGGACTGTCTTCTCTTCCATTGATCTGTTTGCTTGTTCTTGTGCCAAAACAAGTTTTAATTAACTTTAGCTTTTAAGTGTATTTGGTATCTGATGTATATCTATTTTCATATTTTCAAATGTTCTTAAGTATTTTCTCTTTCAGATGATCTTCCTCCTCCACCCCTCAAATGAACTATTGAATCAGTTTGTGCTTCCCTACCCACCAAAAAGTTGGGCTGATTTTTATTGGAATTCTTACCCATCTATAGATCCTTTGGAATATTTCCCCATGTCTTCTCTATCCTTAAGTAAAGCAATTTGATTTTGCTAAAAAATTTTATTAGGCTTATTCTTGGATATTTTATAGTTTTATTGATACCACAATTAGGATCTTTTTCAAAGTTATGTTTCTAATTAGTTCTTGCTATTGTATAGAAAACTCATTGGTATAGAAAGTATATTGATTTTTGTTCATTACTTAGCTAGCTCTTTCATTGTTTCATAGACTGCTTTGGATTTTCTAAGTAGATAGTCTCATGATTTGTATTGATAAATAGTAGCAGTCTCTTTCTTTCTTCAAAATGGAAACCTGTTTCTTTTTTTTCTCTTAAATTATTTTGGCTAGAATGCCATTTTTCTCTTGAATTATTTTGGCTAGAATTCCAAGAAGAATGTCAATAGAGATGATGGAACCTCTCTCACCTTCTGAGATGACCCCACTCTCTGTGGAGTGTGTTGCTTTCTAAATATATCTGATTCTTACCTATCCAAGAAAAAAAGGGAGATGATGGGCATCTTCCTGATCTTTAATGGGAAGGCTCCTGAAATGATCCTAGCTGAAATACCTTCCTTCTTGAACTTTGTCTTCTCTTGTTTTCTGGAGTAGTGTCCACTCCTTCTCTGTACCCTTTTCCCCACCTCCAACCATCAAATTATGGCATTCCTCAAGCCTCCTACTCTCTCTTCTCATGCAGCACATGTCTTGGTGATCCATATACATTTCAGATTGCAGTCACCTTGTGCCAGTTTGTAATTTCAGTTACCTCCTATGAGTCAAGCATTCACAGATTGGCATCTGGAGCCCACGACTCGCCCAGCTCTGGGCTCACTAACGAGCTCCTCTTGAATTTCTTCCAGGCAGTGTTCACTCAGTACCTCTAAAATTGAGTTCATCATCAACAGGCTGGAGCCCTGGGTATGAGGCCCATAACCAGATTCAGTGTTAAGAACCAGAAATAGAAGAAAGGCTGCCTAAGCTGAGAGGCCCTCCTGCAGAGTCTCATTTTCTGCCAATGGAGACAAGCCAACCGCCTCACCCTAGTCCCACCTCACTCTGTGCTCTACCTACTGGCCACACAGCCTGCCCTCCCAACACCCTCTGCTTCCTCACCTGCTGTCCCTAGGATGTCCCACACAGTTTCTAGTCCTCACCCTCCTCCTCTCCCCTGAGGGGACCTGTGGAGGTCAGTTGGAAGCATTAGGGGGCTCCTCTGGTGCCCACTCCATGTGGATGCAGGGTCGTGATGAGACTGAGCTCTGCTTGTCTCTGTGTGGGCAGGAAATATGAGCTGTATAGCATGGACTGGGACCTGAAGGAGGAACTGAGGGACTGCCTCGTGGCTGCTGCACCCTATGGGGGCCCCATTGGTAAGTCACCCCTCTGCCACTGCATGCTTTGGGACCATGGGATGAACTCAAGGTCCTTGTTTCCTGGGGGCCTTGCTGTTGAGTGGTTCTTGCTGGCCTATGCTACCCACCCTCACCCCACCTTACTGAGATGTTTTTAATTGTGGTTCTTATGAGGCCTGCCACATGTGGTATGGGCCTTTGGAACTAGTTCATAGGCCTGCTTGGCATGGAGTGGGCCTGGGCAACTAGGACAGAAGGTTTCTGCTCAAACCACAGCACTGCTGAGGAACCCCTGGAGGAAGGAGAAGCCCGCTAGTGCCCGGCCAGTTCTCGAGATCTACTCAGCTTCCGGGGTGCCTCTGGCCAGTCTGTTGGTGAGCACCCTGCCTTCCCTGTGGCTGGGGGCTTTATAGGATTCTGCATCCTGAGGACAGCCTCTGGAGCCTCTCTCTCATCTGCAGTGGAAGAGTGGGCCCGTGGTGTCCCTGGGCTGGTCAGCTGAGGAGGAGCTGCTCTGC
The DNA here is from genome assembly GCF_023699985.2 of Odocoileus virginianus. Classification (NCBI taxonomy): domain Eukaryota; kingdom Metazoa; phylum Chordata; class Mammalia; order Artiodactyla; family Cervidae; genus Odocoileus; species Odocoileus virginianus. Next base: position 48,169,195 of record NC_069682.1, read on the forward strand.
GTGCAGGAAGACGGAGTTGTGCTGGTTTACGGGCTGCACGGTGACTTCCGGAGACACTTCAGCATGGGCAATGTAGGGAGCCCCGGGGGCTGGGGGAAAGGGATGGAGTCTGGGACTCTCTCACTCCCTCAACCTATGACCCCTCTCTCCAGGAGGTGCTCCAGAACCGGGTTCTGGATGCCCGGATCTTCCATACTGAGTTTGGTTCTGGGGTGGCCATCCTCACAGGAGCCCACCGCTTCACCCTCAGTGCCAACGTGGGTGACCTCAAACTCCGCCGGATGCCAGAGGTGCCAGGTGAGCCCTGATACCCCTGGAGCAGCATTCACTGCCCACAAATGTGCCTCCTGTCCATGGGAGCATCAGAGGCAGAAACTGTGGGCTCTGGGCGGTCTCAGGTTGTCCTTTTCCATTATGCCATAGGTCTGCAGAGTGCACCCTCATGCTGGACCGCACTGTGCCAGGACCGAGTGGCACACATTCTCCTGGCTGTAGGACCTGATCTTTACCTCCTGGACCATGCAGCCTGCTCTGCGGTGGTGAGGAGCCTTGGTTGGGAGTGAACCGGAGGGACTGGGGGAGCTAGTGGGAGACCCTTAAAAGTCAGTCTGTCTGGTGTTCCCCCTGGCCCTGCCCCAGACACCCCCTGGCCTGGCCCCAGGAGTGAGCAGCTTCCTGCAGATGGCTGTCTCCTTCACCTACAGACACCTGGCGCTCTTCACAGACACAGGCTACATCTGGATGGGGACAGCATCTCTCAAGGTATAGGGCATCTCTCAGAGCACTGTGCCTTGTCTGGGAAAGATGTGTGGGGCATAGGGGAAGGACTTTACAACCAGACTGGTGATGGCTGGGATAGGGCCATGACAGTCCCTGCACTCTTTCAGGAGAAGCTGTGTGAGTTCAACTGCAACATCCGGGCCCCCCCGAAGCAGATGGTCTGGTGAGGATGGGTGAGGGGGGGTGTTCTCATGGGAGTGGACATGCACATAGCCTTGTCTCCTGATTCATCCTGTCTACTGACCAGAACAGAGTTTGAATCTCGTCTTCCGTGCTAGTGCACATTTAAGGGAAACCCCAGTTCCCAGTGGGCCCCAGTGTTCCAGGAAGCTGACGGGCACAAGGAGAGAGGGAAGCAAATAAGTCAGCCAGAGAAGTGAAATAAAGGGCAGCAAGCCTATGCAGAGTTCCCCAAGGCAGAGTGATACAGACAGTGATGTGGGGACATGACTGTGGGCCAGGCATCCTGTGTGTTAATCCCAGATGTATGTGTGCACTCAGGTGCAGCCGTCCACGCAGCAAGGAGAAGGCCGTTGTGGTGGCCTGGGAGAGGCGGCTGATGGTGGTGGGCGACGCACCGGAGAGCATCCAGTATCCTCGGAGGGCTGCCGGGGGGTAGGGGAGGGGCCCGCGCCCTGCCACATCCCTCGTTACTCTTAGGGGCCTTGACCACACTCAGGTTCGTGCTGGATGAGGACTCCTACCTGGTGCCTGAGTTGGACGGGGTCCGAGTCTTCTCCCGCAGTACCCACGAGTTCCTGCACGAGGTTCCAGGTGAGGTCCTCATAAGAGCACTGAGTGACCGGGTCAGGGGCTTCTCAGCACCACAGCTGCCAGACCAGTGCCCCAGAGCAGAATCAGGCCTCTGAGGCAGGGCTGAGGATTTCCTGGCCCCCCCCGCCCCCGTCTCCCACTCACCTTTTTCCTCCCCCAGTGGCCAGTGAGGAGATCTTTAAAATTGCCTCGATGGCCCCTGGAGCGCTGTTGTTGGAGGCTCAGAAGGAATATGAGGTAAAGCCCTGGGCCTTTCCTGGGCCCCCAAGCCACTTGTCTTCCCCTTCCCCTAATTGACCCAGCCCCTGTTTCTGCAGCCAAGTGCTACCTTTCAAGACAGGGGTTCAGGCAGGGCACAGGCTAGGCCGGGCTGGGCTAGAGAGAGCCGGCTCAGTTGGACTGAAGGGACTTGGTGTCTTCTGAGTGGTGATAGGGAGGGCCAGGAGCCCTTCCAGTCTAGTCACAAATCAGGGCTCTGTCAAAGAGATCTCAGGGCCTCAGAGAACTGCACTGACTGGGGGTGTGTACAGACACCTGGGGTGGTGGGCTGAGGGGAGTTGCGCTCCGGCCTCTGCAAACTTCCAAACCTGCCACCACAGCCCAAGGGGTTGGGAGCCAGACTTAGAGGTGTTCTTGGTCATGACGCACTGTCCCTGGCACTTTCCCTCCACCCCAGAAGGAGAGCCAGAAGGCGGATGAGTACCTGCGGGAGATCCAGGAGCTGGGGCAGCTGCCGCAGGCTGTGCAGCAGTGTATCGAGGCTGCAGGACACGAGCACTGGCCAGACATGCAGAAGAGTCTGCTCAGGGTTGGCCTGGGTGGCAGGGCTGGAGGGAGGGCAGGGTTTGGCTGGCAGAGGGGACAGCCCTCCATTGCTCTCTGGCTCTTTTCAGGCGGCCTCCTTCGGAAAGTGTTTCCTGGACAGATTTCCACCTGACAGCTTTGTGCGCATGTGTCAGGACCTTCGTGTACTCAATGCCGTTCGGGACTATCACATTGGAATCCCCCTCACCTATAGCCAGTATCCTCAAGTGTGCTGACAGGGTGTTTACTTCCAGGGGTAGAAGGGCAAGGGGATGGAGATGCCTCCTAAAGGTCCTAAAGGCAAACAGGACTTACCTCCCAGCTGGATCCTTAACTCAATGAAATACAGATACAAGCAACTCACTATCCAGGTGTTGCTAGACAGGTACAGCAAGCCCAAGGGTGCTGGGCGGAGGGCTGTAGGTGGGCGGACATTACAGCCCCTGCTGTGCTCTTGTGGTCATTGCTCGTGATCTGTTTCCTTGGGATCGGGGAGGCTGGGGTTACAGGCTGGGGCCATTCTGTCCTCTCTCTACCCCACTTTATCCCCTGTGCCCTTTACCTCCCTCGTCTGCCAGGCTTGTGTTGCGGAGGCTTTACCCTCTGGCCATTCAGATATGTGAGTACCTGCGGCTTCCTGAAGTGCAGGGCGTCAGCAGAATCCTGGCCCACTGGGCCTGCTACAAGGTGAGGATATAGAACAGAGTCCAAGGGCAATTCAGGGTTTACAGGCCATGGTGAGGTGTAGGAAATAAGTGTAGGCTGATAGAGTGGGTCTTGATCAGGGCAGCAGGGGTCGGGGTTAAGGGGTGAGAGCCAGATTGGTGACACTTCCTTCCCTCTCCAGGTACAACAGAAGGATGTGTCTGACGAGGACGTTGCTCGGGCCATTAATCAGAAGCTGGGGGACACGCCTGGTGTCTCCTACTCTGACATTGCTGCACGAGCCTATGGCTGTGGCCGCACGGAGCTGGCCATCAAGGTGTGGGCGCTTAGCCCTCCCTGGATGCTCTGATGTGGGTGTTAGAAGCCCCCAGGCCAGCTCCTCCTCTCTGTGCCTTCCTCCCCATCCCACAGCTGCTGGAATACGAGCCACGCTCTGGGGAGCAAGTTCCCCTTCTCCTGAAGATGAAGAGGAGCAAACTGGCCCTGAGCAAGGCCATCGAGAGTGGGGATACTGATCTGGGTGAGCAGGGCTTGGGTGAGGACGAGCCTGGGGACCCTGGGCTCAGTGAGGGCTGGGCTGGAGCCCCGTCCCACCTTATCATCCCACAGTGTTCACAGTGCTGCTGCACCTGAAGAATGAGCTGAACCGAGGAGATTTTTTCATGACGCTTCGGAACCAACCTATGGCCTTAAGTTTGTACCGACAGGTGTGTGCAGGGGCCAGATGGGGTGGAGCCTGTGGAGCCCCCAAGTTGGCCTTGCTGACTGCCCACCTGCTGTCCCCAGTTCTGTAAGCATCAGGAGCTGGAGACGCTGAAGGACCTTTACAACCAGGATGACAACCACCAGGAGCTGGGCAGCTTCCACATCCGAGCCAGCTATGCTGCAGAGGAGGTCTGAGGGCCACAGGGCAGGTGGGGCCCACAAACTGGGCCATTGGTCTGGCTCCTTCTCCAGGAGTCTAGGCCCTGAATGTGCCACACACCCCATTTGATCCTCATTGTGGAGGGAGAGCTTGAGATGTGAGGCGCCACGAGTTGGTCCCAGAGGAGCCAGTCATTCCCATTAGGGACACCAGCTCAGTGCTCCCAGCAGGAAAAGCTGGCACTGATGACCCTAGGCACAGGGATTGGGGAGAAAGCTGCAGCCTGAGTGGTGATGGCCGAGGTTCCTGTGCTATGAGCGCCCTTTTGGCCTTTGCAGCGAATTGAGGGGCGAGTCGCAGCTCTACAGACGGCAGCCGACGCCTTCTACAAGGCCAAGAATGAGTTTGCAGCCAAGGTTTGGCCCGTTCTCTAAGAACCTCCTCTCCTTCCCAGTCTTCCTTCCTTGTCCCTCTCATCCCTGTCCCACCACATCCCTGTTCCCAGGCTACAGAGGATCAGATGCGGCTCCTACGGCTGCAGCGGCGCCTAGAAGATGAGCTCGGGGGCCGGTTCTTAGACCTGTCTCTACATGACACGGTCACCACCCTCATTCTCAGTGGCCAAAACAAGCGCGCAGAGCAGCTGGCACGTGACTTTCGCATCCCTGACAAGAGGTAGTTGAGGGCCTAATCTGCATGTAGGTCCCGGGACCCCCTGCCCCCCCTGCAATGCCTCCATGCCCAGCTTTCCCACAGGCTCTGGTGGCTGAAGCTGACTGCCCTGGCAGATTTGGAAGACTGGGAAGAGCTAGAGAAGTTTTCTAAGAGCAAGAAATCACCCATTGGCTACCTGGTGAGGTGGGGCCCTCCCTCCAGCCCATCTCCAGTGAGGCAGTGCTGGGGAAACGTCCAGACTCCAGTGGTCTGTTCACACATCTGCTCAGCTATCCCACAGAACTGGTGGGCACATTTCTGAGTCAGGCACAGGGGAGGATGGGCCCAAGTCTGCCTGCAAGTGTCGGAGGAAAGGAGACTGAGCTGCTTTTCCCCAAGGAGGGCCACAGGGGACACTAGTGCCTGAAGGAAAGTCCTGTTGGTGGGGAGGAAGGGGCATAGGGAGAGTACATTTGCAAAGCAGTGGAGGATGTTGAGCGGTTTGTTTTCTGTGGCAGGCAGTTCAGAGGTGTGGTAGGTTGGTCAAGTAAGGGCAGCCATAAACTGCCCAAAACTCAGGCCCTGGGAAGGCGGGAAATTCCTTCTGTGAGGGGTAACTGGATGGTGGCATGGATGCATGGAAATAATTGATCTCAAAGCTCTAATAGAGCATGGGGTAGGTGGTTTTCACCCAAAGAATTTTGAGACTACAACTGTTGTATGTGTGTGGGGTAGGAATCGGGGGGATTATACAGACAGAGGGTATATAAGATACATTGGGATAATGTATCCACTAGGCTTTTGCTCATGGACAGAGGAACTTTTGAGAGCTATGGTCCATAGGGTCACAAAGAGTCAGATACAATTGATGTGGCTTCACACATAGGCTTTGCTCATAAGAGGGAACAGGAGGGTTTTACCTGATCTCTTTCTACCCTCTTCTAAGCCCTTTGTGGAGATCTGCATGAAGCAACACAATAAATATGAGGCCAAGAAGTATGCTTCCCGCGTGGGTCCTGAGCAGAAGGTCAAGGCCTTGCTTCTCGTTGGGTGCGTCTGCTGAGAGCCCTGGTGTGCTGGGTGGCAGAGCCAGTGGGCTGATGAGAGGCACAATTTGTGCCCTTGGGCAGCTCAACACTATCTCCCCTTCTGCTCAAACTGCAGGGACGTGGCTCAGGCTGCGGACGTTGCCATTGAGCACCGGAATGAGGCGGAGATGAGCCTCGTATTGTCCCACTGCACTGGAGCCACAGATGGGGCCACAGCCGACAAGATTCAGCGGGCCCGAGCACAAGCCCAGAAGAAATGAGGGGCCTACCTGCTCATCTAGCTCTTCCCACAGAGCAAAACCCAAAAACCTGGGGTGGGAGCAGGGTTCTGGTTGTAAATAAAGTTGAAACATTTTATAGCAGCAGTCCCCAACCTTTTTGGTACCGAGAACTGGTTTCATGGAAGACAATTTTTCTACAGGCTGGGAGTGAGAGGGGATGTTTTCATGATGATTCAAGCGCATTACCTTTTCTTAAATTAATTTTTTGGCTTCACTGAGTCTTTATTGCTGTGCGTGGGCTTTCTCTAGTTGCAGCGAGTGGGGGCTACTCTTCCTCGCGGTACTCAGGCGTCTCATCATGGTGGCTTCTCTCTTTGTGGAGCATGGGCTCTAGAGTAAGGGTTTCAGTAGTTGTGGCGCACGGGTTTAATTGCTCTGCAGAATGTGGGATCTTCCTGGACCAGGGATTGAATTTGTGTTCCCTGCATTGGCAGGCAGATCCTTAACCATTGGACCACCAGGGATGTCCTTCAAACGAGTTACATTTACCATGCACTTTATTTCTAATCTGATGCCGCTTCTGATCTGACAGGAGGTACCAGTCCATGGCCTGGAAGTTGGGGACCCCTGTTTTAGAGCACTTGTTTTACGCAGTCCAGTCTAAGCAAAAACGTCTTGGAGGCAGAACCATCCAGATACCTCAGCAGAACTTCATGTGTTTGATTGTGGGGGTCTGGAGAGAGAGCTTCTCCAGTGATATTCACAGACCCCTCTCTCCAGTTACCAGGCAAAGTCCTCTCAAACTCACAGCCCCTAGGAAGATCATGGGGAGTGATAGCACACATGATAAGCACCACACTGAAAGCATTACCCACACATGCACACATGATATAAGCTCAACACTTGACCTTGCTTTCATTTATTCTACAAGACCACCCTATGAGATAGGTAATCCTGCCCCATCTTACAGAAGAGGATTGAGGACTGGGGAGCAACTAGGTGGCAAGACTGGGATTTGAAACCATATTGGACATTTGGAGATGTTAGAGTTTCTCCTTGGCTGTTGTGACAGAGGAGGGATGACTCAGCCAGACCAGAAGCCGGGCCCTCTGAGCAGAGGCTCCTGAGGCAAGGCCCCTGGTTTGCCCTACAGTGAGGACTGGAGGGCAGATGAGAAGCATGTGGCCATTGGGTTGGAGGGATCAAGAAGGAGCCTTTGGAAACCCTGCCCACTGAGTAGTGGTCAGCAATTCCTAAATGGTCACTGGACTGAGGAGAAAGAATGGAATTCTCCCTTTGGCAATTCTGCCAAGGAAGAACAGCAAACTGGAGACCCCTGGCTCCCCACTCAGCTCTGTGGAGGCCTTCCCTACAGTCAGTGAGAATGCCTTCACAGCCCTCCAGGCTCCCTGCCTCTAGCATCTGCACTCCAGTGCACTTTGGCTTCATACCCCAGCAGCATTACCCAGCACTGAGGGCATTACCTTTCTTCTGTTGCCCTCATTAGTCTAGATGGAAGACGAAGGAGGAAACCAAAGCCGAGAGAATCAGACCTCCCTGGAACTTTTGACTTTCCCCTCTTTGACACCCCTAGGGCTGTGTTTAAAAAGAGTGAGAGACTCAAGCTTGGTAAGATGTTTCTTTTTCCTCCCCTACCTAATTGTAAGTTTGTGAAAATCCCACATGCACACGTGCTAAGTCGCTTCAGTCATGTCCAACTCTTTGCGACCCTTGGACTATAGCCTGCCAGGCTCCTCTGTCAGGATTCTTGGGGATATAAATCAAATTGTAAAAGAATCATTTGTTATACTCACCACTTAGAGAATTTGAACAGGATAAAACAGAATGGTTTGTCTGCTCCACAATGTCTAGGGCATTAGCTGGAAGACTGAAAGTATGGGGGTGACTTGACAGCTAGTAACTGGAATCTGAAGGCTCGGCAACTCACGTCTGGCAATTGAAGCTGGTTGTTGACTGGAACCTTAGTTCTGTCAGCCAGAACACCTGCCTCAAACACCAGCAGCCAGGTCCCAAAGGCAGCATCCGAGAAGAGCCAGGTAGAGTTGTACTGTCTTCGCTAACGTGGTTTTGGAAGTCATAGTATCATATCTGTCATATTCTGTTTGTCAAGGCAGTTATATGGGCCTGCCTTACCCAGTTTCAAGGGGAAATAGATTCTGCCTCTAGATAGAGGAGTAGCAAGGCTCTGGAAGAGTATGTAGAACTGGAAATGTGGCCAGTTTGGGGAATCACAATCTGCACAGTATTATCAGTCTTCTCTCAGAATCAGCAGACCCCTCTAGGGAAAGGACGAGATTTCCAATACTGAGGTCATTCTGGGATTTTTGTTTCCTCCTCAGTCTTGGCACAACACTTCTTCCCTGCCCTGGTACCTCTTCACTGCTTTTTTTAATCCATGCCACGTGGCATGTGGGATTCGAACCTATGCCCCCTACGGTGGAAGCACAGAGTTCTAACCACTGGACAGCTGGAAATACCCTTCAGTGCCTTTAACAAATATTTTCTCCAGCTTTTCTAAGTAGAAAAAGGGCTGGAACCATCAAACTCAGTCCTCTTTTTCTGGAAGGGAGGCCCTGGGCAGTGCATTTAGAAGCTACACAGTGAAAGCCTATGTTAGGACTTTGCTGGCTGTCCAGTGGTCAAGAATCTGCCTTGCAATGCAAGGGATGAGGATTTGATCCCCGGTCAGGGAAATAAGATCCTACATGGCGTGGAGCAACTAAGCCTGTGCATCACAACTACTGAGCCTGCATACTCCAGAGCTGGAGCACCACAACTAGGGTCCTTGCATAGCACAAAAGATCCCGCATGACACAAGGAAGGAAAATGCTGTGTGCCACAACTAAGACCCAATGCAGCCAAATAAAAATAAAACTCAGCCTGCATTAGAAAAAAGTCTATGTCCCCAAACATGCAGCATATTAATGTGCAGTGTGCAAACATTAAGCATTGTGCATGTGAAGTTTTAGAAATACATGAGAAATAACTATGACGACTGTATAAACTGATTACAACTTTATAAAAAGTGTGTATGCATGTGGAGGAGCACTGGTATTGTCCATGAGGAGACTTGTTTGAAAATTAAAAGCAGTTTTGTAGATTTTCTTATAAAGTTAAACCTGATTCTCCCCCACCAATATTTTATCCTGAAAACTTTCAAACATACAGCTAAATTGAAAGAATTTACAGTGAACACCTGTATACCCACCACTTAGATTCTACAATTAAAATTTTACTATGCTTAATTTTCATATATCTGTCTATTCCTCTATCCATTTTATTAATTCATGGTATTTTTGATAAATTTCATTTTACTATGCTTAATTTTCATATATCTGTCTATTCCTCTATCCATTTTATTAATTCATGTTATTCTTGACAAATTTCAAAGATGCAGTCATTAGTACTTCCCTCTAAATACTTCAGAATGCATTTTGTTAACTAGAGTTCATTATCTATGTGCAATTTTTTTCTTTTCAGACCAAAAATATATAGTTCTCATCTCATAAATGTACATTTGCTGAGTTTTGACATATCTATACACTTATGAATGGTTGTGGTGGGGGGTGGTCAGTCACACCATTTGGCATGTGGAATCTTAGTTCCTTCAGCAGGGATCAAAGCCACGCTCCCTTCCAGGGAAGTCTCTAAATAGTGATTTTTTTTATTTAAAAAGGGAAACTAGTTCAAGCCTCACCTGCAATACAAAAATAAATAGGACTCATTTTTTCAAATCTTGGTTTCTTTATGCTTGGTGTAAAAATGCCTCCTCTACCCTGAGCAGTTTGCACAGCAGGCCTGGGCCTGACTCACAGGAAGAGTCATCTTGGCCAATGGATGGAACTAGAATTGAGCCTTGGACCAGGATTTGGGGCCTGAGGGTAGTGAATCTGGAAACATTTCTACTGCTTTATGATATCAATGGCAGTCCTGAAGTGGAAATTGGGGCAAAGGCTCCTGTAAGCCACCTTCTCAGGGTGAGGGGGGCTGCAGTTTCTTTAGGTACTGAACTCCAGCAAATGACCCTTAGGAACAGAACAGTGAATGGCCTGCTAAGTTCTAGGCTCTTATTTACTTCAACTTTCTATCATACTGTCCTGCTTTATTTTCATTACTGCATTTAGGAAACTTTCTTTTTCACTTGTTTATTGTCTGTCTCCCCATCTAGACTGTAAGTTCTTAAGAGCAGAGACCTTTTCTATCTTACTCCCTGGCTGTGTCCAGCACACCATCAGCGCTCAAAAAGTATTTGTTGAGAGAATGATTAATTGTTCTATTGACTAGATGGGGATAGGAGGCCATGAGAGGAGAAGTGACCTGCCTAAAGAAACAGGAATCCTTTACTCCCTCCCTCCAGCACTCCTTTTAGTCCAGTCCTCCTCTCATGAAACCTGTGACTTTTGGGGCATCTGTGTGGTGACTGACAAGTGCCTACCACTAGGTGTGTGCTCCTGTGGGCTGGGACTAAAGCAGCATCTGGAGCAGAAGCCTGCTTCCCTGGCCTCTCTCAGTTCCTCTCTTCTCTTTGAAGATGGCCTTTGCCTTGTGGTGATGGGGGTCGGGGTAGGGGGGTGCTGTGGATACCCTGAGCATCAGGTAGGATGGGGAATATGGACAGGTCTCCACAGCTGGGCAGCTGAGGATAGGACTCTGTCCTCTCATTGAAAATAGGGTATGTGTGGTCACCAAACTGAAATTTCCTTCTCAGGGTCTCCAGGATGGAATATGCAAGGCTCCTTGGTGTGAGGTCCTGTTACCTCTGCACACACCCCACACATGCTCTGACCCCACTGCAGCTGTCTCCTGGAGAGAAGGAACTGCATTTCCTAAGAATGGGCTACTTGCCAAGCTGTACATGCCTGTAATTCTTCATGCAGCCTTGGGAGGTTCCAGGAAGAGTAGCAGAGGGGGACTCAGGTCAAGCAACCAGTGGCAGGGCTTGAACTTCAGGACTCAACCACAGCATTTTCCCATGTGTGGTCAGATTGGGTGGGGATCTTTCAGATGATCCCAAGGATGAATGCTTTTTGTTATAATAGCTATTTATTTCCATATAGATAGGAAATATAAGTAGCACGTCAAACCCTTTTATGAGACTGTCCAAGTGTCTCCAGCACTCAATCATTATTTTCCCCAAGTTCAGGCTTTTTCACTTTTGCGTTCAGTGTGTGGATAGAGTGAGTTTTTCTACTTCCTGGGTAACTGAACGGTTGGTGTATAGAAGGTCCTGCTCTCCTTGGCTGCCCTTAGGCTCTAACAGGAGAGTTGGTGTGTGGGTCTTTCAGCTGTAGGATCTGTCCCTCAGAGACGTCTAGGAGTCAGTCATTTCACACCTCTGGGTCAGCCCTGCTGAGAGGTAGTGGGAGATACACCTCCCTCTCAAGGAGGGACTTTCCAGCAGCAGAGGGGATGCCTCGAAAGAGGCCCACTGCACCCCATATTCCCAGGCCGTGGCTCTGGTCAGCACACACTGATTCTACAAATACGGGCAGCAGGGTGCATACAGCCCCAAACTGACGCCCCAATTGCTGGCGGTGGTACGGACTGGAGGTGCTAGAGGCACCAGCCTTGTGGAAATGGCAGATCATGTGGGCTCCTTCTCCTTTGCTGAAATGTCCCCTCCAAGAAAAAGGATTACTACCAGGAACAGACCCTTCCCTCGGGAGCGCTGAACGTGGGACTCTGCCCAGCCACGGATGGGAGAGGGAGGCTGGCCGCCGTTCACTCCTGGCAGCTCAGGCTGCGGGTCAGGAATGAAGGATCTCCCAGGAAGCTGTGCTTGCACACTGCTGAGCAATGTCTCCCGCCTACGGACTTATGGTCACTCCTGAGCGGGTCAGGCTGCGTCCGAGGGACCCTGCCTGAGGACTACAATCTGGGGTGTCTCACTCGCCATCCACCACTACTGTGTAATCTGCCTTCAGAGATTCCTTAAGTCCTGCAGCCTGGGAAGCCACTTGCTGGGCATACCCACGGATGGCTTTGAGGTGCTCATGCGCGGGGGAGAGCGCTGGGGAGGAGATCCGCGCCTCCCACCGGGTCCCAGTCCCCGACCTCAGCGGGAGACGCGTCTCCAGGTCCGCTCGGAGCTTTGAGCCTCTTTCCCGGCCAGATCTGTCGCAAACACCCTCCGCAGAGCACCGTGTGTAGTGTTTCTACCCAGCTCGACGCGAGTCAGGCCCGGATACGCGCATCTGGAAAGCCGCGGAGATTTCCCTTGGGCTCGGGTGGGGATGGCGTGGGCTGACTTGTTAAGATGACAGCCACGGTGCTAGGCGTCTTCCAGGGGCTATGCACGCTCCTCTCCTTCACCACCGAGAGCCTCTGTCTTTTAAAAACATTGCAGCAATTAAAAGGCGGAGGGAGGGGGGAGTTCTAGGGAACCCGTTTGGAGAGAGTGGAAAGATTTTTGAGCTCCAGTTCTCCCCGATCGCTAAACACTGGTGTAACTTGTGTTTGGTCTCAGTTTTCGCATCTGTAAACTGGGAAGAAGACCTACGTCCAGGTGGGACTGTAGAGAAACGGAAGGTGTTGGTGCACAGTCGGCCGGTGCTCCCAGGGTCCTGTTTCCCCCAGGATTGGACCGCGGTGGGGGGACCGCCTCCCTGGCGGTCAGTGGGACCGTGAGACAGAGACCCGGGCCTGCGCCCCAGGCCGGCAGGCTAGCGAGCTTTCGAGGCGCGTAAGGGCGGGGCCCACGAGGGCCAGGGGAACGCCCGTTCGATCTGGGCCAACCAGCGCCCGTCTCTGAACCGCCAATGAGGAAGCTCCTTACAGCCAAGGCCGGGTCGGGAGCGAGGCTGCTGCGAGTGCGGCGCTGACAGAGACGCGCGCGCGCGACCCAGCTCGGACCCCGGACCGCCGCCGCCATCACCGCCGCCTGCCCAGTTGCTCTTCAGCCGCTTCTCCTCGCCATGGAGGCGAGGCCGCCACCGCCGCCGCGGGGTTCCGAGCCGCGGGCCGGGCGGTGGCCCTGAGGGCGTGTGGCGGGCCGAGACGCCGTCGCGGCACCGAGGCGGAGCCGCAGTCCTCGACCCCAGCGGTCCCGCCCAACGCTGGACTCGGTGAGTGTTCACGGCCGCCGCCGCCCCGACGGGCTCCGGAGGTGGGGCGGCGGTTCCCGGGCGCTGGTAGGAGGGGTCCCCGGCCCGAGCCCAAATCCCTCTTTTCCGGGCAGGATCCATCCGGCTTCTCCAGGGATTCCACATCCTTGCGCTGTCCATGGGGCTGGGGCGGGGGAGGGGGAGAGTCCCCGGAAACGCGCCGGCCCAGGGGCCGACCCCGCTCCACAGCCCAGGAACTTTGCGTGCATCCTCCTGGGGCCGGGTCGCTGCCATAGTTCATTCTGAAAGAAGAAATTTGGACAGTGAGAACAGAATTTGCTCAGGTCCATTTAATGGGAAGAAAGAGGAGAACTCCTGGCATGAGAAAATTTGCTCTTGCAGTGACCCAACTTTTCTTTTCCCGGCCCCTCTCTTTTCTGTCCACTCCCTGCAGTTGAGGCTGCTAAAGAAGGAAAACGGGCTCAGAGCTGCCCAGAATTCAAAATGAGCCAATTGGGAATGCATGCCCCCTCCTTTTTACTTTCGTGAATAACACAAAGAATATCGTTTCTTGAAAAATTAGTTCCTAATTGTATTTCCTGAAGATAAAAATAATAATGGCAGAGCTGAGCCCAGTGTTGAGCTTTCTTTCTTTTTTTTTGTTTGAGGTCAGTGAATGATGTTTGTAAGACAGGAAAAGAAGAATATTTCAAAACCTCTCTAGGAGGGTGAATGCCTTTAGAAGCCTTTGCTCAGGGATCCCGGCTTTAGAACCAGCCACATCTCCAGAAAGATCTCTTGCCACCTGCTTGCTGTTAGGCAGCTCTAGAACCAGAAGATGGTAGGTGAGGAGAGGACTGGTGGTGAAAGATGGACGAACATTTTGTCCTACTGTTTGTGACCCCATGGACTGTAGCCCGCCAGACTCCTCTGTCCGTGGAATTCTCCAGGCAGTAATGTTAGAGTGGGAGCCATTCCCTTCTCCAGGGGATCTTCCCAACCCAGGGATCGAACCCAGGTCTCTTGCTTTGCAGGCAGATTCTTTACTGTCTGAGCCACGAGGGCAGCAAGCCCCTTGCCTGGCCACTCCTTTACAAAACACAGATCTGATGCTATCACTTGTTTACCTAAAACTCCCTTGCTTGCTTTTTGCCATAGGATGAATGAAGCCCAAAATGCCTTAACAAGTCATACAAGGCCCTTGACAGCCTTACTTACTCTTTTATTTTTAGATTAATCCTTCAGTTCTCCTTCCCTTCATCCCCTTCTCTGGTCATTCAGAATTGCTTGCCTGCCTCTTTTCACATTTGAATGCTTTTGCTTGCTCTTTCTTCCACATCTTTACCTGCTGAGCTCCACCTCTTTAAAGCCCTTTTCAGTTGAGAGGCTTGACGAGGGTAGGAGCTGTGTCTTGTTCAGCTGTTTATCTCCCATGTTGAGAGCTTCTTCCTCCCAATTGTCTTATAGGTCCTGTCCCATCTCTTCCTTTTATGTTTACTTCCAGGTACCCACTTCCTGAGAGAATCTTTCTTGAGAGTTTCCTGCTTGGCATGCAGCCAGGCAGATAGTATGTTGAAGCTAGGACTTTTAGTACCTTGATTCCCCATCTACTCATGTCCGTCCCATCCAGCCCCATAAGTAATTAGCAGGTAGGAACTGACAGGTCTCATATCCCACTGGCCTTCAATCTGCTCCACTGTCTCTGAAAGGCCAAAAGCCCCATGGTCTCTTTTTCACCTCTGCCTATCTGAAGTGCCGTGCCTAATGGATACTCTGAGGCAGAGTGTTGTTCACTGGGTACGTTTTAGATGCTGGTTTACCATCTCGGTGAGATCCAGAACCAGAAAAGCCAATTCTCTGACTGAACTACATTCATGGTGTTCTATTTGCCAGACGAAGTGCTTTGGATACAGAATGAGGAGGTCACATCTTTACCTTTGAGGGGCTCACAGCTTAAAGCAGGACAGGTGGATACAAATACTTGTCACAGATACTGTGAGGGTGTGATAATACCTTTTATTTGCCTTGTGTTAGGCTAGATAATAAATGCCTAACTCCTTTCTACCCTCTAATGGTGGCTAATTCCTACTAGACAAAGATGGAAACTGAGCCCATACAGTATGCTGATGAAGGAATAATCAGGATATGAATCTTGGCAATCTAGTTCCAGAGTATCTACCTGGCTGTATAGACAGCATTCCTTCTCTGGGTGGCCTGGAAAAACTTGACTGGGAGGAGGCCTTGGGTCATGAAGGATGGATAGGAGTTTATGTATGGTGGACAAGATACAGGCAAGAGGGAACAGAACAGGCAGGCTTGGAGGTGGAAGGAATCCATTGCCCTTGGGGAACAAGGAGAGGTTAAACATAGTTGAATTGGGTAGAGAGAAGGGTGGGAGATGAGATTAGGTCAGCTTGAAGGGCTGTGAGTGCTATGTTTAAGTTTGGGTGTGCATGCTCAGCCGTGTCCAACTCTGCAGCTTCATGGACTGTAGCCCACCAGGCTTCTCTGTTTATGGAATTTTCCAGGCAAGAATATTGGAGTGGGATTTCATTTCCTACTCCAAGGGATCTTCCTGACCCAGGAACTGAACCCACATCTGCTGCATCTCCTGCATTGGCAGGTGGGTTCTTTACCACTGAGCCACTGGGAACCCCCCAGATTTGGGCAGTGCAGGCTTTAAAGGAGGATTTAAGAGGCGGTCAGGGACTTGAGCAGACCAGGCCTTGGAAAAGTCACTCAGGGGCAGTGTGGGGCCAGATGCTCACAGCCTTCCAATTTAAGAGGCAACGGCCAGGCCGCACAGAGGCAGAGTCATGGCCTCTTAAACCCAGGGTGAGGTCCATAGAGAAGACTGCAGAGTTTTGAGAAAAAGATGATACTTAGAAAAATTTAAGCCATTTGAAAGTATGTAATAGAGAAATATCTCCTTTCTACCTGACCTCCCCAGAGATGGTTGAAGTTTAGAGTGCATGCTAAGTCGCTTCAGTCGTGCCTGACTCTTTGGGACTCTGTGGACTAGCCCGCCAGACTCCTCTGTCCATGGGATTCTCCAGGCAAGAATATTGGAGTGGGTTGCTATGTCCCCCTCCAGGGGATCTTCTGGACCCAGGGATCGAACTTGCGTCTCCTGCTTTGCAGGTAGATTCTTAACCTCTGAGCCACCAGGGAAGCCCATTGTGCTTATTTATCCTGTCTCTAAAGATGTGAATGAAACTCAAATGAATCTTTATCAGGGTATATATCAGGATTGCCTGGGATGCTTTTCCACATGCTTTCCCTCACCTAACCTTCTCCCCCGATTTAATTTTATCCTGTTTCTTTCAGTTTGCAGAGGGAGACATTGAGTCTCAGAAGGATAGAGTGCCTTGTGCAAGATGGTGGGTGGTGGTGGTTTTTTTAAGCAGCCCTGTTATTTGTATTTACCCAGCATCTTTCACTGGAAGTTCTCAGAGTTGATTTGTAAACATTGTTGCATTGTTTTTCTCCACCTTCATGTGGAAAAAATGAGGTCCAGTGAAGTTTATGGGAGAGTTGACTCATTGGAAAAGACCCTGATGCTGGGAGGGATTGGGGGCAGGAGGAGAAGGGGACGACAGAGGATGAGATGGTTGGATGACATCACCAATTTGATGGACATGGGTTTGAGTAAACTCCGGGAGTTGGTGATGGACAGAGAGGTCTGGCGTGCTGCGACTCATGGGGTTGCAAAGAGTCGAACACGACTGAGCAACTGAACTGAACTGAACTGAAGCTTAAGTTTTAAGCAAGAATTTGGCCAAATGTAGAGCCTTGTCTTTTTACTTCTTAACAAATGCCAAATCCGAAGAAATTTTTTTAGTGACTCTGAGTACAACAAAAGTAGCAATACTGTAACACTAACAATATAATTGAGCAACAAACCCATAAATAACCCAACATTAAAATTTATTTTAATATATTCTTTATAGAAAAGAGAATCCATTAAATATGAAACTCTATGTACTTTAAATTCACATCTATTTGTATAGGCATAGATTTTTTTTATAGTTATTACCTTGCATAGGCATAGATTTTTTTTTTTAATAGTTATTACCTTTTATCTGTACTTGGTAGGTAAAGTATATGCAGAATATGATTTTTGTATTTTTTTGGTAATTTATTGATTTTTATTTTTGATTCTTCTAGGTCTTCATTGCTGGGTGTGGTCTTTCTCTAGTTGTAGAGAGTGGGGGCTGCTCTCTAGTTTCAGTGCGAAAGCTTCTTGTGGTGGTTTCTCTTGTTGCAGAGCATGGCTATAGGGTGCAAGAACTTAGTAGTTGCAACGGATTCCTAACCCCTGGACCACCAGGGAAGCCCTGATTTTTGTATTTTTGAAAAACATCAAACTCTTTACTCATTTTATTTATTATTTTAAATCACAAAATAGTCTATGCACTGATAACTATAGTTTGTACAATTGTTTTTTATTTTCCTTTTTTCTCTCCTTTTAACTATTATAAATGGTACTTCTGAGCACCCCTGAAACACTTCTGGATTATTTTCTTGGATTCTTTCCCTAAAATGGGCTCACTGTATCAGAATATGATTTAATTGCCAAATTGGTGTCTACAAGGGTTGAACTAGTTTACAGCACCATTAACAATTTATGTGGCTCTATATCCTGACAGTATAACCAGTGCTGTTAAATATAACCTAAAAATCAATTTTGTTAATTAAAAAAAAGTAATAGTACTTTGAATTAGGTTTAATGTACATTTCTTCAGAAAAACTTTAGGAAACTAAATGAGCTTTAATAGCTCATTTAGATTTTGAATTAGCTATTGTGCTGTGATATATATCATATCCAACAGTTATGTAGCTAAAGCCAACTTGTTTTTGAAGGACATAGTTTATGACAGAAATATTGAGGAAATTTAGGATAAGATCATATTAGTATGAAATAGAAAACTGGGTGCTATTCAGTAGAAAATATCAGACATTGTGCTGTGAGTTAGGGATACCCAAGATTAATATGGATGTGTTTCACCTGCTAGCAAGGTAATGCTCAAAATCCTTCAAACTAGGTTTCAACAGTATGTGAATCGAGAACTTCTAGATGTATAAGCTGGATTTAGAAAAGGCAGAGGAACCAGAGATCAAATTGCCTACATCCATTGGATCATAGAAAAGCCAAGAGAATTCCAGGAAAATATCTACTACTGCTTCATTGACTACACTAAAGCCTTTGTCGATCACAATAAACTGTGGAAAATTCTTAAAGAGATGGTAATACCAGACCATCTTACCTGCCTCCTAAGAAACCTGTATGCAGGTCAAGAAGCAACAGTTAGAGCTGGACATGGAACAGTGAACTGCTTCAAAATGGGGAAAGGTGTATGTCAAGGCTTATATATTGTCCCCTGCTTATTTAATTTATATGCATAGTACATCGTGAGAAGTGCTGAGCTGGATGAATCACAAACTGGAATCAAGATTGCCAGGAGAAATATCTGTAACCTCAGATATGCAGATAACACTACCCTTACAGCACAAAGTGAAGAGGAACTAAAGAGCCTCTGGATGGGGGTGAAGGGGAAGAGTGAAAAAGTTGATTTAAAACTCAACATTCAAAACTCTAAAATCATGGCATCCTATCCCATCACTTCATGGCAAATAAGATGGGGAAACAATGGAAACAGTGGCAGACTTCATTTACTTGAGCTCCAAAATCACTGCAGACGATGACTGCAGCTGTGAAATTAAAAGACTTACTCCTTGAAAGGGAAGCTATGACACACCTAGACAGCATATTAAAGAGCAGAGACATCACTTTACTGACAAAGGTCTGTATAGTCAAAGCTATGGTTTTTCCAGTAGTCATATGGATGGATGTGAGAGTTGGACCATAAAGAAGGCTGAGTGCAGAAGAATTGATGCCTTTGAACTCTGTGGTGTTAGAGAAGACTCCTTGAGAGTCCCTTGGACAGCAAGGAGATCCAACCAGTCAATCCTGAAGGAAATCAGTCCTGAATATTCATTGGAAGGACTGATGCTGAAGCTGAAGTAGCAATCCTTTGGCCGCCTGATGTAAAGAGCTGACTCACTGGAGAACATCCTGATGCTGGGAAAGATTGAGGGCAGGAGAAGGGGGTGACAGAGGATGAGTTGAATGGGTGGCATCATAGACTCAGTGGACATGAGTTTGAGGAAACTCTGGGAGATAGTGAAGGACAGGGAAGTCTGGTGTGCTGCAGTCCATGGGGTTGCAAAGTTGGATACAACTGAGTGACTCAACAGGAACAAAAACATGGATGTGATGTCTATCCTTATGAACTAATTCAGTAGGCAGACATTAATTACCTTATGGGAATTACAGATACGATCAGAGAGGAAGAATAGGATGTCTTGGGAGTGCCGGAGAAGTTCAACAGGTAAACAGCACTTGCAGATTAAACAACACAAAATCCCTGAGCTAGGAAAGGGGTTGATACCTTAGGTACCTAACTTGAGAGTTCACGTGAACCATCTTAGGGGTCTTGTTCAAATACCAAGTCTTGATTCAGCAGGTCTGAGGTGGGACTTGGGCTTCTCTGGTGGCTTGGTGGTAAAGAATCTGCCTGCCAGTGCAGGAGATGTGGGTTCGATCCCTGAGTGGGGAAGATCCTCTGGAAAAGGAAATGGCAACCCTCTCCACTGTCCTTGTCTGGGAAATCCCATGGACAGAGGAGCCTGGCAGCTACAGTCGATGGCCTTAAAAAGTTGGAAACGACTTAGCAGCTAAACAACAAGGTGGGACTTGGGATTCTGCATTGCTAAGCGGCTCCCTGGTGAGGAAGATGCTGTTGGTGGGTGGGCCATGTTTGAGTAGCAAGGCCTAATTGAGGGCTTGGTTAGCATCAAAAGCTGACTGACCATGGTGAGTAGTAGGGGGTAGTTCTCTATCCTGGCTGCACTTTGAGTTTACCTGGGGAACTTAAACAATCAGGGATGCAGATAGCCCACCCCCAGGAATTTTTATTACATAATAGTTCTGGTTAAGGGACTGAGAGAGTGTATATACATATATTTTTTTTAACTCCCTGGGTGATTCTAATATGCAGCCAGAGTTGAGAACCACTGGACTAGAGAGAGGCAGGAACCAGAGTTCAAGGCCCTGTATGCCATGCAAGGATTTTGGACTTGATTCTTAAGGCAGAGCTAAGCCTTTGAGAGATTTCAAAGAGGAGTGAACTGATCTGATTTGCAGTTGTGAAAAGTTCACTGTGACTGCAGTCCAGAGCAGTAGTTTTCAGAGTGAGGTAGATAAGATGCTGGGATGCTGAATTTTTAATTATTTTTATCTAAAAATTGATAAAATATTACATTAGAGACTGTCACTGGCATCTTCTTGTGTCTATAGGTCAAACAATGTTAACATGTTAACTGCAGAACTTTAGATGTCCAGAAGTAAGAGAGGGGAGTTCTGCAGTAAGTGAGCAGAGCTATATACATACATTAATAACAGTTTATACTATAAAGTTTTATTAAACTGACTTTCACAAAACGAACAAGTGGCTTAAAATGATCCCTGCAAAGAAACCAGTGATTGAAGAAAATATTAATAATGTAAGCACAAGGAAACAAAATGGCACAGTTGACTTTTGTCTAGTTCCTATTATGAAGCCTTAGTGAGCTAATAAATCAGCTTGTATTACATTGGAAAGTATAAAGAACCCTATGGACTTACGTCCTCTGTTATAGGAATCTTGCTTTAAGATTGTGTAGAACCTGAGATATAAAATAATAAAATATGAGGCCATCGCTCGTACTGAGCCATTTGAAAACTGAGCATCTGGAGCATAAAGAGAAGCTCTGCATTTTGTTTCTCCTAATGATTTTTCTTTTTAAATTTATTTACTTTTTGGCTGTGTTGGTTGGTTGTTGCTGCGCTGGGGTTAGTTGGCTGGGCAGGTTTGGGGGCAGGTGGGAAGTAGTTTTCATTGAGATGCCCTGGCTTCTCATTGCAGTGGCTTCTCTTGTTGCAGAGCATGGACTCTAGAGAATAGTCTCAGTAGTTGGAATGCACAGGCTTAGTTGCCCCACAGCATGTGAAATCTTTCTGGACCAGGAACCATGTCCCCTGCATTGGCAGGCAGATTCTTAAGCACTGGACCACCGGGGAAGTCCTTCCCCTGTGATGTTTAAAGTCATTGGCTGGGGAGTTCCCTGGCTGTCCAGTGGTTTGGACTCCATGCCTTCACTGCCCCGGCCTGGGTTCAATCCTGGTGGGGGAACTAAGATCCCTACAAGGCCTGGCAGTGCAGCCAGAAAGAAAAAGAAAAAAAGACGTAGGCTAATCAATCAGATGCTGTAAATAATTTTACTAACCTAATGATTAATGTATCTATATTAGGGTTTTCTGTTCTTAGAAACAATAGAAAGGCATATACCATTGGCAGGTCTTCCTGTCTACTGGCACCCCCTCCCCACAAAACAAACAAAACGCTGATATTGTATATGGAAAATAATATGTCAAGACACTAAACTGTATTCCTTGTAACTCTTGTAAGATGCATAGAAAATGTTGCTGAAGATTTGAACTAGCAATATTAGAACAAATTTTTCAGTGTGGGAGGTTTGCTACATGGTTTTAGAAGTGTAGAAACTTGTAGCATGTCTTAGTATTTGCTAGATTCTCTTTATTGAAAGAAATCCAAGAAAAATCACTTCTTTTGTGGGCTAATGGAGGAAAGTTATACTGGAGAAGACATTCTTAAGAATAAATGACTGCCTTCATAACATTGCTGTATAATTAATTGTCTAATGTCTTTTTTAGAAGCGTGCTATGGGATAGCATTTTCTTTGTAATTAAGAAAAAGCTTTATTTTGATATAATTTATATATTATAAACTTCACCCTTTTAAAGTGTACAGTTCAGTTCAGTGATTTTTAGTATATTTGTGGAGTTGTGCAAACCCTCACCATTATCTAATTTCAGAACATTTTCATCACACCAAGGAGAAGTCCTGCAGCCATTACCTTCACTCCCCATTCCACCCTCCCTCCAGCCCCTGGCAGCCCCTAGTCTTTCTGTCTTTGTGAATTTGCCTCTTCTGTACAGTTTTATAAATGGAATCATATAAAATGTGGTCTTCGTTGACTGACTTCTTTTAATTAACATAATGTTTTGAAGGGGAGTTCATTCATGTTGTAGCATATATCAGTACTTCATTCCTTTTTATAGCTGAATAATATAATCCATTGTATGGATATATAGTTATTCATCAGTTAGTGAATTTTTGGCTATTATGATTAATCTGCTGTGAACATACGTGTACAAGTACATGTGTGGACACATGTTTTCATTTCTCTTGGCTATTGAGTGGAATTGCTGGGTTAAATGGTTCTGTTCAACTTCTGAGGGGGAATTGCCAAACTTTTCTAAAGCAACTGTGTCATTTTACATTCCCAGCAGCAGTGCACTAGGGTTCCAGTTTTTCCACTTCCTCACCCAACATTTGTTATGCTGTCTTTGACTATTAGTGGTGTGAAGTAATAGCTCATTGTAGTTTTGATTTGCATTTCCTCGGTGACTCATGATTTCATTGTGGTTTTGCTGCAGCCATAAACCCTCTCACATTTTTACACATGAAGAACCTTGGAAACATACATTTCTTACCTGATAAACATATTCAGATATATTTCTAAAAATTTTCCAGATGAGCTACTAATGAAGTAAAGGACCTTGGCATTGATCATCAGCTGCTATTAATACCAGCTGGGAACTTTATAATAGAAGGATCAGACAGTCTTCTAATCAGTCTTAACATCTCTAAAATGGGTACAACCAAGCTTTATGTTCCTCTGATGTGGTACAGTAGGAAAAATATAACACCATTCGTGAAATATTCTTTCTCTGCCAAACCCGACTCAAATTAAGCACCTAGATCTAACAGTCAGCTTACAGAATGTAATTAGAAAATTCAGAGTGGGAGGGATCTGATAGGACAGATGAAGCAAGTTACTTCAAATAAATGGCAGCGGAAAAAGTGGAGAAATATTACAGGTTAGAGAAGATTTGAGACATTAACTAAATGTAATGTGTAGATCTTGATTAGCTCCTGTTTCATACAAACCAACTAAAAAAAATTTATGAGACATTTGGGAGTAATTTGAATAACAATATATTAAATGATTTTTAAACAATTGTTTTATCATATTTTTATTTTCATAAAGAATTAAAATTTATTTTTCATTTTCATATTTTCTTTATTATCATAAAGATAATATTATGTTAAAAGGTTTCTTTTCTGTAGAGATAAGTACTGAAGTATTTATGGATGAAATGATATGATGTCTGGGATTTGCTCTAAGGTAACTCATTGTGTCTAAGGGTTGTAGATTATTTACCATTATTAATAAATCATTGACACTGGATACTTGGTATATAAGGGTTGATTAGAGTTTGCTCTTGCTTTTAGTTTTAGTGGGTTTCACATCTGTTTGTTAGAAAAAGTAACATCTTTTGACTAGGTTTCAAGAGTAATTTTAAGAGCAGTTTCCTTTTCAAGGGAATATAGATATTTGCTAGCCAAATTTAAAGGGAAATGTTTGTATAATTGAATGGGTTGGAAAAATAAATATCACGATTTAGTAAGCACAGCCATAATACTTCTTCCTTTTGGATCCATATTTCTTTTTGACTGTGATAACTATTAAAACCAACTTTTGGGACCTCCCTGATGGTCCAGTGGTTAAGACTTCGTCTTCCAGTGCAGGGAGTATGGGTTTGATCCTTTATCTGGGAGCTAGGATGCCTCATGACCAAAAAAGCCAAAATATAAAACAGATAGTATAGTAACAGATTCAATAAAGAGTTTACTGGTCCATGTTAAAAAAAAAATTTTTTTAAGTCAAATACTGGTTTGAAACCAGACTTGCAGATTGCTTTGTCACAAAATATTAAAATGAGATTTTTCAAGCATAATGAGAAACATTTGATCCTATGGATCACACTAAATATTTTTAAAACAAGTTTAGTATCTTAGTAGTAGTAGTAATGGTTGAACCATTATTGCGGTCATTATTTTATTACATTTGGAAATGAACGAGTGTTTCTGTAGTATTTATATATATTAGTACCTTTGTCATATTTATTGGGAAACATTTTGAGGATGTGCACATTGATTGATTGGCCCGTGTGCTGTCAAAGGTTTGTCCTTACTGTGGATAATGAATTGAACAGAGCATAGACACTCATTTGGTGATTGTTAAAGCAAGTGTGGCTAGGGATGATGGTGTTCTGGATTGCACTTAGTTTTTCTTTAGTCTTATTACTGTAATTTTTGTAATTAGCATTGCAGTTTTTGTAGAGAAATAAGACCAATAACTTTCACTTCCTCTTTAATGTTAATTCAGCTTAACTGATTAAATTCCTTCGTACTCCTTTGTTAGTGAATTTAATTTTCTTAGATATTTAAAAAGCATTTATATTTTTAATCTGTCAAATACCACCAGCCCTTGACAAGTTAGAGTTACCACCTTAAGCAGAATCTCCTTAAGCACTTGAGCAGTACTATGAAATTAAACTTATAAATGTAGTAAAACAGATTCATTTAAGATTTTCTGTGCTTTTCAGTAGCTGAATCTGAGTTTGTTGTTATTGTTCAGTTGCTTATTCGAGTACAGCTCTTTGCAACCCTCTGGATGGCAGCACACAAGACTTCCCTGTCCTTCACTGTCTTTCATAACTTGCTCAGACTCATGTCCATTGGGTTGATGATGTCATTCAACCATCTCATCTTCTGTCGCCACCTTCTCCTCCTGCCCTCAGTCTTTCTCAGCATCAGGGTCTCTTCCATTGAGTCAGCTCTTCGCATCAGGTGGCCAAAGGATTGGTGCCTCAGCTCCAGCACCAGTCCTTCCAATGAATATTCAGGGTTGATTTCCTTTAGGATTGACTGGTTTGAACTCCCAGAGTCCAAGGGACTCTCTTGGACAGCAAGGAGATCACGTCCTGTCCAGCACCTGAATTACCAGCATTTAAAAAACACACACCCTAAACTTAACTCAGAAGAACTGTGAGTTTGATATACCTCATCTTGTTGCTTTTTCTGCTGGAGTTGTAATGCCACTTAACCAATTAAGGAGGACAGCTTTACCATCTGTAAGAGAGCCTGAGTTACTAGATTGAAAATACAGAACCACAGTGCAGTTTATCTATTGGTCAGAGGGTCAAGACTGAGAAAACTAAAGGCTTTATGTTTCCAGGATAATTCTTAAGAGATGCCCTTCCCTATATTGGAGTTTTGAATTGGGGAATCAGTGTTTGAGGTTTGTTTTATAACCCTCCGTGTGTTTTATTTTGTATTTTTTCAAATTAACCTCTTAATATTTTTTTCTGAATCAGATTCGGCTTGTGTTTCTTTCATTTTTCCTTGTCAGACCTTAAAGTTATTTTATTTATTTATTTTTAATTGGAGGATAGTTTCTTAACAATGTTGTGTTGGTTTCTGCTGAACAACACCGTGAATCACCCATAAATATACACATACCTCCTCTGTCTTGAACCTCCCTCCCACCCACCCCCACCATAGTTATTTTAATTTGGGGAGTTGAAAGTGACTAGAGTTTATATCCTATACCTGATGCCAAAAGGTTGAGTTAAGTAGAAAAGAGTAGCTTTATTACTTTGCTAGGCAAAGGGGGCCACAGTGAGCTAATGCCCTCAAAACTGT
Source organism: Odocoileus virginianus (assembly GCF_023699985.2). Lineage (NCBI taxonomy): Eukaryota > Metazoa > Chordata > Mammalia > Artiodactyla > Cervidae > Odocoileus > Odocoileus virginianus. Next base: position 48,194,749 of record NC_069682.1, read on the forward strand.
GTGTTCTGACTTGGGGAAGATAGTGAGAGGTTTTAAAGTAATTGTTCAAAGAGAGCATGATTGGTCCTTGGACATTCTTCTGATGAGTTAGTGGTAAGGTAAGTAGGAGTCAGCATCATCAACCTTCAGGTAGATCCAATGGGTCTGGGGTCTACATGCTTGTGGGCTGATTACCATCTTTAACTTCTCCCAAATGGAGGGAGTTTCAGTGTCTGCAAAGTAGTGTAAAGATACTGTTATGCATATCTGTTGATGGGGAAACAGGACCCTCCCCAAAAGCTGCTTTTGACTGTTTTTCCCTGATCTTACATCCCCTCCCCTCCCTAATTAACAGCTGCTTGAATATGCCCACTGGAACTCAGAGAAGGTCATGGAGATTGAATGAAAGCTATTGCCTATAATCAAAGAAATGGGGGAAACAGAAAGGCCTTGTGCCCAGGAGCCCTACAGGGCCCTGTGCCATACCATTACTTGCTGTTCTTTGTGAACATGGGTAAAGTACTTAACCTTAACTTTCTGGGACTGTTTCCTCATCTAATATATGGGTTCAACAGTAGTACTGTTTTACTGCATGTTTGTTTTAAGGATTAGATAGTGCACCCCAAGTTCTTAGCAGAGTTCTTTGTGTGTAGTAAACTTTGAGTAAATGTTTAACTGAAATAAAGTTTTCAATATTATAATAATCTTGATTTTATCTTTCCTCCCTAGTAGTTGAGGATACAGTGTTGCTTTAGCTGTATGATTGATCACAGAGTAACTTTTATCTTGCAAGAGTTTCAGTGCGGGGATAATGTGGCAAGGATGGGAGAGGAAGAGACTAGAGAAGAATTGAGTAAATGGGATAAACTGTACAACATTTGCTCCCTGAACCATCTTCCTTGAAGTTCTCTGGTACACTTTCTTTGTTTTTCTTTCTTTCTTGCCACATGTCAGTTTCCTTAGGCCTTGCTTTGACCACTCTTTGACTTACCAAAGAGTACTCTTGTGTTTTAAGCTACATGCCTGTGCCTAGGGTTTCAGCTTCCAGTTCTTCGCTAGTTAGGAGAAAATTTGTCTTTAGCACTGGATGATGACCATCAACCTACTCTCATTGTCGTTGGACAGTTTCCCAGGAACCTGTAACGGGCTCAGAACTGACCCCGTCTTCTTCCCTTTAAATGTGTTATTTTTATATTCTTTATCTTGATGAGTGAAACAACCCAGTAAATCAAACTTGAATGACATTATTCTTATGGTTGGTGATACAGTCCCATCTGTTTTAACTTTAATATTTCTCAAAATTGCCTGCTTTCCCCCACCTCTTCTGTTCCTCAACTCTGGTTTTCTTCTCACTTAGATGAGTGCCCATTATTATTTCCTTATTCCAGATCATGTGTCACATTGCTGCCAAGAAGGATCTTTTTGACTTCCTTATCTAATCACAGCACTCCCCAGTTTGAAATCCTCTGGATAAAATCCAAAGTCCTTATCAGAGCAAGCTTTTGTGACCAACCCCTCTTAACCTTTTAGCCTTAACCTTCCCCTGTATCCATGACTGTGCTATGCTCTTTCAGACTCTCTGTCTTTGACTGACTGTGCATCTCCCTCTTTTTTACCTCACATTATAATTTCTTAGGTAAGGATCAGCTCCTCCAGTCAGCATTGTCTGTCTGACTGTCTCAAGACTGATCTAGGTATTTTATTGTTTAGTTGCTAAGTCATGTCTCACTGTTTGCGACCCCATGGACTGCAGCATGCCAGGCTCCCCTATACTTCACAGTCTCTTGGAGTTAGCTCAGATTCATGTCCATTGAGTTGATGACGCCATCCAACCATCTTATCCTCTGCTGTCCCCTTCTCCTTTTGCCTTCACTCTTTCTCAGCATCAGGGTCTTTTCCAGTGAGTCAGTTCTTTGCATCAGGTGGCCAGCGTGTTGGAGCTTCAGCTTCAGCATCAGTCCTTCAATGAATATTCAGGATTGATTTCCTTTAGGATTGACTGGTTTGGTCTCCATGCTGTCCAGGGGACTGTCAAGAGTCTTTTCCAGCACCGCTGTTGGAAAGCATCAGTTTTTCAGTGCTTTTAGTATATGGACCTTTGTTGCCAAAATGATGTCTCTACTTTTGAATATGCTGTCTAGGTTTGTCATAGCTTTCCTTTCAAGGAGAAAGCATCTTTTAATTTCGTGGCTGCAGTCGTCATCTGCAGAGATTTTGGAGCCCAAGAAAAGAAAATCTGTCACTGCTTCCTATTTCCCCCCTTCTATTTGACGTGAAGTGATGGGACTGGATGCCACAATTTTAGTTTCTTGAATATTGAGTTTTAAGCCAGGTTTTTCACTCTCATCTTTCACCCTCATCAAGAGGCTCTTTAGTTCCTTTTCACTTCTGCCATTAGGGTGGTATCATGTACATACCTGAGGTTGTTGATGTTTCTTCCTGGCAGTCTTGATTCCAGCTTGTGATTCAACAAACCTGGGATTTTGCATGATATACTCTGCATATAAGTTAACTAAGCAGAGTGACAACATACAGTCTTGTCATACTCCTTTCCCAGTTTTTGAACCAGTGAGCTGTTTTATGTCCAGTTCTAATTGTTGCTTCTTCACCTACATATAGGTTTCTCAGGAGACAAGTAAGGTGGTCTGACATTTCCATCTCTTAATAAAATTTTTCAGATTCTTGTAATCTGTATATTCAAATGCTTTAGTGTAGTCAATGAAGCAAAAGTAGAAATTTTTCTGGAATTCCCTTGCTTTCTCTATGATCCACCGAATGTTGACAGTTTGATCTCTGGTTCCTCTGCCTTTTCTACACTCAGCTTTGACATCTGGAAATTGCCTAGCTTGAAGGATTTTGAGCATAACCTTACTAGCATATGAAATGAACACAGTTGTGCGGTACTTTGAACATTCTTTGGCATTGCCATGAAAACTGACCTTTTCCAGGATGTCTGACTTTAGGTGAATGACTACACCATCAAGATTATCTGGGTCATTAAGATCTTTGTTGTATAGTTCTTCTGTGTATTCTTGCCACTTCTTAATTTCTGCTGCTTCTGTTAGGTCCTTACTGTTTGACCTTTATCGAGCCCATCCTTGCATGAAATGTTCCCTTGATATCTCCAGCCTTCTTAAAGAGATCTCTAGTCTTCCCCATGCTATTGTTTTCCTCTATTTCTTTGCATTGTTCATTTAAGAAGGCCTTATCTCTCCTTAGTATTCTCTGGAACTCTGCATTCAGTTGGGTGTATCTTTCCCTTTCTCCCTTGCCTTTCACTTCTCTTTTTTCCTCAGCTTTGTAAAGCCTCCTCAGACAACCACTTTGTCTTCTTGCATTTCTTTTTCTTTGGGATAGTTTTTGTCACTGCCTTCTGTATGGTGTTCAGAACCTTCATCCATAGTTCTTTAGGCACTCTTAACAGATATAATCCCTTGAATCTATTTGTCACCTCCACTGTATAATCATGAGGGATTTTATTTGGATCATGCCTGAATGGCCTAGTGATTCTCCCTACTTTCTTCAATTTAATCCTGAATTTGTAATAAGAAATTGATGATCTGATTCACAGTCAATTCCAGGTCTTGTTTTTGCTGACTGTATAGAGTTTTCTATCTTCAGCTGCAAAGAATATAATCAGTCTGATTTCAGTATAGTGAATGTCCATATGTAGAGTCATCTTGTGTTGTTGGAGGAGGGCGTTTGCTATGACCAGTGTATTCTCTTGACAAAACTCCGTTAGCTTTTGCCCTGCTTCATTTTGTACTCTAAGGCCAAACTTGCCTGTTACTCCAGGTGTCTTTTTTTTTTCCCTTTATTTTTATTAGTTGGAGGCTAATTACTTTACAGTATTGTAGTGGTTTTTGCCATACATTGACATGAATCAGCCATGGATTTACATGTGTTCCCCATCCTGAACCCCCCTCCCACCTCCCTCCCCATCCCATCCCTCTGGGTCATCCCACTGCACCAGCCCTGAGCACTTGTCTCATCCGTCCAACCTGGACTGGCGATCCAGGTGTCTCTTGACTTCCTACTTTTACATTCCAGCCCCCTCTGATGAAAAGAACATCTTTTTTTTGGTGTTAGTTCTAGAAGGTGTAGGTCTTCATAGAACCAGTCAGTTTCAGCTTCTTTGACATTAGAGTGGTTGAAGCAAAGACTTGGATTATCATGATATTGAATGGTTTCCCTTGGAAATGAACTGAGATCATCCTGTCATTTTTGAGATTGTACCCAAGTGCTACATTTCAGATTCTATTATTGGCTGTGATGGCTATTCCATTTCTTCTAAAAGATTCTTGCCAACTGTAGTAGATACAGTGGTCGTCTAAATTAAATTTGTCCATTCTTGTCCATTCCAGTTCCCTGATCCTAAGATGTTGATGTTCACTCTTGCTGACTCTTGCTTGACCACGTCCAAGTTACCTTGATTAATGGGCCTAACATTCCAGGTTTCTGTGCAGTCTTGTTCTTTACAGCACTGGACTTTACTTTCACCACCAGACACATTCACAGCTGACCATCATTTCTGCCTTGGCCCAGCTGCTTCATTCTATCTTTAACTATTAGTAATTGCCCTCCACTTTTCCCCAGTAGCATATTGTACACCTTCTAACCTGGGGGACTCATCTTCCAGTGTCGCATCTTTTTGCCTTTTCATGCTGTTCATGGGGTTCTCTAGGCAAGAGTACTGGAGTGGTTTGCCTTTCCCTTCTCCAGTGAGCCATGTTTTGTCATAACTCTTCACTGTCACCTGTCTGCCTTGGGTGGCTCTGCATGGCATGGCTCATAGCTTCATTGAGTTACATTAGCCCCTTCAGAGGAAAAGGCTGTGATGCATAAAGGGGGATCTAGTTACAGATCCTGTGCTCATTTCTGTCAAGTCATTTAATCATATTGTGTGATAATCCAGACACTTATAATCTGTACGTTGACACTTGCAGATTAACAATTTTCAAAGGATCCTGGTGGTCCAAGATGTGTTGTAATATGTAATTTTGCTGGACATGGATTCGTATTACTTGGACTTTGAGTTTGATGGCAGCAGTTGAGTTCACTTAGTTCTTCAGTGAGCCTAACCTCACTCAGAATCTTAAGCTGTCTTTTTTTTTTCCTGCTTTTTCCTGTTCATTTTCTAGTTTTGTAGGTTTTATTTTCTGATTCCAAAATTGGAAAATTGAAACAGAAAACTAAGTCCCTGTAATGACTTGAAAATCCAAGTGGTTTTTAAGATGTCTTTTTCTTCTCCTCTCCTCTTTCTATCTCCCTTATCTTTGGCACTAAATTATGGGATACAAACTCAAATATGTATTTGGAAACCAGGCAGCTTATGTGAACGAGAAAGGTAGATCTGTTGGGTCTCATGTTACACTGGATTTTTCTCCATGGCCTATCTAAAGGAGTTCATATTTAACATTTTTATTATACACTGTGCTGCCATTTTGAAATTTCAGTGTAATTGCTAAAGACTGTACCTATATGATTTAGTTTATCTTTATGAAACTAATTAAATAAGTAAAAACTTAAGTAACCATACTACTACTTAGTCTTTGAGACCCAGCTGAAGTATTAACTACTTAGTGAAGTCTCCTGAATTCTCCTAGGAATTCTTCTTTCCTCCTTTTGGGGTTGGAATAACAAGTATTGATCAAAATGTATTTTAATTACTCACTTTCATGTCTAATTTCCTGTTAGTTTATTGAAGACAATTATGTATTGAGGACCATCTTATTGATTCCATTAGGAGTTCAATACATTGGTGTTTAACATTGAGCAAAGTGCTAGGATATAGTAAACAGACATGTTTATCAATGAACAGATACTGATTAAAACCAAAATGTGGGAGTCTATAACATTTCCTTCTCTTTTGATGATTTGAAGGGCTGTGTGGCTGCACTGATTTCAGCTTTGTTTCTTGGAAATTACCAGGAATGTTAGTCATGATGGATATGTGTTGTTCTGTTTGATGCAGAGAGCTGTGTACGGATGGTGACTAAACTTAATCCCAAACAGTCAGCGGCTCAGCCTCCTGAGAAAAGACCCTTACAAGGGGGGCTTCCTGTTCTATTTCATACAGTTAAGCCTCATTAATCCCCGATAATTGTGGGAAATGTAAAGAAATTTGAGTAGACCTTGGATAAAGAAAGGGTTTGGAATAAACAGACCTCAATTCTTTTTCTGGCAGTACTAATTAACATTGTGACTTTAGTCAAGTTTTTCCTGGTCACAGTTTCTTCCTCTGTAGTGATAAGGGATTTGATGGTTTCAGATCTTTCCCTAAAATTATTTAATTCTGAAACACTCTATAATTTCCAAAACATTAGGACCAGTGAAGGAAATACTCAGGGCCCAGTTCATTCTAAGAAGAATTTGAAGGAATTTACTGAAGTTTGTATGAATTAGTCAATAATAATCATTACTGAGGAGTGGGGAACTGGATTACTGGTGGAAAGGATACATTCTATTTAGCATATTTTCTTTGGTATTCTTTGACTTTATAGCATGTGGTTCATTACCCAATAAGGACAAATGAATTTTAATACATAAATATCCACATAAGCAAGTCAGAATAAAAGGAAAATAAGGGTCTTATGGTAAGAGGAGGCATGGGAATGATAGTGCAGTTCATTAGATCCTGTGCATTTATTTAAAGAAGACTATATATTGAGCTCTCAAGTTACAGTAGCCAAAGATTCCAGGATACTGACTTGACTTAGAAGATATAAACTATCATCAGCAGTGAAAAACAGCCTTTCCTGGCACTATGGTTTGAGGCATTTTCCTTTTAAAAGGGATGTTGTGTGATACAGTGAGTGTTTTCAATAGTATCTCTACAGTCATACTGTAGTGCAGTTTTTCTTTTTTTTAAATTAAATTTAATTTTTTTTAGAGATTTTTTCACTTTCATTTTATTTATTTATTTTTTCATTTATTTTTATTAGTTAGAGGCTAGTTACTTTACAGTATTGTAGTGGTTTTTTGCCATACATTGACACGAATCAGCCATGGATTTACATGTGTTCCCCATCCCAATCCCCCTCCTACCTCCCTCCCCATCCGATCCCTCTGGGTCTGTAGTGTAGTTTTTCAAATGGAAGGCCTTGGATATGTTTTGGAGAGAAATTTCTCTGAGTAGACTGATAGTTTTAAAAGTTTCAATAATCTGAACTGTAAGCATGTAGATTACCTACCTTGTAACTGAGTATTGCCACACACTTTCAGCACCCATGTTCATGTGTGTTTAGGATCAAGCTACATCTTTATTTGTAAGTAGGTAGTTTGTGGGACCAAGGGAAGGCCAAGTAGTGCTGGGCATGGTGGTCAACTTGCTTGTAGTTGTTTGAATGGGAAAGTGGTGGGAGAATTGGTTTTATATGACATGTGTTCAGGCCTGCCAAGCTTAAACAAACACACAAAAACTTGTAGTAGGTGATACAGTAGCTATGTTATGAGTGGTGATTTAATTTCAGCATTGAATTTATTATTATCAGTTAATATTGTTAATTTGAATCTTGTTGGTTTTATATTTTTGTATTTATAAATTTGTTTTGGTTTTACAGCTGTGAAATAGCACAGTGTTATATTTATATTTAATCATTAATTAAAAAAAATTTAGTTAGCAGTGAAGGTGTGTTAAAAATTTTGCTTCATTTAAAAGGTAGTCCATATCTCTCAAATCTGAGAAATCCTGCAGTAGTGATTTTTTAAAAAATTATTTATTTTTGACTGAGCTGGGTCTTTGTTGCTGCTTGGGCTTTTCTCCGGTTACGACAGGCAAGGGCTACTCTATAGCTGCAGTGCTTGGGCTTCTTATTTTGGTGGCTACTTTTGTTGTGGGGCACGGGCTCTAGGGTGTGTGGGCTTCAGTAGTTGTGGCTCCTGGGCTCTGGAGCAAAGGATCCACAGTTGTGGCTTTCCAGATCAGATATAGAACCTATGTCTCTTGCATTGGCAAGTGGATTCTTTAGCACTGAGCCACCAGGGAAGCTCTGCAGTAGTGATTTTGCCATAACCTAATTACAGCTTTGCTTATTCTCAACAGAGTCCACAGATGCCCAGATAAGAGGCAGTTTTCTAAATGTCATTTCTCATAATTGAATATTGATTAGAAAAAGACTTTGAAATCATGAGTACAGTTGCTGATTAATGACAAATCCAGCTGACTTTGAAAATAAGTCTGAAGATAATGGTGGTTTTCATAGATGGTGACTCCATCTATTTACATGAAACAACCATAGGAAAGGCTGAGATGGTTATCAGAAAAGTTTTCATTCACCTGCTCTAACCCACGAATGAATGGATACACCAGGCTCCAGCCCTCTCAATTGAAGACAGCATGACTTGAAAGAGTTTAGTCTGAAAAAAATGTCAAAGTTGCTGTACCTGGCTATTCATTTTAACTATAGAAAGATATCAGTAATTACCTAATTTCAGACAGCATAATTTTCTGGTGAATCCTCTAATAAGGACTACTCTTTTGGAAAAGGTTTCTCTAGAAACAGAATTGGGCTTCCCTGGTAGCTTAGCTGGTAAAGAATCCGCCTGCAATTTAGGAGACTCAGGTTCGATTCCTGGGTGGGGAAAATCCCCTGGAGAAGGGATAGGCTACCCACTCCAGTATTCTTGGGTTTCACTGAAAGATTGAAGGCAGGAGAGTAATCCAAAGGCATTTGTCTCCAGACTGTGTCATCATCAGAAAATTTAAAATTTCCAGATCTTACCTTGCAAAGATAATGGGCAGACATTCTTCAGCCTTGACGACAGGAACACCAAATTCTCTGACCTGATCCAGCTTGTTGACTTTTACCAGCTGACAAAAGGGTCCTACCTTGCAAACTGAAGCACCACTGCACTTGAATGGCCTTATGACCTCAGATCTACCCTGGCTACAGGCCGGTGGACGCTGACACTGGGCTGTGAAGAAGCCTGTGCATCACTCAGAACACACATCTGTCTGCACCTCCGGGCTCGAAGCAAGATGGTGTGTTCTGTGCAGGCCGACCCCAATCATCTAGTCTGTTGGACTTGATGGTGATTGGCTATTCAGATTCAGCAGGGCCACGCCCCTCTCACTGGCCTCATGGGGAGGGTGGGAGAGCAAACTGGAATGATGGTCTTGGCTGGGCCACGGAGAAACGCAAGCCAGAGAGAAGTGATTGGAAGTGAACTCTTGCCCTGGAATATTCTTGACAATTAAAACTGATATGTTTAAAAAAAAAAAGGATTGAAAGCAGGAAGAGAAGGGGATGACAGGATGAGATGGCTGGATGGCATCACCGACTCAATGGACATGAATTTGAGCAAGCTCTGGGATATGGTGAAGGACAGGGAAGCCTGGTGTGCTGCATTTCATGGGGTCACAAAGAGTCAGACACAACTGAGTGACTGAACAAGAAACAGAATTGTTCTATTCTTTAGAATTGTTGGCTGTTGGGAGCTTCACAGGTGATCCGATGGCTAAGACTCCCATGTTCACAATGCCGGGGACCCAGGTTTGATTTCTAATCAGGGAACTATTAATAGACCCCATATGCTGAAACTAAGACCCAGGGCAGCCAAATAAATAAGTAAAAATAAATATTTAAAAATTGTTGAATTTTATTAAAATTAAATAGTAAAAAATTGTTGGATGCTCAAAATGGTTTTAAAGTTGATCTGAACTTAATTTTTTTGTTAGTTGCTTAAAGGAATCACTTTTCTGTTAAAAATTGTTCTTGACATTAAAGCAGTATTTATCAGCACAGAAGAGATAACTGCATTTTCTGTCTTTTACATTTCAAATAATTCTAAAAGAATTTAAAAAGAAGAGTGCAAGATTTTATATGCTATGCCATGTTATCTGATCTGGCATTAGTTTTTTGAATCTTACCCTGTGTTCTTAGGGCCGTTTGGCTGTGGACACTGTTTGTCGGGTTAAGGAACTTCTCTTTTTTTCCTTGTTGTAAAAAAGCTTTTAATGAGTGGATGTTGAATCATGCTTTTTCTGCATATCTTAATGTTCATATGATATTTCTTTAAATTGTCAATGTAATAAATTACATTAATCAACTCTTCATGAGATAATAGTTTTATTTTTTCTTTTAGACTCATTTTATGTAATTTTTGTTGTAGAATATACATAACAAAATATACCATTTTTACTACAGTTTGGTGTACATTCATATTGATTGTTGTAATATCACCACCATCCATTTCCAGGACTTTTTCATCATTCCCAACTAGAACTCTGTATTCTTTTACCAGTATGTTCCTGATTCTCCCTCCCTCTAGCCCTTGGCAGCTACCTTTCATTAATTAAAAAGGGAGTTTTTAAATGAAACACAATTTGATTATGGTGTATACAGTAGTTATCTTTTTATCTTATACATTGATGGCATCAGATTACTAGTATTTTGGTTGGAATTTTTTCAATAACAATTAAGGCTATTTTCTAATTTCCATTGTGGTTTTCTTCTTTGATTCATGGGTTATTTATAAGTGTGTCTTTTAATTTTCAACTGTGAGGTTTTTAAATATGGATTAATAGATTTAACTGCATTGCGGTTAAAGAATTGGCCTATATGATTTTAGTCCTTTAGTATTTGTTTGCTCTTTGGCTGAGTGTGTTCTCCACATTGTTAATGTTAAATTGTTAACATTTTACCATAATTGCCTTATCTTTGTCACTATATCCTTCTAGCTATACAAATTTTCTGAATCATTTAAGAAATAAGTTGCAGACAAAAGGCTCTGTAGCTTTTAAATCAGTATATATATCCTAAAAACAAGGATACTCTTGTGTTTAACCACAGCACACTGATTAAAATCAGGAAATAAATATCAATACAGTACTGTCTAATTCACAGACACCTCTCAAATTTCATTGATTTTCCAATTATGTTTTTTACAGCAAAAACAAAAAGCTAAAAGATCAACCAAAAACCCAACTCTTCCTCCTAAAGGGTTTCTCAGGTGGTAAAGAATCCCCCTGCCAACCAAAAGACCTGGGTTTGATCCCTGGGTTTTGAAGATCCCCTGGAGGAGGAAATGGCATCCCGCTCCAGTATTCTTGCCTAGGAAATCCCATGGACAGAGGAACCGGCAAGCTACAGTCTGCGTTCTCTGGGTTGCAGAGAATTGGACACGACTTAGAGAATAAACAGCAACAGCAACCCCTCTAGAAAGAAAACCAGGAAAACCTCTTCTTTTCCGTTTATATTTCCAGTTCAGAGACCACCTAAGAACATGTCTTGCGTTTAGTTATGATATCTCTTCAGTTAGTTAAGTTAGTTCAAAAATATTTTGCCTTTTCTAGCAAGTAGATAATATACATTTTTGTGAAATGATAATTTGAGGCTATATGAATAGTTCATTTCTCATTAACCTTTTACCTACGAGTATTAGCATCCATTCATTGATGATTTATGCCTAAGTCAGTTGTTACTATAGTGGTTACCAGATGATAACATTTATAAACTTTCAATACTGCTTTTGAGTTCATCATTTGGCATTTCACTGTAAGAAAAAGCTTTCTCTACCCCTCTTTTCTTTTTATTTATTTATGTATTTACCCTGCTGCCTGGCATGGGAGATCTTAGTTCCCTGACCAGGGCTGGAACCCATGCCCCCTGCAATGGAGTCTTGACTACTGGACCACCAGCAAAGTTTTTTTTTCCTCTTTTAAAATCATTTAGTAGCTTCCCTGGTGGCTCAGTGGTAAAGATTCTGCCTGCCATTGCAGGAGATCATGGATTCCATCTCTGATCCGGGAAGATCCCACATGCTCCTGAGCAGTTAGGTCCGTGCGCCACAACTCTTGAGCCTGCGCTCTAGACGCTGCATGCTACAACTGCTGAAGCAGAGAAGCCACCACAGTGAGAAGCCCTCGCACTGCAACTAGAGATTAGCCCCTACTGTCCACAACTAGAGAAAAGTCCACGCTGTAGTACTTCAGCACAGCCAGAAAATAAATTTATTTTAAAAATCATTTAAACATATCAACATGAACTCCTGGATTCCTATGTTATTCATTTACCATTTATTTGATGCTCATATTGTGCTAGATTTGGCCATAGACACCCTTTCAGGCTGGCTCCTGTGGCCTTTTTTTCACGTCCCCATCATTCTTTGATCACTTACTTTTCTTTTTACTCAGTAAGATTTTCCATGCTCATCTTGTACTTTCACTGCCCTAGTCCTGGAATCAACGATGTCTATCAGGGAGCTCTGGTTCCTTTTATTAGGGGATGTATTTAGGAAATAAGATCTGAAAACCAGGTGTGTTCTTTGCTTCTGAGATATATCATTGCTCTTAGGCTCTGTTAGAGGTCAGAGATAGGATAGTGTTTTTAAATGTACCTAGGATTAATTTATAAGTATGACTGAGTGATGGCATGAAGAGGTCAGTGCCATTGCTCATGGTTGCCCAGAGGCAGCAGGCACCAAGCTGTTATGCAGGGTTACATGGGAGAAGCATTAAGGTCAGTCAGGAGGCAGAGGAGTGAGGGGAAAGTATGGTTAAGTGCCTTTATCATTGTGGTGGTGAGAATTGTTAGGTAGAAATGTCCCCTGTTGGGCAGAAAGTGAAACACAGATGTTGGGGTTTGTGGTTGAAGGGTTTGTAGTGATTTATGCATATACATACATATCGGATGGTAAAGAATCTGCCTGCAATGCAGGAGACCCAGGTTCTATCCCTGGGTTGGGAAGATCCCCTGGAGAAGGGAATGGCTGCTACCCACTCCAGTATTCTTGCCTGGAGAATCCCATGGATAGAGGAGGCTGGTGGGCTGCAGTCCATAGCGTTGCAAAGAGTCAGACATGACTGAGTGACCGACACTTTCACTTTGACATATGTGTGTATACACAGACATACACAGACATCAGTATCTGCCTATAAAATATTGAAAGCCATGATTTTTCACTTTGGTACCTTTAGTTTTGTTTCAATATCATGGATTTTTTCTAGTCTTTTTCTGAATTTGTACCTCCTTTCTCTGACATTTAGAATCTGGCTTTCCAACTTGTTCCGTCCAGCACCATTGTGGGTAACAACCTCCTGACCACAAGGGCTATCTCATTGGCCCTAGTCCCACTGAAAGTGCTGGCTGAGCACTATCTAGTTCCGTGAGTCCCTTTTATACACAGAAAATTCTCACTTTGCATAGTTCCCATATGTGTGAATTTCTGTTACCATGGTTTAGATGACACCAGTCCCCAAATAACAGTTAATGTAACTAAATATAACTTGTGATCAGAAATAACTTCTCCAAAAAAATTAAAAATTTACTTTGAGTCTGTAATAACTGATTACTGTCTCCCCTGAACAAGATTCAGTTGAAGGTAGCATGTGGGGTTTTTTTGTTTGTTTGTTTTTTCACTTATTTTTATTAGTTGAAGGCTAATTTACAATATTGTAGTGGTTTTTGCCTTTTTTTTTAAAGGAAAATTGCAGTCTCTGCATTGCTCTCAGCTGAACTTTACACAGCTCTGCATTTCCCTCTGTCAGTTCCTTTTGGAATGGTGGGTGGGTAGAGAAGAGAGGATATGTACAAAAATGTATTTTTAGTTCTTTTGAACAGAGGGGTTGCTCCAGCCATTGCTATTGATGACAGGAAGTATATTTATAGCTCCAGGGAAGTAGGGTCCTGGTTTTTAGAAAACCTGTGAGGCTATACTTAATATATTTCACTAAAGCTCATTTGCACTTCATAGGAAGTGAAGTTGAGATGAATGGACTTGAAGCATATGTTATGAAGTATAGTTATTTTCATAAATATATTCAGTCTGTTTCTGAATTTGGGGAAAAAAAAAAGCTTCCATTTTGAAATTTCACAATTTGTGACACCTAAATCAAAGGACCCTTCTAGAGTATATGGGATGTGTGTGGAGAATTCAGATGATAGTATGCAGTTGTGCACTTGAGGGTTACCAAGTATTTATTGTTCCCAGTTAGATATAATTTATGAAGTTCTTACTGGTGGAGCTTCTATTGTGATCTTTTTTTAAAGACTGAAACCAAAATAATTGTTTATGGGTCATAAGATAATCTCTGTAAAATCAGCTTGGGGTGTTTCACTAACATCATATAATTTTCTCACAGATTTGATTGGGACAGAACTTTTACCATTGATTATCATGCGCAGTGAACACATTAAACACAAGTTAAATTATTCTGAAGCCTTTTCGCTCTTTTGTCCCACTCCTTTTAATTGAAGGAAGCAAAGAGTTGGTTTCCAAGGATACATCTTCTCTCTTAACACTGGTCTCAGATTGATGTAGTCCTGGAAACCAAGCAGTAAACTCATTCTTGGCAGCTGCCACCACTGGTCTGATCCTTTCTTTTAAAAGCATGAGATTCTTTAATAATTCATTTTGGGAAGATTGGGGCCAAATGATTCCGGGTCATCCTAGAGAGGGGTTGGGAATGTTGTCAAATAGATGCAATTCAGTTAAGTACTAACTACCCACTCCAGTATTGTTGGGCTTCCCTTGTGGCTCAGCTGGTAAAGAATCTGCCTGCAATTCGGGAGACCTGGGTTCGATCCCTGGTTTGGGAGGATCCCCTGGAGAAAGGAAAGGCTACCCACCCCAGTATCCTGGCCTGGAGAATTCCGTGGACTGTATAGTCCATGAGGCCGCAGACAGTCGAACACGACTGGGCAGTTTTCACTTTAAGTATTAACAAGTTGCAATTTTCACTTTAAGTATTAACAAGTTGCTAAACAAAACTACAGTGATAGTGAGAGATTTGTATGCCTAATTTTAGCAGGACTATAAAGTATAGAATTATTAATATTTTTTGTTCCTTTTAAAAATAATTTTTATTTATTTATTTTTGTCTTTGTTGCTACTCTGGCTTTTCTTTAGTTACAGCGAGCGGGGGCTACTCCCTGGTTGTGGTGCCTGGATGTCTCATTGCCATCGCTTCTCTTGTGGCAGAGCATGGGCTCTAGAATGGGCTTCAGTAGTTGTGGCAGGTGGGCTCAGTAGTTGCGACTCTCCAACTCTAAAGCACAGATTCAATAGTTGTGGCCCACGGACTCTGCAGTATGGGGGATCTTCCTGGACCACATACAGACAGGATCAAACCCCTGTCTCCTGCATTTGCAGGTGGATTCTTTACCACTAAGCCACCAGGGAAGCTCTGGTTAGTCCTTTTAAAGAATATTTTAAAACATTCCTAAGTATAATTTGAGGATTTTATTTTTTGCTTTTAGCTTTATAAATTAAAAATGTTAAGAGTTGTAGATAGGCTGAACTTTTTTTTTTTAGCACAATGAAGGTTTTCAACTTCTGGCTTTCCTTGGTGGATCAGTGGATAAAGAATCCACCTGCAATGCAGGAGATGTGGGTTTGATCCCTGGGTCAGGAAGATACCCTGGAGAAGAAAATGGCAACCCATTCCAGTAATCTTGCCTGAAAAATCCCATGGACAGAGGAGCCTGGCAGCTCGTCTAAAGGGTCACAAAGTCGGACACGACTGAGCGACTGAGCACACACAAGATTTTCAACTTACCCACTAAGCGCTATTTACTCATGAAATGAAAATATGAAATAATGTGCTCTTTAAAATATTTTTGTGACTTCTGAAGCCATCTGCTATGTTAATTAATCTCTCTGCCTCAGTTTCCCCTCTGCAAAATGGGACATGATAACATCCACTTCACAGAGTTGTGGTGGGGAGTAAATGAGCTAAATTATGTAACATACCTAATTTAAAAGGAGTATTAAACTAATATTGGCCATTCCATTTATACATAAAGAATAAAATTATTGATGATGTTGTAAAAGCTGAAAAATAACTAAATTCAAAGATGATTTGTACTAAGTTCATTTATGAAAGACCTTAAAAGGAAGGGCAATGGCTTTTGACATATGTACTGCTTTTTAGGTTAACAAGGGTGATAGAGGATTTAGGAATCTCCTCCCTATCCCGAAAATCATCTGCTTTCTTCTACCTTTTAAATATTTAGTAAGATATTTGTCAGTTTGGGAAACAGTAATTGTTTGATTGATTGCTACATACTAGGTAGGTGCTAAGATTTCAAAGGTGAATGAGACACATTCTGTTTGGAGGGGTGTGAATGGAGAAAGGTGAAGAAGTGAGAGTGACCTATTCGTAGAAAACGTAATCCTTTATAAACTGTGTTAAAGGGCTTCCCTGGTGGTTTAGTGGTAAAGAATCTGCCTGCCAGTACAGGAGACAAGGTTCCAGCCCAGATCCAGGAGGATCCCACATGCCGAGGAGCATCTAAGCCCTTGCACTACAACTGCTCAGCCTGTGCTCTAGAGCCTGGGAGCCGTAGCTACTGAGCCTGCGTGCTGCAACTGCTGAAGCCCACTCTGGAGCCCACGCTCCACTCTAGAGGCCACTGTGAGGAGAAGCCTGCACGCTGTACCTCGAGTAGCCTCCGCCTGTCACAGCTAGAGAAAAGCACGCACAGCAACGAAGACCTAGCACAGCCAAAAATAAATAAAATTAGTTTAAAAAATTGTGTTAAATGCTACACTAGTAGAATTTTAAATTTTAAAAAATTATGTGATAGGGGAGAGTACAAATTAACTTAATAAAAATATGTAAAACTAATGTGAAAAAATGAAAACTTTTTAAAAGAATATAAAGGATTTTTTAAGAGATAAATACATTCAATATTGGTGCTGTGTTCCTGAATGTGAGAGACTAATAAAGCATTATATAAGATATTATATAGATGTCAGTGCTTCCCAAGTTATTCTACAGATTTAATGCAAATTCTTTGTAAGCAGTGGGGTGAGCCTTTTCTAGAGCTTAAAAAAATTGCATGAATGGTTCATTTGGAAGGATGAATTCAGTAGTTGAAAAAAGTTTAAAAAACTTTGAAAAAGAACAGTAGTTGGAGGTCCGTTGAAGTGGGGAGGGTATGTGACATTTGACCCTCCAGATAGTAACATATCAGAAGGTTAAAGGTATTTAAGGGAGCATGGCATTTGTGTTAGAAGAGACAAAACAAGTGTTTAGAGCAGAACAGTAAGTTCAGAAACAGACCTGGGTATGTTGGGAATTTAGAATGTGATAAAAATAACATTTAAAAATTAACGAGATGCCACAAATTGGGAGCCCACACGCTGTAACTGCTGGGCCTGTGCTCTGCAACAACAGAATCCTGTGCACTGCAGCTATAGAAAAGCCTGCATGCTGCATCACAGAGCCCATACACTACAGTGAAGATCCACTGCAGCCACAATAATAAATAATAAATAAACAAAAATTTTAAAAAATCTGGACGAGAAGGATGGAGTATTCAGTGAGTTGGCCTGCAACAGTAGGCTATTTTGGAGGAAAATATATAAAGATTGGTAATTTAGACCATGCTCAGTCTCTCAGTTGTGTCCGACTCTTTGCGACCCCATGAGCTGCAGCAAGCCAGGCCTCCTTGTCCAACACCAGCTTCCGGAGCTTACCCAGACTCATGTCCATTGAGTCGGTGATGCCATCCAACCATCTCATCCTCTGTCCCCTTCTCCTCCTGTCTTCAATCTTTCTCAGCATCAGGGTCTTTTGAAATGAGTCAGCTCTTCACATCAGGTGGCCAAAGGATTGGAGTTTCAGCTCAACATCAGTCCTTCCAATGAACACTCAGGCCTGATCTCCTTTAGGATGGCCTGGTTGGATCTCCTTGCAGTCCAAGGGACTCTCAAGAGTCTTCTCCAACACCACAGTTCAAAAGCATCAATTCTTTGGTGCTCAGCTTTCTTTATAGTCCAACTCTCACATCCATACATGACTACTGGAAAAACCATAGCCTTGACTAGACGGACCTTTGTTGGCAAAGTAATGTCTCTGCTTTTTAATATGCTAAATTAGTATGCATAATACTGAATTAACTAGACTTTTTTTTCTTCTTTGACTGTTCCATGCAGCATGCAGAGTCTTAATTCCTCAACCATGTTAGGACTTGTGCCCCCTATAGTGGACCACCAGGGAATTCCCAGTCATACTTTTCATTCTTTAGAATATACTGAGTGATTCTTAAAATAATCCGAACACTCATGGCTGATAGATTGCTGCTGCTGCTGCTGCTGCTGGTAAGTCGCGTCAGTTGTGTCCGACTCTGTGCGACCCCATAGATCGAAGCCCACCAGGCTCTGCCACCCCATAGATGGCAGCCCACCAGGCTCCGCCGTCCCTGGGATTCTCCAGGCAAGAACACTGGAGTGGGTTGCCATTTCCTTCTCCAGTGCATGAAAGTGAAAAGTGAGAGTGAAGTCGCTCAGTCATGTCCAACTCAGCGACCCCATGGACTACAGCCTACCAGGCTCCTCCGTCCATTGGATTTTCTAGGCAAGAGTACTGGAATGGGGTGCCATTGCCCTCTCCGGGCTGATAGACTGCTCTCAAGTATGCCTTGCCTTCTGCAGTCACTAGTGGAATTTATGCTTTCAGGGATCAGTGTTTCCTAAACCTGCCAGTTACACTTACAGTAACCTAATTAAATATTATATAAACCAATGAACTATATAAAAAGTTGTTTTTAAGAAAGTTAAGTTGAAGATCTTAAAAGAATTGGATAAATACGAGTCCCTTCCTCCCTTTTTCTTACTAGTCCTCCACTTTCTTACTAGTTTTGGGCATTAATACTTTAAAAGATTAAGGGAAAGAACCATGATAATCTTACTAATACTTCTGTGCTCAGTTGTCTCACAGATGTCTACGTTTTTGTTCCACTCTAAAGAAATTGAAATTAAAAATCATAGATATGTATTAGGAACATGATGATCTATGCAGGAAAGAACATGTGAAGCCTTAATTAGCATATTTGTACTTAAAATGCCGTGTATGAAAGTAAATGGGTTTAAGTAAAAATCAAATATTTAAGTTACATATATATATTTGATTACCTGGTTTACTGTGTTTTTTCACATAACCAACCAGGCCCGGGTCCTCTTTGTGTTGGATAAAAGTTTTTACCTGTCCCTGAAAGAAATAGAGGTAATGCTTTTATATGCTTAGGCTAAAGAAAACCTTTCTCCAAAGCATGATCATCAGACAATTTCTATGAAGAGCCAGAGAGTAAACATTTTAGATTTTGCAGTCCAAAAAGCAGAATTGAGGCTCTATGTAGGTACTTTATAACAAGAGAGAAAATATATTTCCACAAATTTACTACTGATGAAATTCAACTATGATAATAGTAATAATAATTACTGTTACTACTGAGTACACTTTTTATAATATAGGTACACTAATGGGAAAAATGGTGATAGACATTTTCCTTAATTGGAGTTCAGAGTTAGTGTTTCCTCTCATCAGAATTGATTGCAAATATTCATCTGTTATTGCTGATCTATAATGAGATTTTATGAATTTCATCTTTGGAAATATCTTCACACAGAGGTATAGCCAATTGATATCAGCCCACAAGCATATGATTTTAATTGAGCATATTAATCCATTGGGAAGCATTTATAGAATTGTAGTTTTCTCTTAGTATTTACCTTTTAGTGTTTCATTACATTGTAGATTAATTACTTCCAATTGAAGGTTAGATGTCAGTGCCATAAATGCACTGTTAAATAGATTTTGAGACATGGAAATGTTCTTTGCACTTGCCTTAAAGTCTTAAAAATGCTTCCAGAATTATAATTTAATTTAATCTAAAAATATGTATTCACTGCAAATTTATTGAGAATTGAGATCTCACTTTTTAACTTTTTGACAGCACTGGAAGTGTATAAAACAGCTTGACATTACTTACAATTTAAATAATAGTTTTTGTCTAAATGAATTAACTATAGTTTAGATTTCACATGTAAGTCCAGTTCTGCCCTATAATGTTAGGTTGAATTTATTAAATATTATAAAACCTGCAACAGAAGCTAAGTTTCAAAGCCATCAGTGATAATAGTGACTGAAAAGGTCTTAGTGTTCTGAAACTGGAATCTCAGTCCCAAGCTTTAAAAAAATTTTATCACAGTAAAACTTTATAGTTAAGCCATAAAACTCCTGCATGAGCAGGCAAGACAGGTTATTCTGCTTCTGTTGCTGACAGTGATTTAGCCCTTGACAGCGAATAAAGTTCACCATTGACATTGTTGGTTCATTCAGTAACATGATAAATTTAGCTATTTTCCATAGTACCTGCTGATGAAAAATAATAAACCTTACATCTTCACAAGCTTTCTAAGTTATCCAACTAAGCCTTTTTCTACTCCATATATATTTTTACAAACATCATCAGTTATAACTTATCTTTCTACTTCAGCTTGTTCCAAATTAGTATTTCCTCAGTTTCTCACCACACAGACTATTCATAGAAGCTAATTCTTCAAATACTTTAAACTTGGCATTAATTCCTTGAGTAAACAACAGCAACTGAGCTGTATTAGTAACATCTAACTCATCAACTGACAGGGTAATTTACTTGAAATCATTTGCCTTAAGAAAAGATGACAAATTTTATTCCCATTGTCTTCAACCTTTGGAGCAGCTGGTTTTGCTGAAAGGCTAATAATAATCTCAAGCTTAGTTTCTCTGAATACATTTCTTGAACTCCGGCAGTCAAGCATTATTTTATTTTGCTCTTATTTTTGGTCATGCCAGGTGGCTTGCAGAATCTTAGTTTCCCGACCAGGGATTGAACTAGGACCCCAGCAATGGAAGCACAGAATCCTAACCACCAGACCACCAGGGAACTCCTAGGTGCTTTTTACTAACTCACAATTGGCAAAATTACTTTCCTTGCTTGGCTAACAAATGAGCTTCTTGGAAATTTATTTTGTTGCAGCTTATTTTTTTTTATATACTCCTTCCCTTTCTTTCTTCCAGAAATTCTGCTGTGATGAGATAGTCTACTTCAGATTTCCTACTTTTTTTTTTTTAGATTTTCTGCTTTTTTTGACCATTGCTTTCCTGTGAATTGGGAATATTGAGATGACTACTTAGTCTGGTAATATTTATATATATTGAATTCTTCTACCACAAGCTATAGTATCATTGCATAATAAACAATGTTTTCTCATCTGACTTGATTGCAAAATAATCCACACTGTCCACTGTGTGTTGACAAGAGTCCACTTTTCTCTTTTCTTATTTTAACTTGACAGCTGTGTACTGGTGATTAAAACAAAAAAACTATCACAGTATGCCAATATGTGTTTGTGGCACTCAAAAGGCTGTTGACTTGTAACTTGGTCACTGTGGTTTGTGGTATACTGAATAGCAGTGTGACGCTCTGAGCACCGCATATATAAGGAGCTAGTTGATTCTGCTATTGTAATGATGAAGCTAGCCATAAATAGCCAACATGTAAATGAATGAGTACAACTGTGTTTGATATTATTTGTGGACATTGGAGTTTGAATTTCATATAGTTTTCATATCATGAAATATTACTCTATTTTTTCTAAACATTAAAACATGTAAAAA
Source organism: Odocoileus virginianus (assembly GCF_023699985.2). NCBI lineage: Eukaryota > Metazoa > Chordata > Mammalia > Artiodactyla > Cervidae > Odocoileus > Odocoileus virginianus. Next base: position 48,216,116 of record NC_069682.1, read on the forward strand.
TGTTTCTTAACTTGCAGATCTTACTAAAATCAGATAGTTTACTCATCTTTATTTAAGGTAAAGCATTACACAAGGCCAAAATCAAGAAAGAAAAGGTTGCATAAAATGTGACTGCTTAAAAAGATAATATAAGCAAAACTAGATGATGAACTGCAAATTTTTGCAACAGTGTGTCAGGAAAGGGTTAATATCATCCTAGTATGAAAGAGTAGCTACAGAAAAGAAACAGACTAATACTCTATTAGAAAAATGGGTAAAGACAGTTTACCAAATAAATACAAATGTCAGTAACTGTGTGAACTATTGATCCAATATTGAACAAGGAAAGGCAAATGAAAATATGGCAGACTTTCACTTTTCACTTAATACAGCTTGAATATTGCTTGAGACTTACAGGAAGCAAATACTACTACATTTGTCAATGTTTAAAAATCAGAAAGCAAGTAAACAAGTTTTCTTATAATTTTTGAATTGCTGCTTGTTTTTCTGGTCCCTGAGTTTTCTTAACGTGACCAACGGTAATGTTTACTAACAGTTACCAACTGCTTCCTGGGTTGCCAGGCATAGCACCAAACACTTCACATATCAACTCTGTAATCTTTGATTCACCTCATGTGGTATAAATACCGTTAAGAGGATGGGAAAGAGGAGGCGGGGAAGGTTAAATAATTTGTTCAGAGCCACACAGGGAGTGAGGGAGGCAGGGTTGTGAACCCAACATATCTGCCTACAGAGATACCTTCTTTACCATCAAGCCATGCTGATGGTGTCACTTGACTCTGCTGATAAGAAATCTCCACATTTGTAAACAACTGCATAGTTTGTGGTATTAATTTTGTTCTGTTTTCTCCATAGTGATTATTGTGCTCTGAAATTACCTTGCCCATCTACTGCTTGTTTATTTGTTCATCACTTGAGTCTCATTTACCACATTATTAAAACAGAGGTTGCTTGTGATAGGTGCTGGGGAAACATCCATGATTAAGGCCCTGTAGTAAAAGAATATTTATACCTGTATCTAACACATAGTAGGAACTCCATAAATATTCGTCTAACAAGTTAAAATTAAGGACAGATTGTGGCAACTGAAACTTTCTTTCTGTCCCCTCTATCCCTCAGAAAGTATTAACAAAGTTTACAAGTGAAAGCATATTTAGCATTAGTTAATATTAAGGTATCACATGGACCACAGTCTTGTCTAACTCAGTGAAATTATGAGTCATGCTCTGTAGGGCCACCCAAGATGGACGGATCATGGTGGAGTGTTCTGACAAAATGTGGTCCACTAGAGAAGGGAATGGCAAGCCACTTCAGTATTCCTGCCTTGAGAACCCCATGAACAGTATGAAAAGGCAAAAAGATAGGACACTGAAAGATGAACTCCCCAGGTCAGTAGGTGTTACTGGAGATCAGTGGAGAAATAACTCCAGAAAGAATGAAGAGACAGAGCCAAAGTAAAAACAACACCCAGTTGTGGATGTGACTGGTGATGGAAGTAAGATCTGATGTGATAAAGAGCAATGTTGCACAGGAACCTGGAGTGTTAGGTCCATGAATCAAGGCAAATTGGAATTGATCAGACAGGAAATGGCAAAAGTGAACGTCAACATTTTAGGAATCAGCGAGCTAAAATGGACTGGAATGGGTGAATTTAACTCAGATAATCATCATATATACCACTGTGGGCAAGAATCCCTTAGAAGAAATCGAATAGCCGTCATAGTCAGCAAAGAGTCCGAAATGCAGTACTTGGATGCAATCTCAAAAACGACAGAATGATCTCTGTTCGTTTCCAAGGAAAACCATTCAATATCATGGTAATCCAAGTCTGTGCCCCGACCAGTAATGCTGAAGAAGCTGAAGTTAAACGGTTCTATGAAGACCTACAAGACCTTCTAGAATTAACACCCAAAAAAGATGTCCTTTTCATTATAGGGGACTGGAATGCAAAAGTAGGAAGTCAAGAAACACCTGGAGTAACAGGCAAATTTAGCCTTGGAGTACAGAATGAAGCAGGGCAAAGGCTAATAGAGTTTTGCCAAGAGAACCCACTGGTCATAGCAAACACCCTCTTCCAACAACATAAGAGAAGACTCTACACACGGACATCACCAGATGGTCAACACCGAAATCAGATTGATTATATTCTTTGCAGCCAAAGATGGAGAAGCTCTGTGCAGTCAGCAAAAACAAGACCAGGAGCTGACTGCGGCTCAGATCATGAGCTCCTTATTGCCAAATTCAGACTTAAATTGAAGAAAGTAGGGAAAACGACTAGACCATTCAGGTATGACCTAAATCAAATCCCTAACGATTATACAGTGGAAGTGAGAAATAGATTTAAGGGACTAGATCTGATAGACAGAGTGCCTGTTGAACTATGGACAGAGGTTTGTGACATTGTACAGGAGACAGGGAGGAAGACCATCGCCAAGAAAAGAAATGCAAAAAAGCAAAATGGCTATCTGAGGAGGCCTTACAAATAGCTGTGAAAAGAAGAGAAGCAAAAAGCAAAGGACAAAAGGAAAGATATTCCCATTTGAATGCAGAGTTCCAAAGAACAGCAAGGAGAGGTAAGAAAGCCTTCCTCATCGATCAGTGCAAAGAAATAGAGGAAGACAGTAGAATGGGAAAGACTAGAGATCTCTTCAAGAAAATTAGAGATACCAAGGGAACATTTCATGGAAAGGTGGGCTCTATAAAGGACAGAAACAGTATGGACCTAACAGAAGCATAAGATATTAAGAAGAGGTGGCAAGAATACACAGAAGAACTGTACAAAAAAGATCTTCATAACTCAGATAATCATGATGATGTGATCACTCGCCTAGAGCCAGACATCCTGGAATGTGAAGTCAACTGGGCCTTAGGAAGCGTTACTATGAACAAAGCTAGTAAAGGTGATGGAATTATAGCTGAGCTATTTCAAATCCTAAAAGATGATGCTGTGAAAGCGCTGCACTCAATGTGCCAGCAAATTTGGAAAACTCAGCAGTGGCCACAAGGACTGGAAAAGGTCAGTTTTCGTTCCAGTCCCTAAGAAAGGCAATGCCGAAGAACACTCAAACTACTGCACAGTTGCACTCATCTCAAATGCTAGTAAAGTAATGCTCAAAATTCTCCAAGCCAGGCTTCAACAATAACGTACACCATGAACTACCAGATGCTCAAGCTGGTTTTAGAAAAGGCAGAGGAACGAGAGATCAAATTTCCAACATCCACTGGACCATCGAAAAAGCAAGAGAGTTCCAGAAAAACATCTATTTCAGCTTTATCGACTATACCAAAGCCTTTGACTGTGTGGATCACCACAAACTGTGGAAAATTCTTCAAGAGATGGGAATACCAGACCACCTGACCTGCCTTTTGAGAAATCTGTATGTAGGTCAGGAAGCAATGGTTAGAACTGGACATGGAACAACAGACTGGTTCCAAATAGGAAAAGGAGTACGTCAAGGCTGTATATTGTCATCCTGCTTATTTAACTTATATGCAGAGTACATCATGAGAAATGCTGGGCTGGATGAAGCACAAGCTGGAATCAAAATTGCCGGGAGAAATAGCAATAACCTCAGATATGCAGATGCTACCACCCTTATGGCAGAAAGTAGAGAAGAACTAAAGAGCCTCTTGATGAAAGTGAAAGAGGAGAGTGAAAAAGTTCACTTAAAGCTCAACATTCAGAAAACTAAAATCATGGCATCCAGTCCCATCACTTCATGGCAAATAGATGGAGAAACAGTGGAAACAGTGGCTGACTTTATATTTCTGGGCTCCAAAATCACTGCAGATGGTGATTGCAGCCATGAAATTAAAAGACACTTACTCCTTGGAAGGAAAGTTATGACCAACCTAGACAGCATATTGAAAAGCAGAGACATTACTTTGCCAACAAAGGTGCATCTAGTCAAGGCTATGGTTTTTCCACTGGTCATGTATGGATGTGAGAGTTGGACTATAAAGAAAGCTGAGCACCAAAGAATTGATGCTTTTGAACTGTGGTGTTGGAGAAGCCTCTTGAGAGTCCCTTGGACTGCAAGGAGATCCAACCAGGCCATCCTAAAGGAGATCAGTCCTGGGTGTTCATTGGTAGGACTGATGTTGAAGCTGAAACTCCAATACTTTGGCCACCTTATGTGAAGAGCTAACTCATTTGAAAAGACCCTGGTGCTGGGAAAGATTGAGGGCAGGAGGAGAAGGGGACAGCAGAGGATGAGATGGTTAGATGGCATCACTGACTCAATGGACATGGATTTGAGTAAACTCCAGTAGTTGGTGATGAACAGGGAGGTGTGGCGTGCTGTGGTTCATGGGGTCACAAAAAGTCGGACTCGACTGAGTAACTGAACTGAACTCAGTGGTATTTCTGAAAGAGCAGAAAGTTGTAATTTTGATGAAGTTCCAGTTATCACTTGAAAAAATATCTGTTTATTTATTTTGGCTGTGCTGAAGTCTTTGTTGCTGCACATGGGCTTTCTCTAGTTGCTGCAAGCTGAGGCTACTCTAGTTGCCATGCAAGGGCTTCTCATTGTGATGACTTCTGTTGTTGCAGGGCTTGGACTCTAGGCCTGTGGGTTCAGTAGTCGTGGTGCACGGCTTCAGTAGTTGCTGCTTGTGGACTCCGGAGTACATGCTCATTGGTTGTGGCACATGGGCTCAGTTGCCCCAAAGCATGTAGGATCTTCCCAGATCGGGTATCAAACCAGTGTCCTTGCATTGCAAGGTGAATTCGTAACCACTGAACCACCAGGGAAGCCATAGATTAATTACTTTTTAAAAATGATTAATGCTTTTTATGTCCAATCTAAGAAGTCTTTGTCTATCTTTGGTTGATAGAACCCTAAAATGACCCCCAGTGACCCCCACTTGTGTAGAATTTCCTTCTCTTGAATGTGAACTGGACCTGTGAATTTGCTGAAATTTTGTTTCAGTGCTTAATGTTACATTACATTACAAAAGAGATATTAAAGATGTGATCAAGTTACTAATAAAGTGACTTTGAGTCAATAAAAAGGGAGCTTATGCAGAAAGGCCTAACTTAATCAAATGGAGCCTTAAAATTCAGATCCAGAATCAGAGCACGAAAGAGTCGGGTAAGTTAAAACCTGAGAAGAATTGAATTAGAGGGAGATTTTTCCATTGCTGGCTTTGAAGATGAAAGAGTCCATATACAAGAATTGCAGATGACCTCTAACAGCTGAGAATAGCCCTTGTGAGATAGGAGGGAAGCGGGCAGGGCCCAACTGTTAAAGAATGACACAGCCATTGAGGATATGACAAAAACTGGTTAGAACCAACTAAGCCCAAGATGGCATAAGACGACTTACAGTAGACCTTGAGCCTCATTGTATGCTCATTATAATGTATTATGCTAAATAACACACCTACCAGCACCAGGGCAGTGGCCCAGTTCCTGGAAATCCCTACTTCTTCCCCCCAGTAGTTGGAGTTACCGAGCCCATGAAAACTAACCACTCTTATCTCACCTTCTGAGATGGGCCACCTTCTCTCTGTGGAATGTGTATCTCCTAGGACCCTGTAACCTTCTGGTACAAGCCCGTATTCTATCTGTGGGGTGTGAGTCTCCCTCAATAAATCTGTTTTCACTCTGCTTCCAACTTGCTCTTAAATTCTTCCCTGTACAAAGCCAAGGACTCTCACTTAGCGGCCTATCCCAGGGACTCTTCCCTAAGACCTAGGATATGACCATTCTCTCATGCCCCTCTCTGCAACAGTTGAATAAGAAGTAACAAAAGAAATAGGGCCCATTGTCCTACAACTGCAAGGAACTGAATTCTACCACAATTGTGTGCACTTAAAAGAGGTTTATTTGAAGATAAAAAAAGATAAGATTGTGTGCTTTAAAGATTGAGTTTAATATACGGAAATATTGGGTGTCATCCAGAATATAAAATTACTTTTACATATTCATTTGTTAATTTTCAGTTTTAAATGGCAGCTTCCTCTTTTAAAAAGCATCAGGAGCCTGGTTTTCTTGTCTGTTTCCTGAGAAAGCAAAAAGGCAGAAACTTGGTGAATAGCAAGACCAGTGGTTGCTGTAGTAAGCATGGGACTTCCTGGTAATGGCTCTGTTAACAGTAGGAAATGGAACCATGGGAGTGTTCTAATTTGCCATCAGATTTTGTGTCCCATCTTTAGAGTAAGAAGTTCTGCTATACCAAGGAATTGACTCTTCCAGTTTATTTATTTAGTCAGACAGTGATTAGAAAGCCTCACTGTGTACATTGCACCATACTTAGGAGTTTTGGAATTATATGACAAGTATGATACATTTCAAATAGAGCTTTGAAACTTTCCTTCTGAAAGAAACTTTTCCTCCAGTGGATATTGATGTACCTTGGTTATAGGCCCTATTCAGCCAGTGGTGAGAGCATAGATTTTGGAATCATATGTGCCTCAGTTGGAGAAGGAAACCTCAACCCACTCCAGTATTCTGCCTGGAAAATTCCATGGACAGAGGAGCCTGGTGGGCTCTAATCCATGGGGTGACAGAGTCAGACATGACTTAGTGACTCAACCAGCATACCTCAGTTTGCGTCTCAGTCTTGTCACCTACCAGTTGCTTGACTGTGGACAAATTATTTAACTGTTCTGTGCCACAGTTTCTTCATCTGCAAAATGAAGCATCTATTTTCTGTGCTTGTTTTGAAGATATGTTAAATACCGTGCATTATATACTTTGATACAGTGCCTAACACATACTGCTGCTGCTGCTGCTGCTAAGTCACTTCAGTCGTGTCCTGACTGTGCAACCCCATAGATGGCAGCCCACCAGGCTCTGCCGTCCCTGGGATTCTCCAGGCAAGAACACTGGAGTGGGTTGCCATTTCCTTCTGCAATGAGTGAAAGTGAAAAGTGAAAGTGAAGTCTCAGTTGTGTCTGACTCTTCGCGACCCCATGGACTGCAGCCTACCAGGCTTCTCCGTCCATGGGATTTTCCAGGCAAGAGTACTGGAGTGGGTTGCCATTGCCTTCTCCATAACACATACTAAGCATTTACAAATTGTTATTATTATGATCTTTGTTGAACTGCTGTTTTTTTAGATGTGTCTGGTTATGTCTTTTAAATTTTTTTTTTCCTTTTACCATACCTTGTTTTTCTTTCTTTAATTGAATGACTTTGAAGATGTGATTATGATTGAAGGTGCCACTTAGAAAGGAGAGGTGTGTAGAAAGCGTAAATGCTGCTCACAGACCCAGCTGTAGTGGTAACCAGCCACTGTATTGGCATCTCAAATTCATTGTTTCAAGACCCATACAACATTTCAAGGCCTTGGAAAGCACAAAAAGCACCCAGAAAACAAATGAAGCAGTTACTTAAGCGTTGAATAAAGATCATTATTATTTGTACTTAATAAATATGTTCCACGTTTGCCTGAGCCTTTAGACAATGCATTTTAAAACTTGCTGTGTTTTTCTTTTTCCTTTAAACGTTACTGTTCAAGAATGAGCCAAACTAAAAAGAAACTGTGGTCTTAGAACAGACATATTTCTTACCTTCAAGGATCTTACTGTCAGTTGAAGGAGGCCATAAACACTTAGAATAGTGTGTGACAAGTACTTTACTAGAGGTAATGATTGACTCTCATGACTAAGGGAGAAGAAGGAATTGGGACACCTAGGATCTCTGGCTTTGGTAAGGGGGAAGACCAGAGCTGGCAAACTGATAGTTTTTGCACAGCCCACAAACTAAGAGTTGTTTTAACACCCTTAAATGGTTGGAAAAAGTCAAATCAAAAGAAGAGTGATATTTTATGACATATGGATATTATGTAAAATTCAAATTTCAGTGTTCTGAAATGAAATTGGACTATAGCTGCACTTAACCTTTTGTCTGTTGCAGCTTTTATGCCACAGCAGCAGAGCTGAGTAACTGTGACAGGCTGTATACACGAGGCTGTATGACCTCCGAAGCCAAATGTTTACTGTGTGGCTCTTCACAGAAAAAGTTTGCTGATTCCCGGGATAGATGGTGATTTTTATCCACTATTGTTCAGTCGCTAAGTTGTGTGCAATTCTTACAACACCATAGACTGCAGCACACAAGTCTTTCCTGTCCTTCACTATGTCCCGGAATTTGCTCAAATTCATGTCCATTGAGGTGGTGGTGCCATCCAGCCATCTCATCCTCTCTCACCCTCTTCTCCTCTTGCCCTTATTCTTTCTCATCATCAGGGTCTTTTCCAGCAAGTCAGCTTTTACATCAGGTGGCCAAAGTATTAGAGCTTCAGCGTCGGTCCTCCCAATAAATACTCAGGGTTGATTTCCTTTAGGATTCCTTTAGTTTGGTCTCCATGCTGTCCAGGGAACTGTCAGGAGTCTTTTCCAGCACCGCAGTTTGAAAGCATCAATTTTTCAGTGCTTCAACAAAGGAAACTATAAGCAAGGTGAAAAGACAGCCCTCAGATTGGGAGAAAATAATAGCAAATGAAGCAACAGACAAAGGATTAATCTCAAAAATATACAAGCAATTCCTGCAGCTCAATTCCAGAAAAATAAATGACCCAATCAAAAAATGGGCCAAAGAACTAAACAGACATTTCTCCAAGGAAGACATATGGATGGCAAAAAAACACATGAAAAGATGCTCAACATCACTCATTATCAGAGAAATGCAAATCAAAACCACAATGAGGTACCATTACACGCCAGTCAGGATGGCTGCTATCCAAAAGTCTACAAGCAATAAATGCTGGAGAGGGTGTGGAGAAAAGGGAACCCTCTTACACTGTTGGTGGGAATGCAAATTAGTACAGCCACTATGGAAAACAGTGTGGAGATTCCTTAAAAAGCTGGAAATAGATCTGCCATATGACCCAGCAATACCACTTCTAGGCATACACACTGAGGAAACCAGATCCGAAAGAGACACGTGCACCCCAATGTTCATTGCAGCACTGTTTATAATAGCCAGGTCATGGAAGCAACCTAGATGCCCATCAGCAGACGAATGGATGAGGAAGCTGTGGTACATATACACCATGGAATATTACTCAGCCATTAAAAAGAATTCATTTGAATCAGTTCTAATGAGATGGGTGAAACTGGAGCCCATTATACAGAGCGAAGTAAGCCAGAAAGATAAAGACCATTACAGTATACTAGCACATATATATGGAATTTAGAAAGATGATAACGATAACCTTATATGCAAAAAAAGAAAAAGAGACTCAGATGTATAGAACAGACTTGTAGACTCTGTGGGAGAAGGCGAGGGCGGGATGTTTCAAGAGAACAACATCGAAACATGTATATCTAGGGTGAAACAGATCACCGGCCCAGGTTGGATGCATGAGACAAGTGCTCAGGCCTGGTGCCCTGGGAAGACCCAGAGGGATGGGGTGGAGAGGAAGGTGGGAGGGGGGACCGGGATGGGGAATACATGTAAATCCATGGCTAATTCATTTCAATGTATGACAAAAACCACTGCAATGTTGTAAAGTAATTAGTCTCCAACTAATAAAAATAAATGGGGAAAAAAAAAGAAAAAAAAATTTTTTTCAGTGCTTAGCCTTCTTTATAGTCCAACTCTCACATCCATACATGACTACTGGAAAAACCATAACTTTAACTATACAGACCTTTGTTGATAAATTGATGTCTCTGCTTTATAATATGCTTGGGCTGGGTTTGTCATAGCTTTTCTTCCAAGGAGCAAGCATCACCATGATCTTAGTTTTTGCAAAGTTGAATTTTAAGCCAGCCTTTTCATTCTCCTCATTCACCTTCATCAAGAAGCTCTTTAGTTCCTCTTTGCTTTCTGCCATTAGGGTGGTATCACCTGCATATCTGAGCTGCTTGATATTTCTCACAGTAATGTTGATTCCAGCTTGTTGATTCTGGTTGAGTAATGATGGGACTTGTGGCAGTGGTCAGATTCACGATTTGGTGGTATAAATAAGGATTGTGAAATCTTCTTTGAAGATTGTCGTTGACTGTTTATCAAGAGGAGTTCCTTTGGAGACAAAGTGAGAGTGTATGTCAAAGGGTGTGAAGTAGAGGAGAAGAGACACTAAGTGTACTATTGAGAAGATTGGCAGGAAAGGAAAGGGGAGAAAGTGATAGCTGGGAATGGAAGGCATTAGAGATTTCGTTTGAAAGGTTCTTTAAGGTGATAAAGGCTTGTGTCTATTCATGCACTGAGGGAGTCAGCACTTGGTAACTGCCTGGAATGGTAGTATTAGATGCCACCATTCAATTTTTCATAGAAAGAGATACATTTTGAACAGTTCTTGGGATAATCTTACTTTACATACAATTCCTTTTTGGAATTGTATGTTTAATGTACTTCCTACATTTAGACATATTACCTCTTTAGCTGGAAAGAGAAATGGACATAGGCATTGAGAAACAAGGCCAACAAATGTTCTTCCCTCCTCCTATCTGGGGCATTGATGTCATCTATGAAAACATGAGGGTGAGTGAACAGGCTCCATTGTCTCTTCTGAAAGTCTTTATAAACAAATGAGGAACCCTATGAAAAGTCTGTAAAGCCCAATGCCTGATCTTTAAGTTCCTTGGTACCTGGGCATGTGTGTTTTTTTTTTTTTTTTTTTAAGAAGACCAGCAATTTGTTTATGACTCACTCTTTAGTGAAATTTTGGACACAGAGTATACAAAATACACCAATTTATCCTACCATTAGAATATTTCCTTAGGAGCAGAATTTAGTATAGCATCTTCTAATGGTTTTATTATTATGTATAAGGAATAAATGGTGGTTAAGGAATACTTCCCTGGTGGCTCAGATGGTGAAGAATCTGCCTGCAGTGCAGGAGACCCAGTTCAGTTCCTGGGTTGGGAAGATCCCCTGGAGAAGGAAATGGCTACCCACTGCAGTATTCTTGCCTGGAGAATTCCATGGACAGAGGAACTTGGCAGGCTACAGTCCATGGGGTCACACAGAGTCGGACATGACTGAGCAACTAACTCTAATGAGGAATACTTAAATAGTACAGAGGTCCCACCATTGTTAACATTTTAGTTTATTTAATTGGGGGTCTTATTTTTCCCCAGTGGTTTTTGTTACTCCATCAGTGTAAATAGTACACTTAGTATATGTGCCAGTTGGGTTCTCCAGGAATCAGATTGCGATGGAGTAGGAGAGCAAAGGACTTTTTGAGGAGTAATTCCTGTGAAGTGGCAGAACAGGTTAGGTCAGGCACAGGAAGCCGTCAGACTACAGTGCACACCTGAGAAAATCTATCAGCCCAGATTGCCAAATCTCCTCACTGGTTGGGAAGGTCTAGGCCATTGTACCACGCCACATTGTCCACTTGTTGGCTAGGGGCAGTCCTGAGGAAAGGGTACCCTCTATTTGAAAACTAAGGTGAATTCTGAAGGGATTAACAGAAGGAAGCTGTCAGCTAACCAGTCTCCACAACTAAGTAAGAAGTCCCTTCTTGAAGAGGGTTCTGAGCAGTAAAGCTTTTTGTCTGCTAGGACGTAAAGTGACTGTCCTGCTCACATCAGTAGGGTGCCTACTATCAAACCAGAAAACAAGTGTTGGTGAGGATGTGGGGAAATTAGAACATTGTGCACTGTTGGTGGGAATGTAAAGTGGTATATAGCAGCTGTGGAAAACAGTTTGGAGATATTTTAAAAAATTAAACATATAATTACCACTTGATTCAGCAATTCTGCTTCTAGTATATGCCCAAAAGAATGGAAAGTGATCCCAAAAGCTCAGTTTCTCTGTACACTGGTGCCGAAATTTTGGATGAAGTAGAAAAGGGTAGCTTTATTACCCTGCCAGGGAAAGGGGCCCATAGTGGGCTAATGCCCTTAAAACCATGTGTCCCAACTTGAGGAAGATAGTGAGAAGTTTTATAGTAATTGTTTAAAGGGGGCATGATCAGCTTGTGGACATTCTTCTGATGGGTTCAGTCAGTTCAGCTAAGTCATGTCCAACTCTTTGCAACCCCATGGACTGAAGCACGCCAGGCCTCCCTGTCCCATCACCAGCTCCCGGAGTTTACTCAGACTCATGGCCATTGAGTCGGTGATGCCATCCAACCATCTCATCCTCTGTCGTCCCCTTCTCTTGCCTTCAGCCTTTCCCAGCATCAGGGTCTTTTCCAGTGAGTCAGTTCTTTGCATCATGTGGCCAAAGTATTGGAGTTTCAGCTTCAGCACCAGTCCTTCCATTGAATATTCAGGACTGATTTTCTTTAGGATGACTGGTTGGATCTCCTTGCCGTCCAAGGGACTCTCGAGTCTTCTCCAACACCACAGTTCAAAAGTATCAATTCTTTGGCACTCAGCTTTCTTTATAGTACACCTCTCACATCCAAATATGACTGCTGGAAAAACCATAGCTTTGACTAGACAGACCTTTGTTGGCAAAGTCATGTCTCTGCTTTTTAATATGCTGTCTAGGCTTGTCATAGCTTTTCTTCCTAAGAGCAAGTGTCTTTTAATTTCACAGTTCCAATAACCATCTGCAGTGATTTTGGAACCCCAAAAAATAAAGTCTCTCACTGTTTCCATTGTTACCCCATCTATTTGCCATGAAGTGATGGGACTATATGCCATGATCTTAGTTTTCTGAATGTTGAGTTTTAAGCCAACTTTTTTGCTCTTCTTTTTCACTTTCGTGAAGAGGCTCTTAAGTTCTTATTTGCTTTCTGCCATAAGGGTGGTGTCATCTGCATATCTGAGGTTGTTGATATTTCTCCTGTCAGTCTTAGAGTCGGACATGACTAAGCAACTGAGCTGAACTGATCTTGATTCCAGCTTGTGCTTCATCCATCCTGGCATTTCTCATGATACACTCTGCATATAAAGTAAATATGCAGGGTGACAATATGCAGCCTTCGAGTACTCCTTTCCCTATTTGAAAACTGTCTGTAGTTCCACGTACAGTTCTAACTGTTGCTTCTTAACCTACATACAGATTTCTCAGGAGGCAGGTAAGGTGGTCCGGTATTCCCATCTCTTTAAGAATTTTCCACACAGTCAAAGGCTTTGGCATAGTCAACAAAGCAGAAGTAGATGTTTTTGTGGAACTCGGCTTGCTTTTTCAATGATCCAACAGATGTTGGCAATTTGATCTCTGGTTCCTCTGGAAAAGGTCAGTTTTCATTCCTATCCCAAAGAAAGGCAATGCCAAAGAATGTTCAGACTACTGCACAATTGCACTCATCTCACATGCTAGCAAAGTAATGCTCAGAATTCTCCAAGCCAGGCTTCAGTGGTACTTGAACCATGAACTTCCAGCTGTTCAAACTGGAGTTAGAAAAGGCAGAGAATATTGAATGCAGACTCTGTTGTCTTTTTCCAAGGGAGAAAACTGAGGCTTGAGGAGGTTTATAGATTTGGCCTGGGGCACTTAGCTAGACACTTAGGTTGCAGAAGTTGGACCCGAGGGTGTTTTTGACCAATGCTGGGGTTTTCAGCTTTGGCTTTGGGGGATAATTATTTGTTTTGGAAGGGCCATCTTGTGATTTGTTATTCAAAACTGTCTTCAGACATTGCCAAATGTCCCCTATGGGAAAGTTATGGTACATAAATACCCTTACCATGGAATAGTCGAATGTTTTGGACAAGGGAGGAGTGTTCCGTCCTGTCTCCTACAGTAAGGACCTAATATATTGTTGAATTCAGTTCTCATGAGCTAGTCAGTGATCTGAATTAACTATTTAAGATGAAGTTTTGTGCTGTGGCTCCTGGAATGTTCGGTACAACTCTGTGAGATATCTTGGTAGAGTGTACCCCTCTCCCCCAGAACAACCAGTGCTCTTTAAATAGGGCTGTTTCATCTTTCTAAAGGTTTTTTTTTCTTTAGTTGCAGGTGGCACAACTGAAAAAAGTTTTTAATGGAATTCCAGTGAGTGTTGATGGATGATGCGATTCAAGTAGTTAAAGAGGTAAAACCTGAAGTACAAGGAAACATTTGTCACCCAAGTTATTGTCTTCACAAAATATAGCTGAAATCAGATTTTCTCCCACTCCCATTTAATTTCCAAGCTATAAGAGTAGTTTTGTTTTTTTTTAACAGAATATTTTTATTTATTTATTTGGCTGTGTCAAGTCTTAGTTGCGGCATGCGGGGTCTTGAGTTGCAGCATGAGAACTCCTAGTTGTGGCCTGTGGGATCTAGCTTCTCCACTAGGGATCGAACCCAGGCCCCCTGCATTGGGAACACAGAGTCTCAGCCACTGGATCACTGGGGAAGTCCCAAGAGTAGGTTTTGTGTGTGTGTGTGTGTGCTTAAAAATGTTATAATTATCATTGGTTAAGACACTGGTTCTCAACCTGGTCATGAACCAGGATCACTTAAAGAGCTTTAAGAAATAAAAGACCAAAGTCTGTACCCTGCTGTCCTGCCCTTGTTGAATCAAAGTTTCTGTGGGTAGAGCAGAGATGATCCTGATGTCAACTACAAATTGGCACTTGCCATTTATCTCTGCAAGGATCAAATTACAAGTTGAGACAGTTGACCTTCAACCCCACCCTGAAAGGATTCAGGGTGGAGATCAGGAATGAGGCATTCTGTGCTTTGGGAAAAACTGGCAGAACAGGCCTTCAGATAGTTAGATATTTTCAGGAGATTTTATGAGCCTGCTTCTTGCATCTCCTCATCTAGAAAAGCACTAAAATCTTTCATGGTGAATGTGCATCTCATGACTAGCAGTCACCTTTACGAGACTGGCAGCAACGTTCTGCAGAAATGTATGCCTGATTGCATATATTCTGCCTTTACCAAAATCACATAATACACTGGCCTTCCTACCACCTCTTCAGAAGGGTTTCTCAGAGCTGTCTGAATTGCTGCCCCCTAGGTTATAGTTGTCATTTAGCTCCAAATAAAACTTAACTCACAACTCACATTGTGCATTTTTTTTTTAGTTGACACTGATATGGATCCTTGTTGAAGAGCTGATGCACTGAGAGTTTTAGAGAATTCAGTACTCAATTTGTATAGCATTAAACAACAACTTGTATTAAAAAGGAAAAGTAAATTTTAATTATCAACTTATTCATCATTCCAAGTTTTAAACAGCAGTGTAAAGCAGCACTGTAATTTTGGAAAATCATTGAGTATTTTCTACAAGCTAAACATATATGTATCCAATAATCCAGAAATTCTACCCCCAGGTATTTACCCTTGAGAAATGAAAATATATGTCTACATAAAGATTTGCATGTAAATATTCACTGTAGCTTTATTTATAATAGCAAAAAAGAAAAAAAAATAATCAAATGTCTAAAAACGGGTGAAAAGATGAATATATTGTGATACATTCATACAGTGGAATTGTACTCAGCAATAGAGAATAATGAACGACTGCAAAACAATATGGATGAATCTCACAGATATATATAAGAAGCCAGACACACAAAAAAGTAGATAACAGTTTGGTTGCCTAGAGATACGGTGATAGAAATCAGACTAGTGGTTCTTCTGGCAGGAGTTGGGAAAAGGAAGAGGAATGAGAGCAGCACTGAAAAGGTGTTACATGTTAAAGTATTCATATACATATTTTTTTTGTTGTTGTACAAAAATACATAACATAAAAATTAACCATTTAAATCAGTTTTAATGTGTACAAATTATTGACATTAAGTATATTTATATTGTTGTGCAGCCATCATCATCAGCAGTCTCTAGAACTGCTCTAGAGTCTCTAGAACTAGTCTCTTCCTCAACTGAAATTCTGTACCCTTTATAGCTAACTCCGCATTTCCCCTTTTCCTGAATTCCTGGGAACTACATTCTGCTTTCCCTGACTACTTTGACTACTCTAGGTACACATGTAAGTGGAACCGCACAGTATTTGTCATTTTGTGTCTAGCTTATTTCACTTAGTATAATATCTTCAAGGTTTATTCATGTTGTAGCATGGATCAGAATTTCTATCCTTTTTAAGGCCAAATGATCTTCTGCTGTGCATATATGCCACATTTTGTTTATTCATCCTTCAGTGGACATTTGGGTTGTCTATACCTTTTGGCTGTTGTGAGTAATGTTACTACAAATTGTTATTTTTACTGTTCAGTCGGTAAGTCATGTCCAACTCTTGCAACTCCATGGAGATTAAACCAGTCTTCCCTGTCCTTCATGATATTGTGAAATTTCCTCGTATTCATGTCCATTGAGTTGGCGATATTCTCTAAACATCTCATCCTCTGCCAGCCCCTTCTTTTACCTTCAGTCTTTCTCAGCATCAGGGTCTTTTCCAATGAGTCGGCTCTTCACATCAGGGGCCAGAGTATAGGAGCTTCAGCATCAGTCCTTCCAGTGAAATTCAGGGTTGCTTTCCTTTAGGATTGACCAGTGGACCTCCTTGAAGGCTGTGGGGCTCTCAAGAG
Organism: Odocoileus virginianus; assembly: GCF_023699985.2. Classification (NCBI taxonomy): domain Eukaryota; kingdom Metazoa; phylum Chordata; class Mammalia; order Artiodactyla; family Cervidae; genus Odocoileus; species Odocoileus virginianus. The sequence continues at coordinate 48,232,451 of NC_069682.1, forward strand.
CCTTCTTCAGCACTGTAGTTCAAAAGTGTCAGTTCTTTGGCACTTAGCCTTCCAGCTCTCACATCTGTACATGACTGCTGGAAAAAGCATAGCTTTGACTGTATAGACCTTTGTCGGCAAAGTGATGTCTCTTCTTTTTAATATGCCGTTTAGGTTTGTCATAGCTTTTCTTCCAAGGAGCAAGCGTCTTTTAATTTCATGGATGCAGTCACCATCTGCAGTAATTTTGGAGCCCAAGATAAAAGCTGTGACTGTTTCCACTTTTTCCACATCTATTTGCTATGAAGTGATGGGACCAGATGTCATGGTCTTAGTTTTTTGAATGTTGAATGTTAAGCCCACTTTTTTATTCTCCTCTTTCACCCTCATCAAGAGGCTCTTTAGTTCCTCTTCACTTTCTGCCATTAGAGTGGTATCATGTGCATAATCTGAGGTTATTGATAACTTCTCCTGGCAGTGTTGATTCCAGCTTGTGATTCATCCAGCCTGGCATTTTACATGATGTACTCTGAATTTAAGTTAAGTAAGCAGGGTAACAATATACAGCCTTGTCGTACTGCTTTCCCAATTTTGAACCAATCTGTTGTTCCATATCTGGTTCTAACTGTTGCTTCTTGACCTGCATACAGGTTTCTCAGGAGGCAGGTGAGGTGGTCCAGTACTCCCATCTCTTTAAGAATTTTCCAGTTTGTTGTGATCCACACAAAGGCTTTAGCTTAGTCAATGAAGCAGAAGTAGACATTTTTCTGGAATTCCCTTGCTTTCTCCATAATCCAGTGAATGTTAGCAGTTTGATCTCTGGTTCCTCTGCCTCTTTGAAACCCAACTTGTACACCTGGAAGTTCTGGATTCACTTACTGCTGAAGCCAAGCTTGAAGAATTTTGAGCATAACCTTGTTTGTTTCACAGCATCATCTTTTAGGAATTTAAATAGTTCAGCTGGAATTTTCTTCCTGGAGTTCCTGATTTTCTTTTATCTTGTCTTTTTTTCTTCTTTTTTGGTCTATCTTTATTATTATCCTACTGTTCCCCATGCTGTCAATCATATACATTCTAGTCTATTATTCTTGAGGTCATCTGCATGGCTTTTTCTTGGGATTTTCCTCATTGCATTTTTGAGTTGGATCCTTCCCCCTGATCTTAGATCTCAGTTTTGGTGTTTTTTTTTTTAAATTAAAAATTAAAAGCTTTTCTTTTTTTGCTGAAGTTCATTCTCAAGTAACTTCTTAAGAGAGAGAGTACCCAGCAGATAAACTGATTCTTCTGATGTCTGTTCTCCCCTCGTGTTTGAGTGATGGTTGGGTTTAGAATTCTAAGTTGCAGGTTATTTTCCCTCTGAACTTTGAAAGTCATTGCTTGTTTTTTTTTCTGGCATTCATTGTTCATCATAAGAAGTGAAATTTAGTCTTATTTTGTTTCCTGTAGGAAATTTATTTTCTCATTTCTCTGAAAACTTCTCTTTTTTCCATGTATAGTTAATCATGAACAGTACCGGTGTGAACTGCACACTTGAACTCCTCTTATACACAAATTTTTAAAAATAAATACAGGTATACTTCGAAGATATTGTGGGTTTGGTTCCAGACCACTGCAATAAAGTGAGTCATATAATTTTTTTTTGTTGTTATCTCAGTACATATAAAAGCTATATTTAGGGAGAATTCCCTGGTGGTCCAGTGGTTAGGGCTCCACTCTTTCACTGCTGAGGGCCCAGCTTCAATCCCTGGTATGACTATGATGATACCACAAGCCACATGAGACAGTCAAAAAAAAAGAAAAAGAAAAATTTGTACCAAGTGTGCAATCACACTAAGTCTAAAAAAAATCTATAAGTATCTTAATTAAGAAATACTTTATTGGTGAAAAATGAGCTTTCAGTCAATCATAATCTTTTTGCAATAATAACCTCAAAGATACAGATCACCATAACAAATATAATAATAATGAACATATTCAAAATATTGTAAGAACTAACCAAACGGGGTGCAGAGACACAGAGTAAGCAAATGCTCCTGGAAAATGGTACCGACAGACTTGCTTAATGCAGGATTGCCACAGACCTTCAGTTTGTAAAAAACAGTTTCTGCAAAGCATAGTAGTGTCAAGTGCAATAAAAAGAGGTATAGTTGAATGTACAGTATAGCACCATAGGATGGTTGAATCTGAGGATGCCAAACCTGGGATGTGGAAGGCCAACTATATAAAGTTCTACGTGAATCTTTTTTTTTTTTGGCTGCAGTAGGTCTTCCTTGCTGTGTGTTGACTTTTCTCTAGTTTCAACCAGATGGGGGGCTGCTGTCTGGTTGGGGTGCCTGGGCTTCTCGTTATGGTTACTTCTCTTTTCTTGTGCAGCACAGGCTTTGGGGCGCAGTAGTTGCGGCACATGGGCTTCTTTGCCCCAGGCAATGTGAGATGTACCAGGACCAGGAATCGAACCTTGTCCCCTGCATTGGCAGATGGATGCTTTTTAAAGTTTATTGTTAATTGGAAGGTAATTGCTTTACAGTGCTGTGTTGGTCCCTGCCATACATCAACATATGTCCCCTCCCTCCTGCCTCCTACCCTCTATAGATTGTCACAGAGCACTGGGTTTAGATCCCTCTGTCATATGGCAAATTCCTACTGGCTGTCTATTAATGTATGGTACTGTGTATGTTTCAGTGCTAGTCTCAATTCATCCTGCCCTCTCCTTCCCCTCCACTGTGTCCACAAGTCTGTTCTCTATTATGTCTAGCAGATGGATTCTTAGGCATTCTTTATACATGGATTTTTGACTGTGTTGGGGACTGGTGGTGGTAATGGGGGTCTGGTTGGCACCTTTAACCCCCCCGAGTTGTTCAGGGATCAGTTGTATTCTAAGAATTCCATAGTGGTGTACTTGATGGGTCCCTTAATCTGTTTGTTGTTGTTTTTATTTTTGAAAATATTTATTTTTTTTTAGCTGCATTGGCTCTTGGTTGCAGCATAAGGGATCTTTCTTTGCAGCACACGGGCTTTTATTAGTTATGGCATGCGGCCTTAGTTGCTCTCTGTTACATGGAATCCTGTTTTCCCAATCAGGATCCAACCCATGTCCCCTGCATTTGAAGGTGAATTCTCAGTCACTGGACCACCAGGAAAGTCCTAGCCCCCTTAATCTGCAGACTCATATTTTTCATGTTTAATGATTGCCTTATGTTTTTCTTAGATGACATCTTCCGCTCCGTTTTCTTATTTCTCTCAGAAATTCTAATTTGGGCCTCTTGGATTGCTCTTATAATGTTCTTATCTATTCGCGCCTGTTTTCAAACTCTTTTTCTTTGGTTTCCTTTTTTCAGGTCTCTCTTCTGGGAGATTGTCATGAGTTTGTCTCTCATTCTTTCTATTGAATTATTTTCAGTTTATTTAAAATTTTTCTAGAACTGTTTCTTGTTTTATGATTTTGCTTCTTTGTTTTATCGCTGAAGATAGTTTTTAAAAGTTTTCTTTTTTTTTTTTTCTAGAATCATTCCTGTTTCCTCCAGTCATTTTCTTTTCCTGTTTATCTTTGGTGATCCTTGCCTGTTCTTTCATTTTTAAGAATGAAAGTTTAGAAAAGTTGAGTAAGAGCTTTGAGTACATAGGAAAGACTTGTCAGCTGGCAGAGTAGGTGGGCATGAGCTGGCTGTTAAACTTTGAAGAATGCAGAGGACTTGACCATAGCATTAGCTCTCTTTGTTTTTCCTATTCTCCCAACTTTAGTCCCTGCTGTATATTTAAGCAAATTCTTTATTATTTACTTAATGTACATCACTGCTTCTGAACAGTGTCGCCATTAATGAGGGTGAGGTAAGATTGTGTGAGCTGACATAAAAAAATGACCATAAAATAGTGTAGGACAAAAAAAAAGAAGAAGAAAAATCAAGTTACAGACTTCCGGTTCATGATGCCAGATTAAAGACATTTATTTGTTCTTTCTTTCTGATAGCACCTCACTGAAATGATAATGGAGGAATAATAATAATAATAAAAATAAATAAAAAATAATTTAACAATGAGAAAGATGCATTAGGGCCTGTAGTAGGTGAAAGAAAGGGAATTGGGAGAGAAGAACTAAATGGAGGAAGCCACAGCCCAGAAAACTCATGGAATGCGCTCTCGATCAGGAGGGACCTGTGGTAGGAAAGGCCCAAGACGTGGAAATGTTGGCAGTGAAGCAGGCACTGACTGAAGAAAATTTGCTTAAACATTTGTGGATACTCTAACCCTAGGCTGCTAGGAGTCCGAAGATTTCTGGTTTGTGGCAACAGGAACCCCAAAGTAAAATCCCAACCGCTGATCACATCCCAGAGTGGCTGTGGAAATGAGGAATAGAGTGAGCTGTTACTACCAACATGAATGCATTACTGTTTTCATCCTCATCACTACATGTGCAAATTTTGAGGTTCAAGGAACCTATAGAATGCTTCTTAGGGGAAAAGTTTTAAAAATAAAGTCTTACAAATTTGAGTGTTATGATATTGAGTTATATAGAATTTGAGTTCCTCATCTTGAAGGTGTACATTAAGGTGAGGGCTTAATTGAAGCCAGAAAAGTCAAGGCAAAGAAACGTGTAATTTGAGTACAAATGGTCATTTGGTCATAGTGAAAGATTAAGGAACAGGTGTATGGGGAAACTTGGAAAATGCCTGCTGTGTACTAGATTTTATGATGGAGTTTTACATGTAGATATATTTACATTTATATTACTTTTTTTTTTGGCTATGCTCTGTGGTATATGGGATCTTAGTTGGAGGTCCTACCCACTGGACCACCAGGGAATTCCCTATATTATGTTTTTTCTAGTACTCAAAACAGTCCCCTGTTATCAGTGGGAGACATTGCTATTTTAAGATGAGGAAATGAAAACTCAAAACATAAAAACCAAGAGCTTTTTCTAAGTTGTAGTCGTCTCGGAGCTAAGATTCATACACAAGTTTGTGTGACTTCACAGTCCATGTTTTTTCAGTCTACTCTGTTGGCTCTCTAAGGAAAAGAATTGCTTTCTCAATTTCTCATATATGATGAAAACTATAGTATGTTTCTAAACCAAGCATTGTTAGTCTTTCGTTCCTCATGTATTGGGCATTTGCTGAGTGAAGATTCTGCTTTCAAGGAGTGTATAGCATAAGTTAGGGACACAAAAAAGAAGTTTGCCTGTGGGCCATGAGCTCATTGAAGGCAAGAACTGTTTTTGTTTTGTTTGTTTTCCTGTTTTTTGGCTGCCAGATCTTAGTTCCCCTACCAGGCATCAACCCCTGCAGTGGAAGCACAGTGTCTTAACTACTAGACCACCAGGGAAGTCCCAGACAAGGACTGGTTTTAATTGGCTTTCTGAACCCAGCACTGAAATTTTATCAAATTGTCTAACCACTGCCATAATCAGGATACAGTACTGTTTCACCACCACAAAGAAGGAAAAAATCCCTCATGCTACCCCTTTGTAATCACCAGATCCTCTCCCCAGCATAACTGTGGCAGCCTATCACTGTGAAAGTCGCTCAGTCGTGTCCAGCTCTTTGCAACCCCATTGACTGGACAATCTGTGGAATTCTTCAGGGGATCTTCCCAACCCAGGGATCAATCAAATCCCTCATTGCAGGTGGATTCTTTACCATCTGAGCCATCAGGGAAGCCCAAGAATACTGAAGTGGGTAGCCTATCTTTTCTCCAAGGGATCTTCCTGACTCAGGAATCAAACCAGGGTCTCCTGCATTGCAGGCAGATTCTTTACCAGCTGAGCTACCAGTGAAGCAACCTATCACTGAAATGAAAATCACAAGTTTTTCATTTCAAGAATGGTATATAAATGGAATGTGTTGTAACCTTTTGAGATTGGCTTTTTCACTCAGCATAATGCCTTCGAGATCCATCCAAGTTTTTGTGTGTGTCAATAATTTGTTCTTTTTTTGTAGCTCAGTAGTACTACATTGTATGAATGTGTTGCAGTTTATTCATCTTCTTGGTGAAAGACATTTGTATTAAGTCCAATTTGGAGGTATACAAAAAACTGTTATGAACATTCATGTACACATTGTTTGTGTGGACATGGTTTCCATTTCTCTGGGATAAATGCCCAGAAGTGCCATTGTTATGTTGTATTTTAAGTGTATGTTTTGTTTTTAAAGAAACTGCCAAACTGCTTTCTGGGCAGGTTATAAAAATTTCGCATTTCCACTAGCATTATATGAAAGATGAAGTTTCTCTCTATACTCACTAGCATTTGGCATTGTCAATGTTTAAAAACTTTTGGTCATTCTGAAAGGTGTTGTAATTGTATCTCATCATGTCTTTAATTTGCATTTCCTTGATTTCTCATGATAGTGAACATCTTCATGTCCTTATTTGCCATCTGAATATATTCTTCAGTGAATATTTCTTCATGTGTTTGCCCATATTCTAATGAGATTCTTTGTTTTCTCACTTTTGTGTTTAGAGACTTTCTGGATAAGTGTTCTTTATAAGGTATGTGTTTTCTCCCCAGTCTGTGTCTTATCTTTTAATCTTCCTAACAGGGTCTTTGATAAACTTGATTTTAATTTTGATGAAAGCCAATCCTCTCTTATAGGTCTTGCTTTGGTGTCATATCTAAAAACTGTTTTCCCAACTCTAGGTCAGAAAAGTTTTCTCCGGTGTTTTCTTGTACCCTTTTTTATAGTTTTATCCTTTATGTTTGCATCTAAGATCCATGTGCAGTTAATTTTTACATAAATTTTGGATCTGTGTTTTTTCTTTGCCTGTGGAAGTCCATTTGCTCCATCCCCATTTATTGATAAGACTATTCTTCCTTTACTGGATTGCTTTTATATCTTTGCCAGAAATCAGTTAGGCATAATTGTGAGTCTGTGTCTGGTTTCTCTGTCCTGTTTTATTGATCTCTGTGTCTGTCCCTTCTTCAGTACCATACACTCTTGATTGCTGAAGCTATATGGTAAGTTTTCAACTTGATAATATTGTTCCTCCAAGTTTTCAGTATTGTTTTATTCTGAATCATTTATCTTTTCATATAAATTTTAGAATCAACTTGTCTGTCTACTAAAAAAAATTGTAACTTCTCTGTATTTACCAAAAAAAAAAAAAAATGCTGTGGTACTTCCCTGGTGGTTCAATGGTTAAGACTCCACACTTCTACTTTAGGAGGCACAGTTTCAATCCCTGGCTGGGGAAGATCAGCATGCTGTGTGGTATAGCCAGAAAAAAAGGAAAAAAAAAAACCTGCTATGATCTTTTTATAGGATTTGTGTTAAATCTATAGATCATTTTAGGGAGAGTTGACAGCTGTACTAACGTTGAGTGGTCCAAAACATGCACACAGTTTGTCTTTCCATTTATTTAGGCCTTACTTCATTAGTGCTTTATAAATTTCAGCATACCACATTCTGAACATGTTATGTTAAATTTATACTTACATATTTTCTGTTTGAGGGAGTGATTGTAAACAGTGTTACATTTAAGTTTGCTTTTTCTTCAGGCATTCTTAGTATACTAAAATATTACTGATTTTTCTGTGTTGATCTTAATATCTTGTGACATTGTTAAACTAAGTAGTTTCAAGAGTTTTTACATTGATTCCTTGGGGTTTTCTATGAGGTTAATCATGTCCCCTACTTTGCAATCTGTGGAAAATTTTATTTCCTTTTCTTGCCTTATTGCACTGGCTAGGACTTGGGGTACTATGTTAAATAGGAATGGTGAGAGCAGGTATCTTGGCTTTGTTCATAATTTTAGGAGGAAGTATTCAGACTAGGGTTTTTGTTTTTGTTTTGTTTAGATGCCTTTTATCAGGTAGTGGGAGAAATTCCTTAAATTTCAAGTTTGCTGAGCATTTTTCTCGTGAGTGATAGTTGGGTTGTGTCAAATGTTTTCTCTGCCTCTGTTGATAGAATCTGTTGATTAACAGTTTTTTTGGAAGCAGCCTTACATTCCTGGGATAAATCCCACTTGTTTATGGTATATTTTTCTTTTTATGTATTTGCATTTGCATTATGTATATGCATTTGGTTTGGTAATATTCTGCTGAGGATTTTTGTTTCTATGTTCATAAGGAAAATAGGTCTGTGATTTTGTTTTTGTTTACTGTCTGGTTTTATCAGGATAATATCAGTATAAAAATGAGAATTGGAAAGTGTTCATCTTCTATTTTTTGGAAGCGATAGAATGGGTGTTATTATCATAAGTGTAGAATGGATATTATTTCCTTTTAAAATATTTGTGGGACTTGCCATTGAAGCCATCTTGGCCTTAAGATTCGTTTTTCTGAAGTTAAACATTTCTTTAAAAGTTATAGGAGTTGGTGATTTTCAAGGAATTTGTGCATTTTGTCTGATTTGTTGGATTTCTGTATACAGAGTTGTTCTTAGTATCCCCTTATCCTTTTGATGTCTGTGGTTTCTATAGTGATATCCCTTCTTTACAGTTGTGAAGGTTTGCTCGATGAACCAGGATGTGGTCTGTCTTAGAGTGTATTCCATAAGAGTTTAAAAAAAAGTCTAGCCTGCTGTTGGATGGAGTGTCCTATAAATGTTAATTAGGTCTTATTGGTTGATGGTAGTGTTCTTTCTGTTGCTGATTTTCAGTCAAGGTTTTTTGTCAGTTACTGAGAGGTGTTATTGATTTGTCTTTCTCTGCTTTCAATTAGGCCAGTTTTTGCTTCTTGTATTTTGAAGCTGTTTTCTGGTGCATACACATTTAGAATCTTATGTCTATTTAAAATTGGCCCTTTAATCATTATGTATTATTCCTTTTTGTTCCTGATAATTTTCCTTGTTCTGAAAAATACTTTATCCAGTGTAACATGGCTACTTCAGCTTTCTTTTGTTCCATATTTGCATGGTATGTCTTTCCTCATCCACTTTTTTTTAAAAATTGACAAAAAAACTTAGGCAGTTCAAAGTAGAAAATACAGAGCTCCCATATACCCTCTTGCCAGCTCCCACCAGTTTCCCTTATTAACATTTTGCATTAATGTGGTTAATTTGTTAGAACTGATGAACCGATATTGATACTTTATTATTAACTAGAAGTTCATAGATTACATTAGGATTCATTATTTCTATTGTACATTTTATAGATTTTAACAAATACACAATGACATATATCCATTACAGTATCATACCAAATGGTTTCACTACCCTAAAAACCTTTTGTGCTATACGTTTTTATCCTTCCTTTTCTTCTTCTAAAACATGAAATCCATTTATTTCTAACCTTTCTATATCATTATATTTGAAGTAAATTTATTATAGACAGCATATGAAGTGAATTGAAGTGAAAGTCACTCAGTGATGTGCAACTCTTTGCAACCTCATGTACTATACATGGAATTTTCCAGGCCAGAATACTGGAGTGGGTAGCCTTTCCCTTTTCCAGGGGATCTTCCCAACCCAGGTCTCCTGCATTGCAGGCAGATTCTTTACCAACTAAGCTATTAGGGAAGCCCCATAGGCAGCATATAGTTAGGTCTTTTTCCTTTTTTAATCAATTCTTCTCATCCTTGTCTTTTTAGTTGGTGTATTTAGACTATATTGAATGTAATTTTCAGTATTTTGCATTTTTTTGCCATTTTATGAATCTTTTCCATATTTTTCTTCTGTTTTCCCTTCTTTGTATTCCTGTGGGTTACTTGAACATTTTCTTAGTACTCCAGTTTGGTTTTTCTATAATGGTTTTAGTGTATCTCTTTGTATAGTTTTTTTATATGATTGCTCTAGGGATTAAAATATGTATACATAATTTATCACAATCTGCTAGTTGATCTTTTGCCACTTTAAGTGGAAGGTGGAAACCTTACTACCTTTTAGGCCCTTACCCCCTTTATGAAACAGTTGTTTTAAATGTTACCTTTATGTATGTTGAAAACCACAGGGCAATGTTACAATTTTTACTTTCAAGCATCAAACATAATTTTAAAAACTGAACAAGGGAAAAATAGTTTAGAATATATGTATTTATGTTCATGCACAATACATATACAGCATATATACACATGTAGGCACACACCCTTTCTACTGCTCATTATTCCTGATGTTTGAGGTTTTTGTCATGTATTTCCTGTGTGAAGAAATCCCTTTAACCATTCTTTTAGAGCTGTTTTGTTGATGATATATTATTTCCTTCATCTGCCAGTGTGTTTTTGATCTTCATTCCTGAAGGATGTTTTTACTCTAATGTAATATGAAGAACTGCACAAAAAAGATCTTCACAACCCAGATAATCACGATGGTGTGATCACTCACCAAGAGCCAGACATCCTGGAATGTGAAGTCAAGTGGGCCTTAGGAAACATCACTAGGAACAAAGCTAGTGGAGGTGATGGAATTCCAGTTGAGCTATTTCAAATCCTGAAAGATGATGCTGTGAAAGTGCTTCACTCAATATGCCAACAAATTTGGAAAACTCAGCAATGGCCACAGGACTAGAAAAGGTCAGTTTTCATTCCAATCCCAAAGAAAGGCAGTGCCAAAGAATGCTCAGACTACCACACAATTCTATTCATCTCACATGCTAGTAAAGTACTGCTCAAAATTCTCCAAGCCAGGCTTCAACAATAACGTGAACCATGAACTACCATATGTTCAAGCTGATTTTAGAAAAGGCAGAGGAACCAGAGATCAAATTGCCAACATCCACTGGATCATTGAAAAAGCAAGAGAGTTCCAGAAAAACATCTATTTCAGCTTTATCGACTATGCCAAAGCCTTTGACTGTGTGGATCACCACAAACTGTGGAAAATTCTTCAAGAGATGGGAATACCAGACCACCTGACCTGCCTCTTGAGAAACCTGTATGTAGATCAGGAAGCAACAGTTAGAACTAGACTGGAACAACAGACTGGTTCCAGATAGGAAAAGGAGTATATCAAGGCTGTATATTGTCATTCTGCTTATTTAACTTATATGCAGAGTACATCATGAGAAATGCTGGGCTGGAAGAAGCACAAGCTGGAATCAAGATTGCCGGGAGAAATATCAATAACCTCAGATATGCAGATGATACCACCCTTATGGCAGAAAGTGAAGAAGAACTAAAGGGCCTCTTGATGAAACTGAAAGAGGAGAGTGAAAAAGTTCACTTAAAGCTCAACATTCAGAAAACTTAAGATCATGGCATCCAGTCCCATCACTTCGTGGCAAATAGATGGGAAAACAGTGGCTGACTTTATTTTTCTGGGCTCCAAAATCACTGCAGATGGTGATTGCAGCCATGAAATTAAAAGACGCTTACTCCTTGGAAGGAAAGTTATGACCAACCTAGACAGCATATTGAAAAACAGAGACATTACTTTGCCAACAAAGGTGCGTCTAGTCAAGGCTATGGTTTTTCCACTGGTCATGTATGGATGTGAGAGTTGGACTATAAAGAAAGCTGAGCACCGAAGAATTGATGCTTTTGAACTGTGGTGTTGGAGAAGACTCTTGAGAGTCCCTTGGACTGCAAGGAGATCCAACCAGGCCATCCTAAAGGAGATCAGTCCTGGGTGTTCATTGGTAGGACTGATGTTGAAGCTGAAACTCCAATACTTTGGCCACCTGATGTGAAGAGCTGACTCATTTGAAAAGACCCTGGTGCTGGGAAAGATTGAGGGCAGGAGGAGAAGGGGACAGCAGAGGATGAGATGGTTGGATGGCATCACCGACTCAGTGGACATGGGTTTGGGTAGACTGTGGGAGTTGGTGATGGACAGGGAGGCCTGGCATGCTATGGTTGATGGGATCGCAAAGAGTCAGACATGACTGAATGACTGAACTGAATATTTTGGCTTGATCCTTTTAGCATTTGAAAAATATTATATACTTCCTTTTAGTTTCCATGGTTTTTGGTGGAAAATATACTGTCCTTCAAATTGTTATTCTCTTAGTAGCATATCATTGCTCTCTGGCTTCTTTCAGAACTTTTCCTCAGTTTGAAGGTTTATAATCCTTAACTACATTTGGAATATTTTCAGCCATCATTTTTCAAATACATATATATATTTATCTCTGCATTCTTCTTCTTCTCATTTTTTGGGACTCTAGTGGTGAAAATGTTAGATCTTTATTATTGTCCCACAGGACTCTGAGGTGCTATTCATTTCTGTTTTTTAATCTCTTTCCTTTCAGTTGTAGATTGGACCTTTTCTATTGATTTGTTTTTAAGTTCATTAATTGTTTCCTCTGTCATTTCCATTCTGCTGTTGAGTTTTTAAAGTCTTTATTGGATTTGTTACAATATTGCTTTTCTTGTCTGTATTCTGGTTTTTTGGCCAAGTGAGGCATATGGAATTCTAGCTCCGTGACCAGGGATTGAACCTGTACCACTTGGTTGGGAGGTGAAACCTTAACCACTAGACCTCAGGGGAAGTCCCCATCCAGTGTTCCTTTGCTCTGATTCTTTTTCAGTGTCAACTTTATTACTTTTAGTTCTAAAATTTCTGTCTGATACTCTTTATATCTTGTTTCCTGAGTGTTTATGATTTCTTTTTGGAGAGTGTTTAGAATAGCTGCTTTAAAATAATTTCCAAATAATTTAAAATCTGTATTATCTTGTTGTAATATTTATTTCAATATTTATTATTGTATTGTAATAAAACTGGCTCATCTCCCATATTCAGCCTACTGCCTTTTTTTTGGTATGACATATGAGCACAAAATGGGCTTTACGTTTTTAAGTGGATGGGAAAAGACTCAAAAGGATACCGTAGGAACACTACATGAAATTTTAAGTGTTCACAAATGGATTTTTTTTTAAATACAACTGTGCTCATTCATTTTCACATTGTCTACAGCTGCTTATATGGTACAGCGGCAGAGTTGAGGAGTTGCAGCAGAGGTTGTGTGCCGACCTGTACTGTAGAAGATTAAATCGTTGTAGTGATAGCTTATGTGCTTTTTTGTCCTGGTTTACTGATAAATGAAAATGATTTCAGTGTTTTACTTTTCAGTATGTTGTTGACCATTATGTTGAGATATTTAATTTTCTCAGTTGAAAAATTCTTTTGTTTCTGGTTTTTAAGGATTCCTGAGAACTTTCCCTCACAAATGTGATTATTTTCCTTTGTTCTTTGACTCATCAAAGGGCACAAACTCAGTAAACCAGAAATCCGAGGAGTAGCATTTGACGCCTTCCTCTCTCTCAGCTCAAGAGAAAATCCACTAATCAAGTCCTGTGCAGCTTACCTTCTAAATGTCTCCTGCTTGTAATACTTTACATCTTTGCCAGTAGCCTGGCTTTCTCCTCACGTCCTGAACTCTGTCCTGTATGCAAGCGGTCCCCACAGTACCGGTCCATGGCCTGTTAGGAACCAGGTCGCACAGCAGGAGATGAGCAGCGGGTGAGCGAAGCTTCGTCTGTATTTCATTGCTCACATTACCTCCAGTCAGATCAGCAGCAGCATTAGATTCTCATAGGAACACAATAAATGTAATGCACTTGAATCATTCTGAAACTGTTCACCACCATCACCACCCTGGGTCCATGGAAAAATTATCTTCCATGAAGCTGGTCCTTGGTGCCAAAAAGATTGGGGCCCACTGCCCTGTACCCAGCCAGAGTATTCATTCCAAAATGCCTGACAGGCAAGTCACTCTCTAGTAGAAATAGAATTCATGTTTCTACTCTTCAAAGGCTTCTTAATGCTCTTAGGACAAAGAAAAATCCCCACATGTGGTCCTGACCTGGATACATCTCCACCCTTCTCTAGTACCATGATCTTCCTTGTTCTTTGTGCTCTAGAGAAGGCCTGCTCAACTCCTGTTCATCCTTAACTTCTCAGTTCAAGAGTCAGGAGTCCTCCAGGAGCTTTACTGAGCTCCCTGAACCAGGTCGGATTTTCTTCTTATAGGCTGTTAAGAGTCTTGTAATTCTTCTCTCATGTTTATCTCTGAGGTGAGTTATTTAATGTCAGTTTTTTTGCTCCTGGACTGCAGTTTCATGAAGGCAGGGATTCAGTTAGGTTTTGCTTATTACTATTTCATTTCTAGTACCAGGAGTAGGACCTGGCACAAAGTGAGTGCTCAGTAAATGTTTTTGTCTAATGAATGCATTTTTAAAGATAAAGAGTTTTACAAGCAGCTTTTCTGGCAACCATCAAGGTAATCATGTGGCTTTTATATTTTGAATTATTTTTCTGAGAATGTTTATTAATATGTTTCCTAAGAATAGATCGTTGCTAAATTTCTGAAGTAAGACTTACTTGGTCTCATTATAGTATAATTGTAACATGTGCTATATTTTCTTGGTTAGAATTTTAAGATCTTTACAGTTATTGTGTGTGCACGTATATGTGCGCATGCATGCTTTGTCAGATATCGATACCAGAGTTATTCTATTTTCATGGATTTTTCTGCTTTTTAATTTTCAACTTTTATATGTATTTATATTTTAAATGTTTCTTAAAAACAGCACATAGTTCATTTTTTTTTGCTTTTAGGTCTTATAATTTTCATATTTTAATTGTAACATCTAGTTCATTTAATGGGAGAAGGCAGTGGCAACCTACTCCAGTACTCTTGCCTGGAAAATCCCATGGACGGAGGAGCCTGGTAGGCTGCAGTCCGTGGGGTTGCTAAGAGTCGGACATGACTGAGCGACTTCACTTTCACTTTTCACTTTTATGCATCAGAGAAGGAAATGGCAACCCACTCCAGTGTTCTTGCCAGGAGAATCCCAGGGATGGGGGAGCCTGGTGGGCTGCCGTCTATGGGATCACACAGAGTCGGACACGACTGAAGTGACTTAGCAGCAGCAGCAGTTCATTTAACGTATTTAATATGGTTGGTGGCTTAGTCACTAAATCGTGTCTGACTCTTTGCAACCCCATGGACTGTAGCCCACCAGAATTCTTCAGGCAAGAATTCTGGAGTGGGTTGCCATTTCCTTCTCCAGGGGATCTTCCTGACCCAGGAATCAAACCTGAGTCTTCTGCATTACAGGCAGATTCTTTACCAACTGAGCTAGAAGGGAAGCCCGTAATTAATATATTTTAATTTAAATCTGCCGTCTTACTCCTTGCTTTCTATTTGACCCATTTGTTCTAGGTTCCTTTTTCTCTCCTTGCTTTTGCATTGATTGGCTTTTTTACTACTGCATTTCCCCCCTCTTATCCTTAAAGTTATAGACTCTGTATTGTTTTGTGGTTACTTTAGAGATTACAACAAGCAGGTTAGACTATCAGATTAATATTAACAATATATTGGTACATTGGTTCTTAAACAATGTAAAGACCTTGAAACAGTTGACCTCTTCAATCTCCCTCTCCCTGTATGTATATTTTTGTTTTAGACTCCAAAAGACATTATTATTGTTTTATATGATTGGCATACATTTAGATGTATCTACATGTTACCATTTTCATTTCCGGGTCTTCTCTCAGACTCTTTTTGGAATTGTTTTCCCTCTACCTGAAAAAATGTCATTTAGTAGTTTCTTACTGTAGTTTTGCCAGTGATGAATTTTGTCTGCTTTTCTTGATCTGAAAATTCACCTCAAAAGTCTTAAGATATTTTCGCTGACTATAGAATTCTAAGATGGCAATTTTTTTTTTTCCCTTTTATGATTAGCATTACATTGTCTTCTGGCTTCTGTCTGTAGTAGTCAGGATTCTCCAAAGAAACAGAACCAATACGTTGCATGTGCATGTATATATAAAAAGATTAAGGAAATGACTCACCCAATACTGGCAACTTGTCCAGTTCAAAATCTGATGAGGGGTTGGGCAATAGATTAGAGACTCAAAAAAGTTGAATTTTGAAGGTAGTCTTTAGAGAATTCCCTGACTTAGGGAATCAACTTTTTGTTCTGTTCATGCTTTCAACTGATTAGATTTAGCTGCCCACTGTATTCAATAAGTTATGTGAGATATTCAATACTTTATTATAAAATTTTGCTCAACTATAGGCTAATGTTAAGTGTTCTGAGCACATTTAAGGTAAACTAAGATAAGCTCTTATGTTTGCTAGGTTAAATTACTAAATGCATTAAAAGAAAATTTTTAAATGCATTTTTTTATCATTTCTTTTAAAATTCCACATATAAGGGATGTCATATGATATTTCTGCTTTGTCTGACTTAACTTCACTCAGTATGACACTCTGGGTCCATCCTTAATGCATTTTTGAATTGGACTTTTTTCAGCTTACAGTAAGTATTAAGTTGTAATTAGCTATGATTCTGTGAATCAGCAGTCTGTGCTGGGTTTGCTGTTTAGTTCCTCTGTGGTATTGACTAGAGTCATCTGTGTAGCTATAGTCAGCTAGTGGTTAATCTGGGACTGAGATTGTTTTAAGTACATGTCTGACAGTTGGTGTTACCTGTTTGCTGGAGCTGTCTATATGAAGAGGTCAGCATGGGCTATTTCACATTATGGCAGCAGTGTTCCCAGAGAGCAAAATGAAAGCTGTAAGTTCTCTTTAGGTCTCAACTTAAAAATTACACCATCACTTCGGTTGCATTTTATTGGTTCAGTCAAGTCACAAGTGAAAGTGAAAGTTGCTCAGTCATGTCCAACTTTTTATGACCCCATGGACTATACAGTCCATGGAATTCTCCAGGCCAGAATATTAGAGTGGGTAGCCTTTCCCTTCTCCAGGGGATCTTCCCAACCCAGGGGTCAAACCCTGGTCTTCCGCTTTGCAGGCAGATTCTTTACCAGCTGAGTCACAAGGGAAGCCCACAAATACTGGAGTGGGTAGCCTATCCCTTCTTCAGCAGATCTTCCCGACCCAGGAATTGAACTGGGTCTCCTGCATTGCAGGTGGATTCTTTACCACCTGAGCTATCAGGGAAGCCCGAGTCACAAGGCCAGCTTAAATTCAAAAGAGATGGGGAAATATATTTCACCTTTTGGTAGGAGGAATACTAAAGTCTCATTATAAAAGATGTATGTACAGAAATGGGAGGAATGTTTGTAGCCATTTTTGTAGTCTACCAGGGTGTCTTTTTTTCTCCTTTCTTAATGCTTAATTTTTAAAAAAATTCTTTTTCAGAAGTATTACTTTGGTGTATCTATACATAGATTTCATATTTGTTTATCTGCTTGGGGTCCTTGGAGCTACATAAATCTGTGGCTTGGTATCTTTTATCAGTTTGGGGGAATTTTGAGCCTTTGTCTCTTGAAATATTTCTTCTGTCTCATTTCTCTCTTTCCTCTTATCTGGGCCTCATATTGCATGTACATTAGATCATCTCACTCACATTCTCTATACCTCGTATCCTCTCTTGTATGTTTTTTATCCTCTTGCTTCCCTCTGCTTTATTCTAGATACATCGTTTTGACCTATCTTCCATTTCATGAACTTTCTCTTCAGCTGTATTTTATCTGTTCTTAAATCCTTCTATTGAGATCTTTGTTTCAAATATTGTGTTTTCTCAGTTCTAAAACATCTGTTCGGTCTTTTTTCTTTTTCTAGTTTTTCTATTACATTTCTTAGTAGCACTAATGCTTGCCTGAAATTCTCAATGCTGTGGTACTGTTCTTGTCTGTTTTTTACTTTTTTTCTTGTTATTTTCTCATGAACCAAACATTTTATTTTAAAAATTGCTTATAGAAATAATATGAGACCTAATATATCTTTTTCTGGAGGATTTACATTTGTTACTAGTCTTTCTTGGGGGTCTTGAATTGTTTTAATCCAGTTTCAGGGTTTGTACTGCTGGTAAGCAGAGGCAGTCCACTACCTAGGGTACTTGTTATGTGTGGGGAACTTTGCTAGCTGTTGGGTAGATCCTGTGAGCAGAGTAGTCATAGTCTTTGATTCACATGGAGCACAGAGTATTGATTATAATTCATAGGTAAATGTGTATGCAATTAAGTTTTTGGAAAGTAATGAATAGATCTTTATGGCATTGAATATTTGGGGTAGGGAGGGAGTGAGAATGGTCCTTTTTAACTAACTGGAGCAAGTTTTGTTAAAACCGAGACCTGGCTGATGTGACAAGACTGGGAGCAGAAGTGTTCAAACAACAGCAGTGCCAGTCAGGGAATGGATGGCAACAAAAAGCTTGGGCAGGGGGAGAGAGTTGGAATTGATTTGAAAGTGAAAGTTGCTGCATCGTGTCCGACTCTTTGTGACCCCATGGACTATACAGTCCATGGAATTCTCTAGGCCAGAATACTGGAGTGGGTAGCCTTTCCCTTCTCCAGGGGCTTTTCCCAACCCAGGGATTGAACCCAGGTCTCCCACATTGCATTCGGATTCTTTACAAACTGAGCCCCAAGGGAAGCCCAAAAATAATGGAGTGGGTAGCCTGTCTCTTCTTCATAGTATCTTCTGAACCCAGGAATCGGTCTGGGGTCTCCTGCAGTGCAGGCGGATTCTTTACCAACTGAGTTATCAGGGAATCCCCAGATTGATTGAGATTGATTTAGAACCATAATAATGAGTCTGGGAGACAACACCGTCCTACCCTGCCTCCACCACCATTTTACTTTCATTTTGTTTCAGAAAGACTAGTGGATTGGGAGTTGACAAATCTAGGTACTAGATCTAGTTCTGTGATCTTAGACCAGTTATCTAATTCTTCATTCAGAGCAAAGTGGGGGGAGAAAAGGAGGGGACAAACGTGGAGATGGAATGGGAAGTAATGAAAGAAGCACATGAGAGAGAGCTTGTCAAGTTTCTTTGTATTCCTTACAAGTGTTTGCACTGTTTGGTGTGTATAGTAAGCATTGCACCTGTTGACTTAGCAAAATGAGAACAGATCAGGTCATGCTTCTAATGGGGAATTAATCATAGCAGAGAAGAATGAGAATTTCCCATTTTATTCCTCTATTTAAAGGAAAGAAAATAGATGAATCAAAATGAAGAAAAGCCATGTTCGTCTACCTCCTGGAGTACAAGGGTTTTATTGACTAACCTAAAATGTTTTGGGTAACTTGAGAATGGTGGGTGAGAGAACACTTGAGATGTGAGCTCCTCAAGGGCAGGAGCACCCTTCTCTTTTGCAGCCCCACTTGGCTACAAGATAAGAGTTTGCCTGAACAAATTAGCAAGTGAGTGGTTCCCTGCTTTGAGGCAACTTTGGTTTGTCCTTACCTTACCATACAGTTTAGCATCCCTTTGCTTTGTGTAAATTCCAGGGAGGGATTAAGAAACTATTTCCTCTCATAATATTGTTAGCCCAAACTTCTGATCTGATTGATGGATATACAACTTAGATTTCTTCATAACCAGCAGTCAGAGAACATATTGTTACACTGAAGTAAACAAGACCACACCTCTTAGAACCTTAGAAAGTATTCTGTCTCTGCTTGCAGACCTTAGGGCTTGATCTGATGTTTGAGAGGGAAAGATTGAAACTTAATAATTTGAGTTACATTCCCTGTTTGTTAATTTTACAACTATTATGTAAGGTTTTCTTTTTCTAGAAAGAAACTAAACTGGAATGAGAATGAATTCTCATCAGTAAAAGCAAAGCTTTAAGTAGGTCACCTGACTTGGCTTTTGTGCTCCACATTCACCCTGATTATAAAAGGGCCTTTCATGAGTTTTCTAGGCTTTCACACTGCCAGACTCTCCGCAGTCATTATAAAAGAGTTAAACTAGCCCCTGCCCCATGCTTGTCTCATGGATTCTTTGATAGAGTACACACTGCATTATGTTTTAGCTCAGCAGGAACTCTGCAGACCCTGAATATATGAAAAACCCTCCTTCCAGACAAGAGAATTCAATATATTAATTAGTGTCCTAGCCACAAAAGTTAGTGTCCACTAGTACCTAATAAATATAGTGACTTGCAGCCTAATTTTTGCAAAATTGTTGGGCCAGAGCTTATATATAAAATTTATGTGTATATAATATATATATATACTTATTTATAGATTTATAAATTATATAAGCCAGAGCTTATATATAAAATTGTCCTATAGATAATTTCTGTATAATCAGTTGAATGAGAGGTTGATGAATGCTTCAAACAACCTACATACTGATAATTAACTTTTTTTGCTTTTTTAAAAAAAATTTTTATTGAGATGGAATTTACATAACATAAAATTAACCTTTAAAACTGGACAATTTGTAGTACAGCCACTATGGAGAATAGTTTGGAGATTCCTTAAAAAACTGGAAATAGAACTGCCATATGACCCAGCAATTCCACTGCTGGGCATACACACTGAGGAAACCAGAATTGAAAGAGAAATGTGTACCCCAGTGTTCATCACTGCACTGTTTACAACAGCTAGGACAAGGAAGCAACCTAGATGTCCATCGGCAGATGAATGGATAAGAAAGCTGTGGTACATATACACAATGGAATATTACTCAGGTATTTAAAAGAACGCATTTGAATCAGTTCTAATGAGGTCGATGAAACTGGAGCCTATTATACAGAGTGAAGTAAGTCAGAAAGAAAAACACCAGTACAGTATATTATCGCATATATATGGAATTTAGAAAGATAATGATGACCCTATGTGCGAGACAGCAAAACAGACATAGATATAAAGAACATACATTTGGATTCTTTGGGAGAAGGCAAGGGTGGGATGATTTGAGAGAATAGCATTGAAACATGTATATTACCATATGTGAAATAGATCACCAGTCCAAGTTCGATGCATGAAACAGGACACTCAAAGCTGGTGCACTGGGACAACCCTGAGGGATGGGATGGGGAGGGAAGTGGGAGGGGCGTTCAGGATGGGGGACACATGTACACCCATGGCTGATTCATGTCAATGTATGGCAAAAAACCAATACAATATTGTAAAGTAATTAGCTTCCAATTAAAATAATTAAAAAACTGGACAGTTTAATAGTATTTGGTACATTCACAGTATTGTACAGGCGTGACCCCTATCTAGTTCCAAACATCTTTATCACCCCAAAAGAATCCCATACCTATTTAAAGTGACCCTCAATTTCCCCTTCCTTCCAGTCTCTGACAGCCACTAATTTGCTTTCTTCTTCTATTAATTTACTTAACCTTGTATTCTGTTTGCTAGTATTTTTGCATACATGTTCATCAGTGACATTAACCTGGTAATTTTCTTTTTTGCGTGATATCTTTGTCTGGTTTTGGTATCATGGTGATGGTGGCCTCCTCGAGTTAGCTTAGGAATGTTCCCTCCTCTACAGTTTTTTTAAAGAGTTTAAGATGGATGAGTGCTAACCTCTTCCCTGAATGTTTGATAGAATTTGCCTGTGAAGTCATCTTGTCTTGGAGTTTTGTTTGTTGGAAGATTTTTAATTGTAGTTCATTTTATTACTTGTGATTGATTTGTTTATATTTTCTGTTTCTTTTGGTTTAGTCTTGGAAAGTTTGCTTTTCTAAGAATTTGTCCATTTCTTCTGTGTTGTCGATTTTACTGGCATATAGTTGCTTAACTATTTACTTATGATCTTTTGTATTTTTATGATATCAGTTGTAATTTCTTTTTCATTTTTAATTTTGTTGATTTGAATCCTCTCCCTTTTTTTGCTTGATGAGTCTGGCTAAAGGTTAATCAATTTTGTTTATGTTCGCAAAGAACCAGCTTTTAGTTTTATTGATTTTTGTATTGTTTTCTTTGTTTCTATTTCATGTATTCAGTTCAGTTCAGTTGCTCAGTCACTCAGCCGTGTCCAACTCTGCAACCCCATGGACTGCAGCACGCCAGGCCTCCTGTCCATCACCAACTCCTGGAGTGTACTCAAACTTATGTCCATTGAGTTGGTGATGCCATCCAACCATCTCATCCTCTGTCATCCCCTTCTCCTCCTGCCCTCTGTCTTTCTCAGCATTAGGGTCTTTTCTCATGAGTCAGCTTTTCGCATCAGGTGGCCAGAGTATTGGAGTTTCAGCTTCAACATCAGTCCTACCAATGAACACCCAGGACTGATCTCCTTTAGGACAGACTGGTTGGATCTCCTTGCAGTCCAAGGGACTCTCAAGAGTCTTCTCCAACACCACAGTTCAAAAGCATCAATTCTTCGGCACTCAGCTTTCTTTATAGTCCAACTCTCACATCCATACATGACCACTGGAAAAACCATAACCTTGACTAGACAGACCTTTGTTGGCAAAGTAATGTCTCTGCTTTTTAATATGCTGTCTAGGTTGGACATAACTTTCCTTCCAAGGAGTAAGCGTCTTTTAACTTCATGGCTGCAGTCACCATCTGCCCTGATTTTGGAACCCAAAAAAATGAAGTCTGCCACTGTTTCCACTGTTTCTCCATCTATTTGCCATGAAGTGATGGGACCAGATGCCATGATCTTAGTTTTCTGAATGTTGAGCTTTAAGCCAACTTTTTCACTCTCCTCTTTCACTTTCATCAGGAGGCTCCTTTTACTAACTTTGGCATTTGTTTGTTCTTCCTCTAGTTGCTTTAGGTGTTAGGTTTATTTGAGATTTCTCTTGTTTTTTGAGGTAGGAGTGAATAAACTTCCCTCTTAGAACTGTTTTTGCTGCATTTTATAGGTTTTGGATCATCATGTTTTCCTTGTCATTTGTTTCTGTTTTTTTGTTTCCTCTTTGATTTCTTTATGATCTGTTAATTATTTGGTATTGTTTAGCCTCCATGTGTTTTGTGGTTTTCTGGTGGTTTTTTTTTGGTTTTTTTTTTTACAGTTTTTCCCCAGTAATTGATTTCTAATCTCATAGTGTTGTGGTTGGAAAAGTTGTTTGATAACAGTTTCAATTTTCTTAAGTTTATCTAGGCTTGATTTGTGACCTGAGATGTGAGCTATCCTGGAGAATGTTCCATGTGTGCTTGAGAAGAAAGTGTATTCTGCTGCTTTCTGAATAATTGGCTTTTTAAAAGAAGATAATCAACACTGAAATAGTTTTTTGCCTGCAGCAGTAAAGGAGGAAAGTAACCATGAAATTTTAAAGGGGTATTAAGCAAGCTGCTTGTGGCATTATCTGGTCGTAAAGGATTTGCATTTTACTGACACCCCATATGCCTCAAGGAAGCTGTATTTGCAGTTAGCTGTTGAACAACATGGGTTTGAACTGCATGAGTCCATTTTTGCATGGATTTATTTCAGTAGTAATACTATTGTACTACATGATCCACAGTTGGTTGAATTCCAAGAATAATGAACCACATATACAGAAGGCCAACTCTAATTTATATGCAGATTTTCAACTGCATGGAGTATTGGTGTTCCTAACCCCCATATTTTTTAAGGGTTAACTGTATGTAAAGTTAACCATGCATTTATTAGTTTTTCAAGGACTACAGTCTGTCATTTACAGTGAATTCCAAACAATTCTGATGAAATCAGTTTCTTGGAGGGTGGGAGGCCTCCAGTTTATTTACTCTGTTGTTCCTAATATAAAATATTCTCCAACAACTGAGTTTGTAGTCATTTAAATCCTTTATTTTCTCAAATCATCTGTAACGTCTGGCTTCCTCTCCTGTTAAGTATAGACTGTTAAGCAATTCAGCTATTCTCTTGCTAGTGTAACTGTAACTCTCTTGCTTATAGTATAACTCTATTGCTTATAATTGCTTATAGTGTAATGTAACTGTAACTCTATTGCTTATAGTTATATTGCTTTCACCAAGCAAAACCTCAGTTCTATATGTTTTCTAAGCCATTACTATTTAGAGCATTTTTCAAAAAAAAAAAAAGAGTTCTTAAAAAAATGAGTTTCATCTTACCTGGGCCCTCTGGGCTTCCCAGTGCCAACACATACTGCCACTTTTTGCTGCAGCAGAATTAGTCTTATCACTTCCTAAAACTTTATCCCACTCTCTCTTCCTCCTTTTTAGGTTTAATTTTGCTGTGTACTTCACAGGAAACCTTGAAAATGAAAGCTCCCTCTTTATCTCTTCCTATCTTTCTTTCGTATCTTCTTTTCCTTCCCTTCTGATTCCTTCTTACCGGCATTTACACATGATGTGTTTTCTTACACTAAATAACAGATCCCGTCTTGTGCAAATCAGTGGCTATTTTTGTAGGATGTAAAAACCTGTATCTAGTCATGTTGATAACCCCCTAATAATTTGCATATAGGTTCTTGTGAGTTTTCTATGTAAATGATAGTATTTCCTATAAATATGTGATTTTACCAATTTTTTATGATTCTGATTTCTTCTTATTATGTAGACTGGGATCTCTCATACATTACTGAATAGAAGTAATACTGCATCATTGTGCCTTATGCTTCATTTTAAGGAGATTGCTTTTAGTGATTCCCCTTTAAAAATGGTAATTGTTAAGTTCCTTTGTTTGAAAATAAATTGTTACCAGGTTATGAAATTTTCAGTTCTTAATTGAGGGTTTCTTTTTTTGATTGTGAATTCATGTGTTTTAGTCCAGTGCTTTTTCTACATTAATTGAAAAGATGATATGATCTATATTCTTTAATATAGGTGAATTATGTTTATAGATTTTTATACTAAAACATCTGTGTATACCTTGGATAAACTCAGGTTGATTGTGGGTTATCTTTTTCATATACTGAATTCATTTTGTTAGTATTCTGTTTAGGATTTTTGAATCTATATTGAGTCAAAATGATCTTATTTTATTTCTTATAATATTTTTGTCCAATTTTAATGTCAGATTTTCCTCATCTCTTAGAATGAATGTTTTGTTCATTCTTTTTATCTATTTTGTTAGTTTACCAAAGAACCATCCTTTTGCTTTATTTCATTTTTATTGTATATTTTATTTATTGTGTCTATTATTATTTCTGTAATTTTTAAGCAACTTTATAATTGACATACAATAAACTATACACATTTAAAGTTTAAGATTTAGTAGGTTTTGACAGATATACAGCGGTGAAACTCAGCATAATCAAGAGAGTGTGAACGTATCCATCACCCCTCAAAGTTTTCTGGTGTCTCTCTCTAATCTCCTTGCCCCTGCCTACTCCTCCATGTCCAAGGAGTAGTGACCTATTTTCTGTCACTGTAGGTGTTTTCTAGGTTTTTATGTAAGTGGATCATGTGTTTCTTTTTTAAAAAATAATTTTGTGTATGTATGTATTTATTTTTGGCCGTGCTGGGTCTTCTTTGCAGTGCTCAGGTTTCTCATTGTGGTAGCTTCTCATTGCAGAGCACAAGCTGTAGCCTCATGGGCTTCAGTAGTTGTGGCGCACAGGGTTAGTTGCTCCAAGGCATGTGGGATTTTCCTGGACCAGGGATAGAAGCCTTATCTCTTGCGTGGTGGATTCCTTACCAGTGAGCCACCCTGGAAGCCTGATAATGTATTTCTAATGGTTTGACATCTGGAGCCTTGCTGACCTTGGAGAGACTGCACTTCCCGGCTTAGCCAGTTTCTAGAGATAGTAAAAAAAAAAACAAAAACACTCACCTGCTAGAGTACCTCTCATACGCAAACCAACCAGTCCAGAGCCCACACCCTAAATACCTCAGTTATTGAGCTCTTATACCCTTTCTTATACTCAGGAGGGCATGACAACCTACTCCAGTATTCTTGCCTGGAAAATCCCATGTCCAGAGGAACCTGGCAGGCTATAGTCAATAGAAAGTGAAAGTGAAGTCGCTCAGTTGTGTCCGACTCTTTGTGACCCCATGGATTGTAGTTTACCAGGCTTCTCCATCCATGTGATTTTCCAGGGAAGAATACTGGAGTGGGTTGCCATTTCCTTCTTCAGGGGATCTTCCCCACCCAGGGATCAAGACCGGGTCTCCTACATTCCAGATACTTTTACCGTCTGAGCCACCAGGGAAGTCCATGCATGGAGAGTGGATGCTGAACGGAAGGATTATAGACGGAGGTGAAAAGATCCACAGATGAAGTCAGTGTGGGGTATGCTGAGTCTCAGGTGTCTGAGGGCAGGTAGAAAGGGGTGAATTGATCTGAGAAGGAAAGTTGGAAGCACCCAGATTTTTATGCGGGATTCTTCCACTTGGCCACTCGGGCACAGCAGACTCAATCCCGCCAGGTTCCTGCAGACCAAACCCTTGAGCGCAGGAGCCTTGGAGGAGTCCTCCCTACCACAAAAGCCTCTGGGTAGACGGGGGTCGGAAATACAGGAGAGCACCAGAGCTCGGTCGCCGCACTTAACGACCCTTTTGGGTACATGCGGGGACGGGCTTTCCTGAGTGGCTGCTGGACCCTCTGGGTCTGGCTGATTAGAGAACTCGTAGCTTAAATTGATTCTCTCGCCGCTTCCACCCATTCTGACCAGGCAGTTTTTCCTATCTGTGATAGCCAGTGTGGTCACAGAATCAGACACGACTGAAGCAGCTGAGCACACACACCTATGGTCACTGTTGACCTGGTCAGTTTTCCCCAGGGCCATGTACCAGGTGACTTAAGGACAGCCTTTAAGCCCCAGAGCTAATCTTAAGCCTGTGTTCCTTCTGTCGTCCTTTCCTTCCTGAAGAAACAACGGTAATGGCTCTTACTCAGGTTTTCCCCTCACTCCCTCTCTTTTTGAGAATTGTAAATAACAAGCAAGTCTTTTCAGGGACAGTCCTCTGATTTGTTGCTCACAGCATGTGTGAATAATAATAAAACCTATATTTTAAAACAAGTATGAACTCTTTTTTCTTAACTCTTTTATTCAGCATAATTATTTTGAGATTCCTCCATGTTGTTGTGTATATCAACAGTTAATTCATTCTTATCGCTGAGTAGTATGTCATTATATGTCTATATGTAGTATTTCATTATATGTCTATACCAAATTTGTTTTTCTATCCATCTATTAATGGGCATTGAATTATTTCCACTTTGGGGCTGTTACAAATAAAGCTTCTGTGAACAGTAATGAACAAATTTTTATATGAACATACCTTTCCTTTCCTCTTGGATGAATACTCAAGAGTAGAATGGCTGGATCACAGTATATTATCTCCAGGGATGCCCATTCACCTTGATGAGGTTGTTACCTCATTTGTAGTGCACAACGGCTGTGACTGTCTTCTTGCATCCAAGGACCTGCACCAGCTTTTGAGACAGAGCTTTTGGACAGCATGGCTGTGGGTGTAAACCTGAGCTCCTAGCCGTGCGGTGCCGCAACCAGAACAACACAATTACTGTTTCTGACCATATTTTTCATCTCTTTGTTTTGTGTATCCTTTGTCTACTTACTGTAGATACAGATGATTTTGTTACTTTTGTCTTTTAACTTCCCTAGTAGCTTTGTACATGGTTTATTTAATGTTTTTTTGTTTATTTGCCTTTAGTGATGAGCTTTTTCCTTTTGTCATTTTCATGTTTCTAGTTGTTGTTTTTGTGGGGTTTTTTTCCATTTATTTTTATTAGTTGGAGGCTAATTACTTTTACAATATTGTAGTGGTTTTTGCCACACATTGACATGAATCAGCCATGGAAATCCATGGCTGATTCATGTTGTTTTTTTTAAACAAGTGCCTTTAAGACTTCCTGTAAAGTGGTTTGGTGGTGCTGAATTCTTAGCTTTGGCTGGTCTGTAAAACTTTTGATCTCTATCAAATCTGAATGAAAGCCTGGCCAGGTAGAGTGTTCTTGATTGTAGGTTTTCCCCTTTCATCACTTTAAATATATTATGTGGCTCCCTTCTGGCCTGCAGTTTCTTCTGAAAAGTCAGCTAATAGCCATATGGAAGTCCCCTTGTACATAGCTTGTTGCTTTTATTTACTTATTTATTGCATGGTCCAAGTTTAGTGACCTGCTGATGCTAAGTTGTACAAAATTTTACCAATTAGGGCTTGTATTTGGCCAGCTCAAAAATAATTATATCATTAGTTTGGTCAATTTAAATACTGTAGCTCTCTGTTGAATAGATGCACAATCATTACACCCAAACATTAGTGCATACAAAGCAACATGCCTTAGCTGCTTTTCATATTGTTTCTTTATCTTCTGTTTTTGCCATTTTAATTACAATGTGTCTTGATGTGGTCCTCTTTGGATTGATCCATTTGGAGTTCTCTGTGCTTCCTGGACTTGAAAGTATAGAGAATGTCTGTTTCCTCTCTCAGGTTAGAGAAATTTTCAGCTATTATGTCTTGATATGTGTTCTCTGCCCCTTTCTCTTTTCTAGGACCCCTGTAATGCAAATGTCAGTACTGTTGTTCTAGCAGTCTCTTAAATTGTCCTCATTTCTTTTTATTCTTTTTTGTTGTTGTTCAGCTTCAGTGATTTCCACTATTTTGTCTTCCAACTTGCTGATCTGTTCCTTTTTATCATTTAATATACTGATCATGCCTTCTAGTGCATTTTTCATTTCAGTTATTGTACTCTTCACCTCTGGTTCTTCTTTATATTTTCTAACTCTTTGTTTTAAACTGCTAACTTCTCACTCTTTTCATCCGTTCTCTTCCCACTTTCTTTAATCATTTTTATGATCATTACCTTGAACTCTCTATCAGGTAGACTGCCTATCTGCCCTTCAGTTTATTCTTTTTCTAGGGTTTTATCTTGTTCATTCATTTGGAACAAGTTCCTTTGACACCTCATTATGCCTACTGTGCTGTTTTTATTTCTATGTATCTGA
Source organism: Odocoileus virginianus (assembly GCF_023699985.2). Lineage (NCBI taxonomy): Eukaryota > Metazoa > Chordata > Mammalia > Artiodactyla > Cervidae > Odocoileus > Odocoileus virginianus. The sequence continues at coordinate 48,260,817 of NC_069682.1, forward strand.
TGGGTTATATTTCCCCACCTTGGATATGAGGCATTTCATATGACATGTCCTGTGCATCCCAGCACTGCACTCCTCTCCAGTCGGCAGAGCTATATGCTCTAGGGGTGCCCACTGTGTTGACTGCATTGATCCTTCTGTTGTAGTGGTCTGGTAGATGGGGCTGGTCCCTGGTTCATTTGGTTGCCAGGCCCTGCCTTGTATGCCACTGGTTGGCTGGATGAGAACATGAGGCAGCTGGTTGTGGAAGCCTGAGGGAGAACCATGGCTAGAGCCAGATTCTGAGATGGGTGGTTGCAGGACCAGGGTTCCTGGATATAGTGTAGTCTGCTGGTAAGTGGGGCCAATACCTGACATGCCTGACTACATGTTCCAGGGTGTTGCAAAGCTGGTGCTGACCCAGTGGTGAATGGGGCTGGACCCTGGGGCACCTGGGTGAGGAGTCCAAGGCTTCTTAGAGCTGATGTTCGCCTTTTGGCATGTGGGCCCATGGCTGGTATTGACCAGTTAGTAAGTGGAGGGAGACAGAGCCCAGAGATTCCTAGGGCTAGTGCCAGCTTACTGCTAGGAGGAGCTAAGTCCTGAGGTCTCTGAGTGCAGGCCCTGAGGTCTCCAAAGCTGGTTCAGCCTGCTGGTGGGCAGGGCTGCTGGCTGAGGGGCCCAAGATGTCCCAGAGCTGGTTTGACCTATTAGTGGGCACAGCTGGGTCCTGCGTGCAGGGGTCCCAAGGCTGGTGCCAGCCTGCTCACTTGTTGGCTGGGTCCTGACAGGGCAGACTGCAAGGCTGCAGTGGGCCTAGGACTGGTATCCACCAGCTGATGGGTAGGATTGGGACATGAGCTCCCAGGACACATAGCCTGCCCACCAGTGAGTGAAGCCGGGTCCCTGGGTCTCTGGCTACAGGGCTGAGTGATCCCAGAGCTGATGTTGAACACGTGCTGCTATGATTTCTGTTGCAGGGCCATGAGGGTCCTGGACTTGGTGTGGGTCCAGTTCCCAACACAGCTGACTGTTCTCTTTGGGTTGTCCTGAGGCTTATGCCTGCCCTCTGCTGTATGGACCAGATACCAGGTTGGCTAGCCGAGGGGCCCAAGGTGTCTTGGAGTTGATGTTGGCCTGCTGGTGGTTAGAGCTGGAGCCCAGGGGTTCCTGTAGCTAGTGCCTGCCTACTTGTGTTTCCCAGGGTCTCTGGCTGCAGGGCTCTGGGGGTCCTGCAGTTGATGTATTGGCTCACTGGTGTGCCTGCCCACTGGTGGATAAAGCTGGGTCCTAGCGTCTGTTGACTCTCAACATTAAAAAAAACTAAGATCATAGTATCTAATCCCATCACTTCAGGGCAAATAGAGGGGGGAAATTAGAAGCAGTGACAGATTTAGTTTTTTTGAGCTCCAGAATCACTGCAGGTGGTGAATGTAGCCTTGAAATTAAAAGATACTTGCTCCTTGGAAGGAAAACTATGACAAACCTAGACTGCGTATTCATGGGCAGAGGTCTGTATAATCAAAGCTATGGTTCTTCCAGTAGTCATGTACAGTTGTGAGGGTTGGACCATAAAGGAGGCTGAACACCAGAGAACTGATGCTTTCAAACTGTGGTGCTGGAGAAGACTCTTGAGAGTCCCTTGGACTGCAGGGAGATCAAACCAGTCATTCCTAAAGGAAATCAACCCTGAATATTCATTGGAAGGACTGTTGCTGAAACTGAAGCTCCAGTGCTTTGTGGCCACCTTATGAGATGGTTAGGTAGCATCACCAACTCAATGAAATTTGAGCAAACTCCAGGAGATAGTTGAGGACTGGGCAGCCTGGCATGCTGCAGTCCATGGGTTCACAGAGGCAGACATGACTTAGCAACTGAACAACCACAACATTCTGGTGGGTGGGGCTGTGTGTCCCACCTGACTAGTTGCTTGGCCTGGGGTGTCCCAGTACTGGTACTGACAGGCTGGTGGGCAGAGCAATGTCCCAGTGCTAATAAGCTAGAGGGAGGATTCCAGAATGGTACTTGCTAGCACCAGTGTGGATGTGGTAGAACAGTTTCCCCCAAATGGCTGCTACCCCTGTCTGTGCCCCTAGGGTGAGCCCTAGTTGCCTCTTGACTCTTTAGGAGACTCTCCAAGATTAGCAGGTGGGTCCGACCAGCATCCTTTCAAGTTATTCCTTCTACCCTTCGTCCTGAAGCATGTGAGAGTTTGTATGTACTCTTTAAGAGGTTATTTCTCACAGCTCTCTGAGACTCCTACAAGTAAGCCCACTTGGCCTTCAAAGCCAAGCACTCTGGAGACTTTTCCTGGTGCAGGCCCCCTGGACTGGGAACCTCAGTGTGTAGCAAAAACTGGTTGCTGCTTGGGGAAAACCTCTGCAGTGATGATTATCCTCCTGTTGTGTTTTGCCCACCTGGGTGTATGGTTTTGTTTTTTAACTTTTTATTTATATATATATATATATATATATGTATGTATGTATTTAACAGTGTTGTGATAGTTTCAGGTGGACAGCAAAGGGACTCTTATTTCTGTAGATCTTTCCTGCTAGATTCTGGTCTTTCTCATCAGTAGTAGCTCTGGAGATAATTCTGATTTTGGTATGCCTGCAAGAGGACGTGCTCAGGACCATTGTACTTCACCATCTTGGCCATGCTCTGTCTCTGATTTGTTTTTAAATTTTGTGCATATAACCTGTACTATATTTTGGTTTTATGTATCCAGCAGTTTATTCCAATATGTGATTTAAGTAGGACAAATAGTTTTCCATATTGTTCTTTGTCTTAATTAATCTGTAGTATAAGATATACCAAACTGTTTTATTTATTGAAGTAGTCGAATTGATTTCCTTGTCTCCGGGGCCCAAATTGAATCTTGCCTTAGGTGTAACTCAGAGATAATAGAGTTTAACATTCTGTTTCACAGCTTTAGTGGTTTGTGTGTTGTTGTTTTCATTCTCTATATAGGCTTATCTCTGGAAATGGGCTGCTTCTAGAGGTTCAGATTCCTATTAATTTTGCCTTTGTCACATTGTTTTTCTCCATGAAAGACTTGTAACAAAGTTGATTTCTGGTGTCCCAGGACTCATTGAGAAGCCCTTCAGTTTGCCAGGTTCTTTTTTCTCACTAGCAAGTATGCAGTATGTGCCATCCCTGCTCCACCCTCCCTTGGTGACATGTGTCAATTTTTTATTCATCAGCACCCACCTTCTCTGCCTCCTGTGTTTGTCAGATGTCTCCTGCCTGGCTTACTCACTGCTGCTTTTGTCAGGCTCTACAGCTGTCTTCTTCCTTTCTCTGGCATACTGCCTGACTTCCGTGGCAGCTGCTCTCTCATTGCCTGTCTGCCATTCTGCCCCATCTCCAGCCTTTCACCCCCTCATCCCTTCCCCCTTCGGTGCAGCATGTACTGTAGTACTGTGTCATTCTCAGTGTTCAGAACTAAGTTCATCACCTTCGCTGCAGTATGCAATCATCCTCCTGCGTATAGCATTGAGATTCATCTAAGTTGGAAACCTGGGCCTTCCTTACCTCTGGCATCTCATTGTTAAGTTTTAGTTCTGCCCCTGTACTCTGAGATCTGGAACCCTATACGCTGCCGCTACAGCTCTGAAGTCCTTCTGGTTTATTGGCTAGGTTGCTTTCGAGAGCTTCCGTCAGTGGCCCTCCAAGCTTCAAACCACACCGGTTGATCCTCTGCCCTACTGTCAGTCGTTGTTTCTAAAATCCAAATTGTTATTGTCAACCTCCCTGTATTAAAGCCTTTGGTGGTTCCTCAGTGAGTTTAGTGGAAAGTCAGAACTTTTTATTATGGCCTAACAGGCACCTTTGTGATCTATTCATTGCTCCTTCTAGCCTTATCTCCTGTATTTCTTCCACATATCCTCACAGACCCCACTCTTTCATGCTTAATTAACATTTTCACATTCATTCAGCAAGTGTTTATTGAGGTCCTGCTTGATAGCTTTCCTGCTTTGCCATTCCTGGAGCAATATAGACCTTTTCGAGTTTCAGAGTCCTCTTTGCTCTAAAGACTATTTCTTATTTCTGACCCTTCTCTTGACTAACTACTCTTTATCCTCCCAAGTTTATCTCAAGCATTACCTCCTCTGAAAATTCTTTCTCTGGTCTACAGTTTTACTACCTCATCTTAGTGTGAATTCACCAACATTGTCCCACACAATAATTCAGGGTTTGAACAAATAGCTTATTTGTCCCTCACCACTTGTCCCTCACAATCTATATCTAGTCCATATCTAACCTGTGTATTCTCCTTATGGTGAACTACAAAGCCCATGAACTTTGGAGTTTTAAAAGCCTTGGGTTTGAATCCTAGTATGTAGGTACTTAATGGATATTAAGTGGCCTTAAACAAATTCCTTGACCTCTTTGATCTTTATCATTTGTAAAATGGAAAAACAATACCTAACTCAGAAGGTGGTTGTGGGGAATAATTAGGTTAAAGTATACAGAATGCCTAGTGCAAGTGCCTAGCACATAGCAGACAACCAAGGATTATAGTTATAAAAATAGTTTTTGTTCTTAATAATAAATAATATAATGTTGATTGAGTATCAGTTAGCTGAAGGAACTGAACTATCCATCTGGGTGCCTTTTTCTCAAAGCAAACCTGAACTGCTCTAGAAGAAGGGTCGGACAGAGCTTAACACTCCTAGCTGCCGCTTCTTTGTTTCTCTCACACCTGGAAGTATCCTTCAACAGTCTGTAAACTTTTTGAATTCTACAACTGCCAACTATGTGACCATCTCTGAGTTTCTGTATCTTCAAAATGGGAGTAAGAATATCTCTCTTGTAGAGTTGCTCTGAGATTTAACTGAGGTAAAAGGCCAAATATTCAGATAAATTGTACCAGACATTTGATCATATTTTATCAATGTATTGAATACTGAATGGTTAACTTTGTATAGGTGGACTTTTATTAGAAGCTATCACAGCTAGAGTCTAAACTCAAAAGAGAATGTGCATATTGGCCGAGCTCTCCTTTGCTGCTGGGAATTTCATAATATTTATTCCCTGTAACATTTTTTCTTTAGCATATACATATGCAGCGTTGTGCTTCCTAACAAGAGCATCAAGAAAAATGCATTTCGGAGTACCCTCATCATTTCCATTCCTCATCCATTGCAAGTCATAGTTGGTCTTATTCTTTATCAGGATTGGGGTTGGTTGCATATATCAGAGTATAGGTTTATTTCTTTCTTGTATGTATGAAATCTGAAAGTAAGCAGGGCTGGTATGACACAGTTCCAACAGTGTCATCAGAGAATTCAGTCTCTTTCTAAAAGCTCTCTAATTCTGTTATCCTGGAAGTCACTTCAGAGTTCATAATGGCTGCTGGGGCTCGAATCGTCACATCTGAATTATAGATTACAAGGAAAAGGACAGAAAAAAAAAGACTCCCTCCCTCCCTCTTAAACCACCTTCCTAGAGATCTCTTAATATATTTTCTTCCTGCATGATATACTTAAGCTTATACCTCCTTGGCCAGAATTTAGCACTTGTCCACCCCTAACTGAAGAATGGATGTGTTCTCCTAGCATCCAGTTTTCTTTCTTTCTTACTCTCCTTTTCTTAGGAGAGGATGTCTTGTCTCTCTGGACTTCTGGGTCCACTGATGGTGGGTGTACATCTGGGCAAGGAATGTTGTTTTTTGGCCAGAAGCTCACAAAATCTTTCTCTACAAGATATTCAACACACCTGTGATGGTCCCTTCATCTCGAGTGCAGTATATATATTTCAAATAATATACCCCTGAAATGTGCGTAAGCATATATAATTGATTGCTTATGAATTTCTGTGATTCAAGAGCGACTTCCTTGCTCTAAGAACATTTAGGAAATATTCTTAGACTCTGAATATCAGAAAAACAATAGCTGTAATTTTTAGAACTTACTTTGTTGTTTGTCGTTAAGACTTTTTAAGTATTTGCTGTTGGCATCTTGGTTTTCCTTTGTTATTTGAATGTTAAACTTTCCGGGTTTATCTCCCTAATGTGCAGTAGAAACAGATTTTTTTAAGTAAGAACTGTTTTTGTAATTAAAAAAAAAATGAGTGTATCAGCCCTTTGTCTGGGTGTGGTGGGGTAGGCAAAAGGATGCAGTGTGTATGCCATTGTGTCCAATAAAATAGGGAATTGCCCAGAACTTCATGACTCATCTCCCGAAGCCTCCCTGCTTATTTGTGCTATATTCACATAACGAAAAGCTTTATATTCACAAGCGTGTTTGAAAAATCAAAAATGTGTAAGTTTGAGTTTCTTCCCATTTGGCTTTCCTAGAGTATATAATTCTGTATTTATTCAATCCGCTGTTGCTTAATCAAAAATAATGTGTAAGATAGAGGAGGAAATCATATACAGTTATCTCCTACCTAACAAAAATAGACAGACTGATTAAAATAATCGTATATTAACACATGTATGTGGAAGCTAGAAGTGTGATACTGATGAATGTATTGGCAGGGAAGGAATGGAGACGCAGCTGTAGAGAACAGACTTGTGGACACACTGGGGAAGGAGAGAGTGGAATGAATGCAGGAAGTATAATTGACATACACACACCACCACGTGTAAAGTGGATAGCTGGTGAGAAGTTGCTGTGTAACACAGGGGGCCCAGCCTGGTGCTCTGTGTTGACCTAGAGGGATGGGATGAGGGAGGGGAGGGAGGTGATGTAGGTATAATTATGACTGATTTGCATTGTTGTACAACAGAAATGAGCACAACATTGTAAAGCAATTCTCCTCCAATTAAAAAATAAATTGAAAAATAAATAACTGTGGTATACCCGTATGATGACCTACTATGCAACCATTGCAAAGAAAGGTAACTAGAAAGTATTGTTGTGGAAGATATCCAGGATTTATTATTTTAAGTAAAAAATGCAAGCTGTAGACAGTATAGCCACTATCCTATTTATTTATTTATTTTTTTATGTATGGGTATCTACTTCTAAAGGATATGAAGGAAAGTATTTAGTGATCACTTTGGAAAATGGGACAGGCAGGAGGTGAATGAGACTTTCAGAGTTTTCTTTATATCCCTCTGTTCTTTTTGACATCTTTGTTTTGTTTTGGGCTGCACCACACAGCTTGTGGGATCTTAGTTCCCTGACTAGAGATTGAACCCAGGACATTGGCAGTGAAAGCTCTGAGTCCTAACCACTGGACTGCCAGGAAATTCCCAGTTTATATGTCTTATAATGAGCATGCTTTATCAATTTATTTTAATAGTTTATAATTTCAGTGAAGGAAAGGAGGACCAGTGTCCTTCCTATATAAGAAAAGTAATCTTTTAATTTGTTGTTGTTCAGTCATTAAATCGTGTCCAACTCTCTGTAACCCCATGGACTGCACCTGTCCTTCACTTTCTCTCAGAGTTTGCTCAAACTCATGTCCATTGAGTCAGTGATGCTGTCCAACCATCTCATCCTCTTTTGCCCCCTTTTCCTCCTGCCCTCAATCTTTGCCAGCAATGGGTTTTTTTCTAGTGAGTTAGCTCTTCACATCAGGTGGCCAAGGTACCGGAGCTTCAGCTTCAGCATCAGTCCTTCCAATGAATATTCAGGGTTGATTTCCTTTAGGATTGACTAGTTTGATCATCTTGCAGCCCAAGGGACTCTCAATGAAGTAGTCAGTGAAGCAGAAGTAGGTATTTTTCTGGAATTCTCGTTTTTTTATAGTCCCAACAGATGTTGGCAATTTGATCTCTGGTTCCTCTACCTTTTCTAAATCCAGCTTGTACATCTGGAAGTTCTCAGTTCATGTACTGCTGAAGTCTAGCTTAAATGATTTTGAGGATTACCTTGTCGGCATGTAAAATGAGCACAACTGTGTGGTGGTTTGAACATTCTTTGCTATTGCCCTTCTTTAGGGTTGGAATGAAAACTGACCTTTTCTAGCCCTGTGGCCATTGCCAAGTCTTCCAAATTTGCTGGCATATTGAGTGCAGCACTTTAACAGCATCATCTTGTAGGATTTTCAATAGCTTAACTGGAGTTCCATCACCTCCACTAGCTTTGTTTGTAGTAATGCTTCCTAAGGTCCACTTGACTTCACACTCTAGGATTTCTGGCTCTAGGTGAGTGATCACACCATCATAGTTATCCAGGTCATTAAGATCTTTTTTGTGCAGTTCTTCTGTGTATTCTTGCCACCTCTTCTTAATCTCTTCTGCTTCTTTTAGGTCCTTGCTGTGTGGAGTCATACATTATGCTTTTCTGTAAGGCTTTTTTCATTCAGCATGATGGTTTTTAATTTATTTTTTTATTGAAGGATAATTGCTTTACAGAATTTTGTTATTTTTTGTCAGACCTCAACATGAATCAGCCATAGGTATACATATATGCCCTCCCTTTTGAACCTCCCTCCCATCACTCTCCTCACCACCCCCCACCCCTCTAGGCTGATACAGCACCCCATTTGAGTTTCCTGAGTGGTTTTTAGATTCATTCATGTTTTTGTGTGTATCTGGAGTTCTTTCCTTTTAATCATTGAGTAATATTTCATTGTGAGGGAAAAAAATCTACTTCTGTTTATATATTCTGTTATTGGTGGTTACTTGGGTTATTTTCAGCTTTTTGTTATAAGCATTATTATTTTTTGGATGTATACTCTCATTTCTGTTACATAAATGTATAGAAGTGGAATTACTGGATCACAAAGTTAGATGTCAATGAATCAGACAAAAAGTATCGCAGATAACTCATCTAAAAATCATTCTGTGACAAGGCAGAACCATTTCTACTATGAGTTTGTGCACAGGCTTCCTGGCATTGTGCAGACTTCAGCTGAACAGGGCTCATTGCCTTCTGACATTTGATAGTGCACATTTCCCTCAGATTCAAACTATTTAACTGTTCATCCTTGTCAGGACTAGGCCTTCATCATAGAGCCAACTTTTTATTTTATTTTATTTTTTAATTATGTACTTTTATTCATCCCATTTTACAGATGAGAAAATTGAGTTACAAAGAGTTTAAATAACTTGTCCAAGATCACACTGCTAGTAGGTGGCAGGGGCCAGGTTTTTAATCCAGTCAGTCTTTCTTATCACTGCATTATGCTGCCTTTTTTCTGTTTCTTCTGCTTCTCTGCCTTTATCACTCCCCCGCGGCTGAGAACCTTCAGTTGGTTTACAAGGCCCTCCTCTCACATTTTGTGCTTCTGAATAAAGAAAGAATTATCAGCCCCCGGAAGACCCCATGCTGTCTCTTTTCCATGCCTTTGCTCTTGGAGAAGGTCTCACTGAGAGCCAACTTTTTAAATCCTCAGTTCATAGAGAGGTATGGGGAAGAGATGAATTTGGGGAAGTATGCGGTGTCAGTAAATAAGATGTGACAGAGAGGTTGAGGGATTTAGCAACAGAGAGGTGGTATGTGTGTCAGACATATACCGAGAGAGAAGGGTGGAGGAGAGAGGAAGAGAAAAGGAGATGGGCGAAGGAAAAAGAAACACAAGTGGGCTTTTCCTCTTGTGAATTTTAATTGAGTTTTTTTGCAAATGTTATTTTTAAGATGGTTCAAAATTTTTAAAGTCTTGTGTGCTGAAATAAAATGATCTCCAAAGAACCTCTTCATTCTGTTTAACAGCTGCATAGTATTCCATTTTATAAATATGCAGTAATTTATTTAAACATGTCCTCCTCTCAGGTTATTTTCAGTCTTTTTCTGTTGCAAACTGTATTGTATTGAATAACATTTAAAAGATCAATTTAAAAATATAGGTATATCTGTAAAGTTCCCAAGTAGAATTGTGTGAAAGAGCTTGTGCTTTCGTAATTCTGTTAAGTATTTATACTTTGTATGAAAGTATTTGTTTACACAAACCCTTGTCATCGCAGTGGTTTGTTTTGTTTTTTAAATTTATTTATTTTTGGCTGTGCCAGGTCACTACTCTAGTTGCGGTGTGCGGGCTTCTCATTGTGGTGTCTTATTACAGAGCACAGACTCTAGAGCATGAGGCTCTAGAGCTCAGTTCAGTTGCTCAGTTGTGTCCAGCTGTTTGTGACCCCATGGACTGCAACATGCCAGGCCTCCCTGTCCATTTCCTGGAGCTTGCTCAAACTCATGGCCATCAAGTCGGTGATGCCATCCAACCGTCTCATTCTCTCTTGTCCCCTTCTCCTCCTGCCTTCAGTCTTTCCCAGCATAGGGGTCTTTTCCAGTGAGTCAGTAGTTATGGCACATGGGTTTTAGTTTCACTGTGGCATGTGGAATCTTCCTGGACCAGGGACTGAACCATAAGCAGGCAGATTCTTAACCACTGGATCACCAGGGAAATCTACCAGTGTGGTGGTGGTAAAGTTTTTCTGTGTTTGCCTATCTGATAGGTGAAAAATGACATTTCAGTGTAGCTTTGATTTGACTTTTCTTTGATTGTGAGTGAGGTTAAGAATTTGTTCTTATATTTTAAGAGAGCTATCTGGTTTTCTGTGAATCTGTTTCATCTCTTTTGTCATCTTTTAATATATAGGAGTCCTTTATTATATCAAGGAAATTAGACTTTTAGTTGGAAATATTTTTATAATGCTTTAAAAATACAGAGGTAGCTGTTTTAGTGGACTGGTGGAAAAAGAAGCCAGATTGCTATGGAGACAACTCTTTCTAGAAATTTGGCTGCAAGGTGAAGTAGAATGATTGCTAGCTGGAGGACTGATGTAGATTAAAAGAGGCTCTTCTTTTCTTTGAGAAATTCTTCAGTTTAATTCAGTTCAGTCGCTCAGTTGTGTCTGACTCTTTGCAACTCCATGGACTGCAGCATGCCAGGCCTCCCTGTGCATCACCAACTCCTGGAGCTTGCTCAGTTCATGGCCATTGAGTCGGTGATGCCTTGCAACCATTTCATCCTCTGTCATCCCCTTCTCCTCTTGCTTTCAACCTTTCCCAGCGTCAGGGTCTTTTCTAGTGAGTCAGTTCTTCACATCAGGTGGCCAAAGTATTGGAGCTTCAGCTTCAGCATCAGTCCTTCCATTGAATATTCAGGGTTGATTTCCTTTAGGATTGACTGGCTTGATCTCCTTGCAGTCCAACGGACTCTCTCAAGAGTCTTCTCCGGCACCACAATTCAAAAGCATCAATTCTTCAGTGCTCAGCTTTCTTTATAGTCCAACTCTCACATCCATCCATGACTACTGGAAAAACCATAGCTTTGACGAGATGGACCTTTGTCAGCAAAGTAATGTCTCTGCTTTTTAATATGCTGTCTATGTTTTTCATAGGTCTTCTTCCAAGGAGCAAGCATCATTTAATTTCATGGCTGCAGTAACCATCTGCAGTGATTTTGGAGCCCAAGAAAATAAAGTCTGTCATGGTTTCCATTGTTTCCCCATCTATTTGCCATGAAGTGATGGGACTAGATGCCATGATATTAGTTTTTTGAATGTTGAATTTTAAGCCAGCTTTTTCACTCTCCTCTTTCACTTTCGTCAAGAGGCTCTTTACTTCTTCGCTCTCTGCCGTAAGGGTGATGTCATCCACATATCTGAGGTTATTGATATTTCTCCTGGCAATCTTGATTCCAGCTTGTGCTTCATCCTGCCCAGCATTTTGCATGATGTACTCTGCATATAAGTTAAATAAACAGGGTGACACTATACAGCCTTGACGTACTCCTTTCCCAATTTGGAACCAGTCTGTTGTTCCATGTCCGGTTTTAACTGTTGCTTCTTGACCTGCATACCGATTTCTCGAGGCAGGTAAGGTGGTCTGGTATTCACATCTCTAAGAATTTTCCACAGTTTGTTGTGATCCACACAGTCAAAGGCTTTGGCATAGTCAATAAAGCAGAAGTAGATGTTTTTCTGAAACACTCTTGCTTGTTCTGTGATCCAACAGATGCTGGCAATTTGGTCTCTGGTTCCTTTGCCTTTTCTAAATCCAGTTTGAACATCCAGAAGTTCTTGGTTCACGTACTGTTGAAGCCTTGCTTGAAGAATTTTGAGTGTTATTTTTCAGTGAGTGCAGTTGTGCCATAGTTTGAGCATTCTTTGGCATTGTCTTTCTTTGGGATTGAAATGAAAACTGACCTTTTCCAGCCCTGTGGCCACTGCTGCGTTTTCCAAATATGCTGGCATATTGAGTGCAGCACTCTCACAGCATCATCTTTTAGGATTTGAAATAGCTCAGCTGGAATTCCATCACTTCCACTAGCTTTGTTCGTAGTGATGCTTCCTAAGGCCCACTTGATGCCCACTTCGTATCCCTGGCTGTCTGGCTCTAGATGAGTGATCACACCATCATGGTTATCTGGGTCATTAAGATCTTTTTTGTGTAGTTCTTGTGTGTATTCTTGCCACCTATTCTTAATATCTTCTGCTTCTGTTAGGTCCATACCATTTCTGTCCTTTATAGTGCCCATCTTTGCATAAAATGTTCCCTTGATAACTCTGATTTTCTTGCAGCGATCTCTAGTCTTTCCCATTCTATGTTTTCCTCTATTTCTTTGCATTGCTCACTTAGGAAGGCTTTCTTAACTCTCTTTGCTGTTCTTTGAAACTCTGCATTCAGATGGATATATCTTTCCTTTTCTCTTTTGCCTTTCGCTTCTCTTCTTTTCTCAGCTATTTGTAAGAAATTCTTAATTGTGTATAAATGTTGTTATGAAGGGGAAGTGTTAAAGCTAGAAGATGGTGTTAGAAGATCTACAGGACAAGGAACTACAGTTCCTTGTACAGTTCCTAAGGAACTGAGATTCTTGGGAGGAAATTCAGAGAAGGAAGAAATTAGTAAATAAGGTTACTGGTAGGTAAGGGTGTCCCAGTCTAGTGGTTTCTGTTTTCTTTGAAGTTGGCAAGACCAACAGCCAAGGATGTGAGAGGATACATTGGAGAGAAGAGGAGGTTCCTTGAAATCACTGCAGTGGAGAATTGAAGAGAGAGCTAAGTAGGGAAATATAGAAAGATGGCAGAAAGTGTTCAGAGTTTCGCTGAGGCAAAATCAGTGATCTCAACCTTATGGGTTGTTTGATTTTCTTAAGAACCTTTTGGCAGCCCAAGTTGGCTGACAGTTGGATTTGTTCCAGGTTGGGGGTTATTTTCCCATATAGGTATAATAGAAGAACACTGTAGCAAAAGAATTTAGGATATTTGCAAGGCAGTGATTGAACTGACACCAGGTTTTCTTGGCTGAGTAGAGAAGGAAATAGAACAGAGATATTGGAATGAAAATTAGAGGATCAAGGGACTGAAAGCCTGAGTGAGGTCCCAGGCTTTAGTAGTGAGGGACTGTGGTTGGAGAGTGGGAAGTGAGCTTCAGTGGGAGCGTTTTTCCCAGTGCTGGCAGAGTCTGAAGTACAGCTGTTGTCACGACTGGCCTCAGTGGAGTGGAAGTTGTGTAAGTGTTGTAGGACAGGGGACCTCTTCCAGAGCCCAAAGGTGGTCTCTTGTCTAACACTCAGAAATGAGTTGTCTGAGTAGATAGAGATGCTGACAGAGCAAGAGACTTTATTGGGAAGGGACCCCCAGGCAGAGAGCGGGAGGGTAAGGGAACCCAGGAGAACTGCTCTGCCACATGGCTCAAAGTCACAGTCTCGGGTTTTATGGTAATGGGGTTAATTTCCAAGTTGTCTGACCAGTCATTTTAACTCAGAGTCCTTCCTGGTAGCACATGAATTCCTCAGCCAAGATGGATTCTAGCAAGGAGGATTCTGGGAGGTGGTAGGACACATGGCCTCTCCTTTTGACCTTTCCTGAACTCTTCCAGTTGATTGTGGCTTATTAGTTCTGTATTCCTTACTGGAACCTGCCTGTCATAAAATAACTGATGCGAATGGTTACTATAGTGCCTGGCCAGCATGGCAATTTCATTCATTGTGTTTTCCTTAAGATAAGGTCTTTGGAGTTGAAGTCAGAGAACTCAGAAGTGTGTCTGGATGTGAATTGTGGCTGTCATCTGTGAGGATGTTGAAAAATCTTCCAAGAAAACATCAGGACTTTGAGATGGGAAGAAAGCTGTGAGCCACACTGTATTGTCTTCAGTGAGTGCCAGGAAACCAGTAGGCAAAAAAAGCCCTCAGTAATGGGCTATTCAGTTTTTATCTGACTGGTTTTTAATATTTATTTTTATTTTTTTGGCTTCTCCAGGTCTTTTCTTTCACAGCATGTGAACTATTAATTGCAGCATGTGGAATCTAGTTCCCTGACCAGGGATCAAACCCAGGCCTCCTGCATTGAGAGTGTGATGTCTTAGCCACTGGACAATCAGACAGTCTTGATTTTACTTTTTTTTAAGCTTAAAAATGGCAGGCTTGTTCCATTTTCTTAAATTCTTGAAATTCTCCAGACAAGCATACTGGAGTGGGTAGCCATTCCCTTCTGCAGGGGATCTTCCTGATCCAGGGGTGAAACCTGGGTCACCTGCATTGCAGGTAGATTCTTCACCATCTGAGCCACCAGGGAAGCCCATAGCATACCAAATAGCAACAATTATTGTTTGGACTAGCAGCGTGATACTTACTACCAGCTTTTCCCTATTACTGGTTATTTGGGGTTTTTTTCTGTTTTTCCACTTAATGACTAAATAGCTCTTTATCATTTTAACCTTGAGTTTCAGATTATTTACATATACTCAAGAATAGAACCTTGGAAATGGGTCAGAAAACAATGTGGGCACCTTTAAGATTCTTGTATAATCTTTCTGGAAAGGAGTTTGTTGTTATAGGCTAATTGGTATTTCCATCATTATTTCAATTCTTTTCATTTGACTCTTGGAAGCCTTGTATTTTCATGCCATTGGTCTTTCCTGCAAGTAAAAATGTTCTCTCGTTGTTATTTTCCTTTGATTTGTGGAGATAGTCAGCACTTTTTTGCGTGTTTTCTTAGCTGTTTCTTTTTCTCTTTTGTACATTATGCTTAGGTTTTTCACATTTTTCAGAAATGGAGTATTCCATATTAATATGAGTTATTGCTTTAATTATTTGTTTTGTGACAATTTTCCCAGTTCATTACCTTTTTTAAGGAATAGACTTTATTTTTTAGAGCAGTTTTATATTCACAACAAATTTCAGCAGAGTATAAAAAGTTCCCAAATTGTCCCTGTTCCCATACACATGCAACCTCCCCCACTGTTGACATCCCGCACCACAGTATACACTTACAACAGTTGATGAACCCTACATTGACATCATTATCACTGAGAGTCCATAGTTTACATTAGAGTTCACTTCTGATGTTATACATTTTCTGTGTTTGGACAAATGTATAATGACATGTATCCACCATTGTATTACCATACAGAATAGTTCACTGCCCTTAAAATCCTCTATGCTTCACCTATTCATTCCCCTCTCCTCCCTAACCTAGCAACCACTGCCTCCAGAGCCTTGCCTTTTCAAGAATTATTGTATAGTCAGAATCATACAGACTGTAGCCTTTTCATATTGGTTTCTTTTACTTAGTAATATGCATTTTTCTCCATTTCTTCATGGCTTGGTGGCTCATTTCTTGTTAGTGCTAAATAATATTCCATGTTCTAGATGTACTACAGTTTGTTTATTCATTCATCTACTGAAAAACAACTTGCTTGCTTCCAAGTTTGGCAGTTATGAATAAAGCACATTTCTATATGGGTATAAGTTTCTAATTCTTCTTGGGTAAATACCAAGGAGCACAATTGCTGGATCATATAATAAGAGTAAGTTTAGTTGTGCAAGAAACCAGCAAACTACCTTCCAAAGTGTCATTCCCACAGTGAAGGATAGTTTCTGTGGCTCCACAGAGGCACTGGGAGTTGGTGTTGTCAGTGTTTGGTATTCTGATAGGTGTGTAGTGGTGTCTCATTGTTTTACTTTGCAATTCCCTAATGACATATGCTGTTAAACATCTTTTCATTTGCTTGTTTGCCATGTGTATATGTTGCTTGGTGAGGTGTCTGTTCAGGCTTTTGACCATTTTTTAATCAGCTTGATAATTTTTTTATTGTTGAGCTTTTAGAGTTGTTTATTTTGGATAACAGTCCTTCGGCTAATGTGTCTTTTGCAAGTATTTTCTCACAGCCTCTGGCTTGTCTTATCATTCTCTTGATTTTGTCTTTTGCAGAGGAGAATTTTTTAGTTTTGATGAAGTGCAGTTGATTATTTTTTGATGGCTCTATCTTTGGTGTTGTATCTTAAAAGTCATTGCCATACCCAAGGTCATCTAGATTTTACTCTTGTGTTATCTTCCAGGAGTCTTTTGCATTTACATCTTGGTCTGTGATTCATTTTGAGTTAATTTTTGTGAAGAGTATAAGATCTGTGTCTAGTTTTTTGTTTTTGTTTTTCTTGGTATGTGTATGCTGAGTTATTCCAGCCCCATTTGTTCAAAAGAGTGTCTTTGCTCCATTGTGTTGCCTTTGCTCCTTTGTCAAAGATCAGTTGACTATATTTGTGTGGGTCTTTATCTGGGTTCTTTCTTGTGTTCCACTGGTCTGTTTGTCTGTACCACACTGCCACTCTTTGCTGTATCTTTCTTTGCTTTTTTATATTACTATTTGCTTTTAAATTAATAGTAATTCTCTGGCTTTACTCTGCTTCTTCAGTATTGAGCTGGCTGTTCTCCATCTTTTGCATCTGCATATAAACTTTAGAACTAGTTGTTGATATCCACAAAATAGCTTGGTAGTTTTTTGATTGAGATTGCAATGAATCTGTAAACCAAGTTGAGAAGAACTGATGTCTTGACAGCATGGAATCTTCCTGTCCGTGAACATTGTTTGATTGATTTCTTTCATAATTTTTTCTATTGCCAGATATTCCATTTTTCCTTCGTGATTTTTTAAAATTTATTTTTCTATTGAAAGATAATTGCTTTACACCTTTGTTATTTCTTACATTGCCTTTATGTCTAGAAAATCCTTCCTCATTATGAATATATTCATTTATTTCCTTTTAAAATGTGTCTATAAACATTTAATTCTTCTGTATTTTGATACATGGAATGAAGTGATGGTCTAGCCTGCTTCCTCCAAATACATTGTTATTTTTCACAAAACCATTTCCTATTGATTTATCTAGAGTATACATGAATACATACACAATAATCAGCCTTCCAATCTGTTTCCTAACCCTTATGGAGGAAATTGTGTGCTCTCCCCATTTTGGGTAACAGTCAGGTGGGAAGAGTGGGGAACTGGTCAAATCACGTATGGTTATACCTCAGCCATTGGCTGAACCCAAGTTCCCTGCTAGGCATGATTGCTGGTATACATCCTGGAGGGTGTATAAACCACCTACATCTCTCCACCCTCCCTCGGAGATTTTCATGTTCCCCTCGGAGAGGCATGTTCTGATTGCCTTGGAGAGTCACTGCCACATTAAATTACCTCAATTTCATGAGTCCCATGAAATTGGGACCTTGGAGTATATTGTTCCCTAATTGCTTCCCTGATACCTAGCTTGGTATCAGGCACAGACATCTGAATGGATGAATAAACCTCTGTTACCAATGTGAATGGGCCACAGCCCTCTGATATGGTTTGTAGAGAAATAAAGTTTGAGGACAGCTGTATAATGTCTGTTTTGGAGGTCAGTACCTCCATGCAGTCAACCTACCTTCTCAGTGTTTCTCATTCTGAAGACACTAAAGCTGCAATTACCTAGGAAGCTTTTAAAAGGACTGCTACCTGCCTCTCACTCCCTGAGATATAGTCTGGCACAGAATTTTGTTGTTATTAAGTTCTTTGAGTGATTCTAAACTATAGCCAAGATTGAGAATCACTGCTCTTACTTATAGTTGTATAAACTTTCAGTTAAGTAGTTGGATTCCTGGAAAGTTGTGCTTATCGGACTCCTAAAAGATCTTTGGTCCTGTGTGTGCACTTTAATAGCTAGGAAGAATTTGTCCAAAATACTCCTTTGGTGAGTTGTTTGGACATAGTTTTACAGTATTTCAGTACTATATCTAAAATGGCTCTCTATTTTCCAGGTCAGCATGGATTCCTGGTTCCTTCTTACTCTGCTTGGCAGTGGTCTGATACATGTTGGTGCCAACAACACTACCATAGGTAAATTGCCATTTGATAAGATTGGTACTTGGAATAGAATTTTATTTTTTAATTTTTATTTTAATAAAATTTAATAAATTTTATTCATTTATTTTTAATTTTTATTTTAATAAAATTTAATAAATTTTATTCATTTATTTTTAATTTTTATTTTAATAAAAATTAATAAATTTTATTTATTTTATTTATTTTAAACATAAATAGTATTTATGTTTAGTGACCCAAGTTTGAAGACCTTGGTGGTACTAAAGAAAGAAAAACTTAATATTAATTAAGTTTTACTTAAAAGTGATGGCAAAATAAGTTGTCTTTGGGAATGTCTTGGTCATATTGTATGCTATACTCAGCATTGTTCTATATACCACATACTACTTCAAATAAAGAGATTATATTCATTCCTGAAAAGGAAAACAAAATGGTTGCTATTTAAGACTCCTGTATATTGACTCTGAGGAGCTAACTAAGAGACCAGTTTTTCCCTCCATTAGACAGCAAACTTTTAGAAGTGGAGGGACAGATTGATTGTTTAAAGGGTCTATGCTCCTTGAAATATACCTGGAGAAAATTGTGCTTCAAAAAGATATATGCACTCTTATGTTCATAATAGTACTATTCACAATAGCCAAAACATGGAAGCAATCTAAATGTCCATCTACAGATGAATGAAGATGTGGTACATATATACAATTGAATACTACTCAGCCATAAAAAATAATGAAATAATGTCATTTGCAGCAGCTTAGAAATTATCATACTAAGTCAAGTAAGTCAGAAAGAGAAAGACAAATACCATATATCACTTATATGTGGAATCTAAAATATGGCATAAATGAACCTACCTATGAAACAGAAATAGACTCACAAACATAGAGAACAGACCTGTGGTTGCCAAGGAGGAGAGGGGAGGGATTGCCTGTTAGTTTGGGATTGGTAGACACAACCTACTATATTTAAAATGGATAAACAGCAAAGTCCTGCTATTATACCTCAGGGAAGTATGAGCTGGGACAAACCATAGTGGAAAAGAATATTTAAAATGAACGTGTGTGTGTGTATAACTGAGTCACTTTGCTGTGCAGCAGAGATTAGCACAACATTGTAAATCAACCGTACTTTAATTTTTTTAAAAGAAAATAAAAAGTGTGTGTGTGGTGTGTTTATTGGTCTCCAAGTGTTTGAGGTGTAGTAGGGCTTGCTGCTTTGTGTCTCATAACTTTTGAGATCTCAATTCTTTGTGTGATGTTTTCTTGGTTTTTTTGGTGTTTGTAGTTTCACCTTCAGTAGGCGTTACAAGATCTATGAAAGCATCTACAACAGAATCACTTAAAGAAGAGAACAAAACTTCAAATCCTACTCCTTCAGTAACTTCTTCTTCCTTGGCACCAACATTCAGCCCAAATCTAACTCTGGGACCCACATATGTAACCACTGTCAATTCTTCAGACTCTGACAATGGAACCACAAGAACAGTAAGCACCAATTCTGTAGTCACTACAATTTCACCAAATGGAACATGGCTTCCAGATAACCAGTTCACAGATACCAGAACAGAACCTTGGGAGGGGAATGCCAGCACTGCAGCAACCACTCCAGAAACTTTTCCTCCTTCAGGTACTAGAGATGGTTTCTGTTTGTTCTTTCTTTGGCTCTTTGAGTTTATTCACCCTTTTATTGTTATTGTTTGTGTTTTCTAGCCATAAAATTTCTTGAAATAAGTAAAATTGCCCAAGCAAAGTAATGAAACCTAGATATAGGGGATTCTCAAGAATATCTAGTTAACATAGAATTAAGAGGAAAGAAGATAGGGGACTTCCCTGGTTGTCCAGTGGTTAAGACTCCATTCTTCCAGTGCAGGAGGCACAAGTCCGATCCCTGTTCAGGAAACAGATCCAGCACACTGGCAAAAAAAAAAAGAGGAAAGAAGATAGATTCTGGAGGATATTCTGCTTTGCATGGAATCCTGGTTAGATTAGGGATGCTTAATGTTTAAAGATAGAGAAGAAGGTTGAAAATATAAGAAAAAGGATAGGTAATTGATGATGCTAGAAACTGAGGTTGAAAGGATAGTGTAATTGAGTAATAGGATTAGCCTTGAAAAGGAAGGAATCCCTGGAGACCATGGGAAGGAGAACGGACTTGGGTATCTATAACAGTTAGATAAGAGTAGAAGACCTGTGGCCAGGAGTAGACTTATTAAGAGAAGATCAGGGAAACAGTTAAGTTACAGTGCCAGTTTGTTCAGGGCCTGCACCCAACCCGCTTCTCCTTGAGTCAGTCACTGAGGTGCAAGTGCCTTTGAAGATCGAATCAGAGACCTGAGTATGAGGCCACAGAGGGGAGGGCAGATTTCCAAGGACTCGGAAGGGCCCTCTTAGGGCTTCTGTGAGTAGTAAGAGGAAGTAATTATTCCTTGACAGCTGTATAAGTGTCATTCCTTTTCTAGCAAAAATCAGTTACTCTTCTTTGGTCTCATCCCCTTGGCTCATATTTTTTACTTGTTAGATGGTGAGTGCCCCTAGGTGGAATCACATATGGCTCATGAACTGAGTGTCATTTGCTGATGACATCTTTTAGCTAGACCTTTACAACTCAGACCCTGCACCTGCCAGCTTTAATCCCATATTTTCCACTTGAGTTTGAATCCAAACTCTGCTGTACCCTAGCTTTGTGACAATAGGCAAGTTTATTTAACCTCTGTACCTCAGTTTTGTCATCAGTATATAAGAATGAATGATGTTGATAGTACTTAATTCATGAAGGAGCTGTTAGCATTAAACAGGTTAATATGAGTAAAGCATTTATAATGGGACTGCATATGGTAAGCACTAATTTTAAGTGTTAGGCATTGTACTAAGAGTTTTATAGAAGTAATTCATATGAAGTATCCTGTGGATTCTGTTACATTGGTTTCTGTTTTACGTTTATAGGTGAAGGAATTTTACTGTGTTTTTCAAAGTACAAATGATGACTGATTCAGGAAATCAGTTTAGTGGACCACTACAAATCTGTGTGTTTGTGGATTGTCTTTTTCAATTTTTATTCTTTCCATGTTAACTTATTTTGTAAAACTTCGGTTTAAGTTATACACAAACATTTACTAAGTAATGGTATAAAAATGTATTTCTTTCTGTAAATTATGGCCTTTGCTTAGAGAGGAAAAACAAAACTTGTGCAAGCTGAACTAGTAAATAGAAAAGGTGAGACTGTCACTAACTTCACAGCCTATGTTTTTGTTGTTTTTTTGGCTGTGCTGGGTCTTCTTTCTCTAGTTGTGGTGCACAGGCTCTAGAGCACATTGATTCAGTAGGTGTGGCGCATATGGCGATCGGGGATGGAACATACATCCCCTACATTGGAAGGTCGATTCTTAACCACTGGACCACCAAGGAAGTCCCACGGCTTATGTTCTTAACTTAATGTTCTGTTCTGTCTTTCACTTAATAATCTGTGAGGTGACCATTGGTAATTACCTCTTTTCTTAGTAGATGTTTGATGTAAGACCTTAAAGGTTAAATAATTTGCCTTATATCTGAAGGCTGTCAGGTAGCAAATTAGACCTATTTCTCACTTCTGTGGTCTTTCCACACTGCTGCTGAGATTTCTGTAATCTGCTGTAGGTCCAAATTACGCCATAGCTGAGAAGCCAGTTATTGAACAGTTAACACATTTCGTATCTCAGAGGAAGTTGTGACGGTGTTTCACTGGTGACTGTTATTCAAGATCAGTAAAAGGAGAACTTCAGGGTTTCCCTGGTGGCTCAGACAGCAAAGCGTCTGCCTGCAGTGCGGGAGACCTGGGTTTGATCCCTCGGTTGGGAAGACCCTCTGGAGAAGGAAATGGCAACCCACTCCAGTACTCTTGCCTGAAAAATTCCATGGACAGAGGAGCCTGGTAGGCTACAGTCCATAGGGTCACAATGAGTCGGACACAACTGAGCAACTTCACTCACTTTATGGTATATCAGGATGTTACATTCTGTAACCCCATGTCCTCCTCATTTAGCACCATTTTACCAGTCCTCCCATAATTGTTATATCATAACTTCTGTAATACTATACCTGCTGACCTGTGGGTATAATGTGAAATTGCCTTTTATTTGTTTGTTTAGTTTTCTGTTTACTGTTGACAGCCAGTTCTTCCTGCACTTCCCATAGCTTCATAGTACAGTTTTCCATAAAGTCAGACTTATTAGATAATCTGTTGTTTCTTTTTTGCGTGTCTAAAAATATCTTCAGGGGAGTGTATAGAATTTGAGGAAATATTTTTTTCCCTAGAATTTTTAAAGCATTGTCCTGACTTCTAATTTGCAGGCTTGGAGAATTGTACTGCTGTCTTGCTTCCTAATTGTTTGTGTGTTTTTAAAGATCATCTCTTCATCATTGGTGCCTTGAAATCTCATAGAAATGGATCTTGATGTGGGTCTTTTTCTTTTATTCGTTATTTTGGGATAGGACCTTTGGAGTTTTCGTCCTTCGGTTCGGAAAAATTTTCTTGTATCTGTTCAGAAATGTCCTTCCCCCTTCCATTTTTTCTGTCTTCTTCTAAAAATCCTTATTATTTGGATATTGGACTTATCCTGAATTAATTTTAATTTTTCTTTCCTATTGACCTTTGAGTTTTTTCTTTTTTAAAATAAGCATGCAAACAAAAATAAGCATGCATACATATACATATCTTTTTTCTTCCATTTATAACACAGATAATAAATGTACTGTGTATATTTCTTCACCTTACTTCTTTTCAATTAGACTTTCATACTTTTTCTACGTTATAGTAAGGAGCTGCCTTGTTGTATGGCATTACTTTGATATATTTATCCATTCTGCCATATTAGCCATCATTAAGGCTGATTTTACACTTACCGACAGTAGTCTTGGGAGAATATAGGTTGAATAGAGTATTTTTAGTGCGCATTTGTAAATTTAAATTGAATATTGTGAGATCTCCCTCTTTTAAGCTGTGTGTCAGAATGCCTGTTTTCCTACATTTTCTTCAGTGCAATAAATTATCAAACACCTGGATCTATGTCAGACTGACAGGTGAAAATTATTATCTCAGTGTGACTTGAATTTGCATTTTACTGAGTGAGATTGAGCATCTTTCCATATTTAGAAGGATCATTTATATTTCCTTCTTTCTTTTCTTTTTTTGAGAAAACTCTGTTGCTACCCTTTACCCATTTTTTTATTAGTGTGTCAAGCTTGTCACTAGTTTCTGGTTCCAGCCCTTGGGAAGGTGGAACAGAGGAAATAGTACAATTTCTTTTCCAGAGGATGTGACCCAACTCATTTATAGAAGGTCTTTGATGTTAGCAAAATGAGCCCTTTTATGAGCCCAATAATAAGATTACAGTTATTTCCCCTAGTTGTTCATCCAGCTTTTCTGCATTGTAGAAACTGTTACTATCAGCTATTAATTTTTTTAATTAAAAACTTATAGGTTTGTGGGATTTCTCTGGCTTTCCAGTGGTTAAAATTCTGCACTGCCACTGCAGGAGATGCAGGTTCAATCCTGATCGAGAAACCAGGATCCTGCATGCTGCGCAATGGGAAAAAAAAAAATGGATTTGTGTTAACTAAATGTGTTCTAGGTATTAAATCATATATAAAAAGCCATTCCTTACACCAGTATTATAAAATAATTTTCTTTCATCATTTTCTTTTATACTGTTATAATTTTTTTCTTCTGTGTGTATACATGTGCATGTATGTGCCTGCACTAAAATCTTTGTTTCATCTGGAATTTTTTCTGACATAAAGTGTGAACTGTGGATATATATATTTTTTTTTTTCCTAAATGACTAGCTGATTGTCCCCAATACCCTCTAATGAATAATCTGTTTTTCCTCAGTGCTTCAAAATGCCACCTTTATTATATGTTGAGTTCTGATGCATATTTAGGCTTTCATATGTATATGAGTTCTGTTTCTGGGTATTTGTATTTTCTATTAACTTTTTCCTCTGTTCTTGTTCAGAATCCCACTGTTTTAATAATTTTAACTTTATAAAATACTTAATATCTGATAAAGTGAGTCATCCCTGTTAACCTTATTTTTCAGAATTTTGCTGGTAGTTCTTGATTATTTTTCTTCATGAATGTTAGAATCAACTTATTGTATAGCTGGAAAAAGTTCTTATTGATCATGTTAAGTTTTTAGATTAACAGGGACAGTTGATATCTTTAATTTTTCCTGTCTAAGAATGCTGTATATTCCATTTGCTGAAGTCTTTCATTTTGTATTTCTTGAAAGTATTTTAAAATTTTTACCACTTGTGTGGTACATGTTTTATTCAGTTTATTTCTAGATATTTATTGTTTCATTCCTGTTTTAAAGAGTATTTATGTTAAATTTTTCCAGTTGCCTGCTCAGCATCAATGAGCAAGATCTGTATGATTTTTTCTATTATATGCTACAGTATATCATATTAATCGATTTCCTATTTTTCAACTATTTACATTCCTGCACAAACAGCTCCACTTGGTCTTATATTTTTCTTGACTGAAGTGTTGTGATTTATTTTCTATTTTCTATTGTAAATTTTTCCATTGATATTTCCAAGTTATTTCTAAATGAGATTGGTATTTGTGTTTCCTTTGTATGTAGCTAATTTTGATAAGTTTTATTAGTCGATGTTTTGCTTTGCTTTATGAAAAGAATTGAAGTTCACTTAAAATTTTCATTTTGTTCAGGTTTTCAAAATTACTTATATAGATTTGAGGAAAAGTCATCCTTTAAGGTTAACTTCTTACATCCCTATGAGTATTTATTTTATTTTATTTTTTTTTGTTTTGTTTTGTTTTTTTATTTTATTTTTTTAAATTTTTTTTTATTAGTTGGAGGCTAATTACTTTACATCATTACAGTAGTTTTTGTTATACATTGAAATGAATTAGCCATGGATTTTCATGTATTCCCCATCCCAGTCCCCCCTCCCACCTCCCTCTCCACCCGGAGTATTTATTTTATATATTTAAGTCCTTTTTCCTGTTTAGGTTGACTAACCTATTTAATCATTTGTTGCTTTTTCCTTCTCAAAAATCTGCAATAAATATTGTATATTTTATTAGTTCTGTCATTTTTCAGTTTTTATTTCATTAATTTCTCTTTTATTCTTATTTTTTTCCTGCTTGTCTTAGATTTATTTTACACTTTTCCTATCTTCCCTAATTGAATGCTTCATTTGTGTGTTTTCATTCTTAATTAATATGTATGTAATGCTATGAAATTTTATAAACACAGCTTTAGGCATACCCCATAAATGCTCCTGTAGGTAGATAGTTAGGGTGTGGTCTAAGCTATTCTGACAAAGACATACCAAAATTCTTTGGTCACAGAAAGACACAAAAATGTCCTTCCCCTGTCACATTCCATAAGTGGGGGGCTGGGACGGGCTGGTGCTTTGCTTTGTCAGAAACCAAATTTTTTCCTTGTGGCTCTGGCATGCTGACAGTTGCCCTCATCTGCTTGATCAGAGATGGCTCTTATCACTGGATTCTGGTTCCAGCCCCTGGGAAGGGGAAACAAAGAAAATAGTACAATTTATTTTCTAGAGGGTGGGACCCAGAAGTTACTCTTCTCCCTTTTGTTCACATCCTGTTGACTGGAATTCTTCATATGATTACACCTAGAGTATCAGAAATTAAGTCTCTAACTGGACAGCTTTGTGCTCACCTAAAAAGGAGGGATGTTCTTTACTAAGGGCAAAAAAGAGGAAGAGACTAATTGATATTGGGAGAAAGGTGGTAGATTTCCACCGCAAATGTGATTTGTTATTTTTTAGTTATTTTGCAGTTTAATTTGTTGTGTTGGTTTCTGCCATATAACAGTGTGAGTCAGCCATAAGTATACATATGTCCCCTCCCTCTTGAACTTCCCTTACAATTTGGTTTTGATTTTAATTTTGAAGTATTTTACTACTTTGTTAATTTCTAGTTTTACTGCATCATGATAAAAGAATGTTGTCTGTGCTGTTTCTCCTATGAGGAATTTATAAAGGCTTGTGGATGTTCCATAAGCCTTTGAAAAAGTTTTCTCTGTTAGTATATAGAGTTTGATTTATGCCATTTAGATTTCATTATCTATTATCATTTAGGTCTTTTATATTTTTAACTTAATTTTGCCCTGTTGCATTTTGATGGCCTAAAAAGACATAAGGACCACAAGAACCACTGTGTTTATATTTCTCTTTGCATTCTTGTACATTTTATGAGCATTGATGCTGTGTTGTTTTTGTCCTCAGGGAAAAGGCCAAGATCATTGATAAAAGTATAATGAATCTGGGCACTCTTACTTCCTAGTTGTTGGCGGGTGCCTCATTCTAGCTCCAGCATATACAAGGGGAAAATATCCATATTCCTAGAGCTTATTTTGACTTACGTTAGGTTGAATAATAATGTTTTTCTTTAATCTGAGTGAACATTTCTGTTTTTTTTACTTATTACACAGGTAATTCTGACTCGGACAAAAGAGGTGAGCCATTCACCTTATGTCTCTTGTCCTTTTTATAGTATACAATATCTGTTGTGTTTCCTCTGCTCAATCTGTGTAACTTTGTGCATCTCTGGCTGTTATGTGTTTATTTTTCTTTAAATTGTTTGCATAATAACCTCATGGAGAAGAGTAACAGAAACAAATATTCATTGTTTTTAAACGTAGATGTTTTTTCCGTAGTCTATAAAATGTTGGCCTTTTGTCACTTTAAATGGTTTTCAGCCCTGTCATGTAAAGTCCCTATTGCAGAAGATGCTGTGTCAGTGGTCAAAGCAGGACTGTGAAATCCCTGGTCACCAGAGAATAGAATACATGGATCCTCATGTGTAGAAGTGCACATTTTGATTAGGTAATAGTAAGGCTGCCATCATGGAGTAGGAAATGGAAACCCACTCCAGTATTCTTGCCTGGAAAATTCCATGAACAGAGGAGCCTAATGGCTTCATTCAGTCCGTGGGCTCACAAAGAGTTGGGCATGACTGAGCAACTGAGCATGCACGTAAGGATACCAGTTTAAGGTAGATTATCAAACGGTCTAAGAAATTATCATATATTTGTTTGGAAGATATTAATCTGTGAAACAATCTTTCTCATTCTGATTTCCTATTTATCAAATCAGACTTCTTGAGATTTTTCTGATTCCATTATTTAACCATGTACAGTTTTTCTGCATAAGTAAGGGAACACTTGCTTGCTTATGAAGTTCTATTACATAGAGAATATTTGAATCAGAAAAACAGACAATACTCTGTACAGCAACTATAAATTTTTTAATATATTAGGGGAAAAAAGTAGATACTCCAGCCCTTTATTTGTTGTCTGTCTACCACTGTGTTTGGTGAGGAACAGTGAAGTGTTACCGTATTATGTACAGATTTTGCTTGATTTTCCAGCTCTTGCTTTCTTAAACTCGGGAACTTGGTTTGACTAATGCAGTGCCCTTGTTATTCACTTTCAGTTACTGGAATCTCACTATCAAATGTAGAACTTAATTAGATTTATGTTGCAATATATACTTGAATTTGCTCCCTAAAACTGCTCTTTTAACCAATCTTACAATAAAATCAAAAGTCAAAGAGGTAGGCTTCAAAATTAAACATAAGATCTGTGACACGCTAATGGTCCATCTAGTCAAAGCTATGGTTTTTCCAGTCGTCATGTATGGATATAAGAGTTGGACCATAAAGAAGACTAAGTGCTGAAGAATTGATGCTTTTGAACTGTGGTGTTGAAGAGTTCCTTGGACTGCAAGAATTTCAAACCAGTCCATCCTAAAGGAAATCAGTCCTGAATATTCATTGGAAGGACTGATGCTGAAGCTCTATTACTTCGACCACTTGATGCGAAGAGCCAACTCATTAGAAAAGACCCTGATTCTGGGAAAGATTGAAGGCAGGAGGAGAAGGGAATGACAGAGAATGAGATGGTTAGATGGCCTCACCGACCCAATGGACATGAGTTTGAGCAAGCTCTGGGAGATGGTAAAGGATAGGGAAGCCTGATATCCTACAGTCCTTAGGGTCTCAAAGAGCTGGACCTGACTGGACGACTGAACAACAACGTAATAAATGTTTTAAGTTTAAAAAATAATTTTGTGTAACTGCCTTTAACCAAATAGGAAAATGAAGACGCATACATAGTCTCAGCCTCATATGTAATGATGATTTACTAGAGCCTATCTTTAGAAGTATTACTATAAATTTTGATATCACATTCTAATTTTAAAGCCAAGTGCTTTTTGACAAATGAGGCTCTTGTTTTGAAGTATCTGTATTATGTTGGGTTTGCTAAGTGAATGATGTCTTATGTAGGTGATTAAGGGTTATAAATTTTTATGCATTGATCTTTGATATGTTTTTAAACAGCAGGAGCTGGTGTTTTAATTGACAGAGCATAAAAGAATAAAAAGAGAGGAAGGGAGGCAAGCTGCTTTGCTTCCTTTCTTTCAGAGCTGAAGAAGCTGTTTAATGGGCCAGAAAGTTCAGTTTTTAAGTAAAAATAAAAGACATATTTTTCATTTTTACCAAGAACTTTACTGATCCACATATTCACTGTTTTGTTCCACTGTCTTCTGCCATTTTTCAGACAGTTTCATAATTCCATCTTGCCCAGACTTTTATCTTTTTGAGCAAAGAACTGTCAGGTGCCTTTTATAGTCTTTTAGGGAATTGAAATTTCTTCCATTAAGAGAATTTTGTAAAGACCAAAATAAATGGAAATCTGAAGGTGCAATGTCTGATGAATACAGTGGATGAATCAGAACTTCCCAGCCAAGCTGTAACAGTTTTGGCCATCAAAGAAACATGTAGTCTTGTGTTATCCTGATGGAAGGTTTTGCGTTTTCTGTTGACTAATTCCAGACGTTTTTTGTTGAGTGCAGCTTTCAGTTGGTCTAATCTAAAGCAATACTTGTTGGAATTAATCGTTTTTCTGGAAGGAGCTCATAATGGAGAACTCCCTTCCAATCTACCATGTACGCCACATTACGTTGTTTGGATGAAAACCAGCCTTTGGTGTGATTGGTCATGGTTCATTTCAGTTGCTACACAGTCACTTCTGTTCCACATTATTGTACAGTATCCACTTTTCATCACCTGACAAAATTTGTTTTAAAAACGGAACATTTTCATTACGTCTCAGTAGAGAATCACATGTGAATATACAGTCAAGAAGGCTTTTTTCCTCGTAACTTATGTGGAACCCAAACATCAAAGCAATTAGCATAACCAAGCTGTTGCAGATGATTTTCAACACTTGATTTGGATATTTTGACTATGTCAGCTATCTTCCATGTGGTATAATATTATGTCTCTTGATCACTATCATCTTTAACTGGTCTACTTGACCGTCAAGCATCGTCCATCGAGAAATCTCCAACATGAAACTTTGCAAACCATTTTCAACATGTTTGATCAGTCGAGGCACCTTCTCCAAACGCTACACAAATCTTTCTTTGCGTTTCAGTGGCATTTTTACCTTTCTTGAAATAATAAGTATAATATGTTGAAAATGTTGCTTTTTTCCTTCCATCTTCAGTATTAAAATATCTACACAAAAATTCACCAATTTTGATACTAAAAAAAATACATGCTGACATGAAAGCTGTCACAATACAGTCTTAACAAAATTGTTTCAAAATGAAGTTAAAGACAACTGAGCACTACTAAAGCCATCTTACCAAAAAAAACAAAACAAACTTTTTGGCCAACTCAGTAATTATTTTCTCATGTGTATTATTTATTAAGTGTATTCCGAATTATTTTGGTGGAGCCAGCCTTTTCCTAATTTTGAAAAATATAAGATTTACCATTTTAACCACATAGTTCAGTGGCATTAAGTACATTCACATTGTTATGCAATCATCACTACCATCTGTCCCCAGAATTTTTTTTTAATCGTCTCAGACTAAAACTCTGTAGTGCGTTAAGCAGTAACTCCATGTTCCTTCTTCCCCTAGCCCCTGGTAACCACTAATATACTTTCTATCTCTGTAAATTTGTCTGTTCTATGTACCTCAGTTAAGTGGAATCACAACATTTGTTCTTTTGTAACAAGCTTTTCTTTTAAAACATTTTCACTGGTGTTAGTTTGTGTGACTGGATGATTCGTGTAATATACAGTAATGTGTTAAACCTAATTCTAGCATTATCTACCAAAGTACAGTGGTCATGAGTATACTCTCCAGTTGTTATTTAGTCATTGCTAGTTTGAAATCCCAATTTTATTAGTTTTGTTCTAGGGGACTCTGAGACAGAGATTTCATGTAACTGTGAGGCAGTGATGGCAGGAGTATTGGGTAGAGGGTGAGAAATAAGATGCCATGGTATCAGAGCCGAGGCATTAGTCTGTGTGGGCTCTGGAGCTAGATCATCTGAATTTGCATGTTGACTCTACCACTTATGGCAGGGGTAGGGGTAGGTACTTTATCTCCTCTGTCGTCTTTTGCCATTTGCAAGATAGGATGGGAACAAAATTTCGTCCATGGGGTTGTCGTGAGAAATGAGGTGACATTAAACCAGTGCTGGGTCGGCATATAGCAGCTGCTCAGCAGCTCCTACTACCTCTGCCACTCTGTTACTGTTACTCAGATGGATGACTAAAGGGTCAGGAATCTCAGCCATGCAGTCAGAATTGTGGGAACAAGGGTGTTCCACGGTATCCCAAGGCAGGGTCTCACTGCAGCTTACTGCCACAACTGTAGACATTAAGTCATCCTCTGTCCTGTATCTTTTAAACAAAATTCTGCATAAACTTGTCTCATCTTACTTTTTAATGTGCTTAGTACTCAGTCGTGTCCGACTGTTTGCAACCTCGTGGACTGTAGCCCATCAGACTCCTATCTATGGGGATTCTCCAGGCAAGAATACTGGAGTGGATTGCCATGCTCTCTTCCAGGGGATCTAAGACCTTATAACTGATATTTGTTAGATAGCAAGAGTACAGGCTAAAATTTTTCTAACCATAAATTATTTTAAATGTAATCATTTATATAACTTGAGTTTTTTTTGTTGTTGTTGTTGTTTTTTTTTAGATCTGGAATAGTACCCAGTTAGTATTTGTGAAGGAGTTCCTGAGGTACAGAGTTCTACAACCAGGCAGGATAAACATTCTCTTGCATCCTAGAGAGGCTCCTTAAAGTTTCTCAGCTCTCAGATCAGATCACCTGCTCCCCTTGGCTTTCTCTTTCAGTTCTTTTCTAGAGTTGGAATCTAGAAAGGGGCTGACATTCTTGTTAAAGAGATATCTTGAGATTATCATAGTATGTGACATTATTAAGTGAACTTCATTTATAATGGCTTTCTGTTTTGGTGGTTTAGTCACTAAGTCATGTCTGACTCTTGCCCACCGGGCCCTATGTCCATGGGATTTCCCAGGCAAGAATACTGGAGTGGGTTGCAATTTCCTTCTCCAGAGAGTTTTCCTGACCCAGGGATGGAACCCGGGTCTCCTGCATTGCAGGCAGATTCTTTACTGATGAGCTGCCAGGGAAGCCAGGTGGTTTTCTGTAAGCACCTTAAATAATGTATTCACTGAGCACCTATGAGATGCTGAAGATCTGTGGGCAGGCAGTGTCCCCTGTCTCATGGAAGAAGCATGTGAACTCCAAAAATCAGAGTCTACTCAGCTGCATACTGTTGGATATACCATACAAAGTGCTATGAGGAGAGCTTAAAAGGCTCACTATACATGGGGAGTGGGAAGGAGGCATGATGGTGAGTTTTGAGCAGTTTAAATTAATACAGTAACTGAGGAAAATGAGGGCGCATGAGATAGAGTAAAAGCGAGGAGACGTGAAAGAGCCAGTCATGTGTTTGAGGAACTGTGCATGGTTAACTTGCATGAGGTAAGAAGTGGTAGGAGGTAGCCTTAGTGGTGCATTGAGCTCAGGATGTCTCCTGGTGATGTGATGGAAGGAAGGAAGATGGTCAGATTATTGTTTAAGAAAGCTAACTCCAGAGGCCTTAGGGAAGGTGGATGAGTAATAGAAATTAAGGCTTCCAAATGGTTATTTGGCCCAAGACAACAGTGATTGGGTTCACCCCAGAGGTTTGGGCACTTGAGGCAACTTGATGACTTTCACTGTTTTTAGAGCAGTTTACAACCTATGAAGAAGCTCTTAAAACGATGGTGCCTTTGAGAGTTAAATATTTCTGCCAAAAAGTATGAAGACAAGACAAAAAATTGGGCCTTAGGAGTTGAGGCTAGAGGAGTATGGCCTTTACTTCACTGATTATGTTGCAGTTAACCAGGGGGTGTCTTAAGACCTTGGATGATTCACTTGTCTACCTATGCTCAGTCGCTTCAGTCATGTCCAACTCTTTTGTGACCCCATGGACTATAACCTGCCAGGCTCCTCTGTCCAAGGGATTCTGTAGGCAAGAATACTGGAGTGGGTTGCCGTTTATGAGCCCTTTGAATACTATTCCCTTTGTTTTCTTGGAAAGGGAGTATAAGCAAATAGACAACTGTGGTCTGTTTTAGTACTTTTAAAATGCTGCCCTTTAAATGCTGAACTTCTGCTAGAATGGATGGTTAGGGAGTGGGGTGTTGGGGTGGGAGTGGCAGGGAATGGGCCACCGTTCCTGCCTTGGCTGCATCATATAAGGCCATATCTCCAGAGAGCCCAGACCAGGACAAGGCTAATAAGCACAGTGAGATGATGAGTCTGTCCGGTTTGGGAGGAGCTTTTCCTAGTATGGTGACTGGATTATGAGCCTGTCTCCAAGTCTGAGATTTGATACAGGGAACTGTAAATTCTCTCCTCTTTTATTAATAGATCTGGGTCTCCTTCCCTCACACAGGGCTGAGACATCTTTACTATCTGTATTGTCTTTAACTGTATTTTAAAAAACATGGATATAATTCAGATGTCAAGAGGTAAAATCTGACTTTAATTATAGAGGACTGTTCTGGCCTGAAAGCTTGGGAGATAAAATGTTTTTCCAGCAAACTCATAGAAAAAGAGATCAGATTTTGGTTACCAGAGGTGGGGAGTAGGGGGAGGAGAAATTGGATAAAGGCAGTTAGTTCTAGGGATGTACATAATGAGCACTTGTTATTGTCGTTCAGTCACTAAGCCGTGTCCAACTCTTTGTGAACCCATGGGCTGCAGCCTGCCAGGCTTGCCTGTCCTTCACTATCTCCTGGAATTTGCTCGGACTTGTGTCTATTGAGTCAGTGATTCCATTTAACCATCTCATCCTCTGTTGCCCCCTTCTCCTTTTGCCTTCAGTCTTTCCCAGCATCAGGGTCTTTGCCAGTGAGTCAGCTCTTCACATCAGGTGGCCAAAGTATTAGAGCTTTAGCAGCAGTCCTTCCAATGAATATTCATGGTTGATTTCTTTTAGAATTGACTGGTTCCATCTCCTTGCTGTCCAAGGGATTCTCAGGAATCTTCTCTAGCACCACAGTTAGAAAGCATCAATTCTTTGGCACTTAACCTTCTTTATGGTAGAACTCTCACATCTATGCATGACTACTAGAAAAGCCATAGCTTTGACTATACAGACCTTTGTTGGCAAAGTGATGTCTCTGCTTTTGAATATGCTGTCTAGGTTTGTGGTAGCTTTTCTTCCAAGGAGCAAGTGTCTTTTAACTTCATGGCTGCAGTCACTGTCTGCAATGATTTTGGAGCCCAAGAAAATAAAATCTGCCACTATTTCCATTTTTTTCCCCATCTATTTGCCATGAAGTAATGGGACTGGATGTCATGATCTTAATTTTTTGAATGTTGAATTTTAAGCCAGCTTTTTCACTCTCCTCTTTCAGTTTCATCAAGAGGCTCTTTAGTTCCTCTTCACTTTATACCATTAGGGTGGTGGTATCTGCGTGTTTGAGGTTGATATTTCTCCCGGTAGTCTTGATTCCAGCTTTATGACTCATCCAGCCCAGCATTTCGCATGATATACTCTGCATATAAGTTAAATAATCATGGTGACAATATACAGGCTTGACGTACTCCTTTCCCAATTTGAAACCAATCCGTTGCACCTGATCTGGTTCTAACTATTGCTTATAAGTAGCACTACTGTATGTTAAATACAAAAGTTAAGAGAGTAAATTCTAAGTGTTCTCATTGCAAAAAAAAATTTTTTTCTATATATTTAATTTGTGTCCATATAAATCATGGATGTTCCCTAAATTTGCTGTGATAATTGTTTCATGATGTAAGTCAGATCATCATCCTGTACACCTGAAACTTTCTTTTTCTGTGAATGTCACTGCTCTGGGTACCTCATGTAAGTGAGCTCATACCGTATTTGTCCTTTTGTGACTGACTTTTTCACTTAACTTAGTGTCTTCAAGATTCATCCCTATAATGTAACATATGTTTCCTTACTTTTTAAGGCTAAAAACATTTAATTGTATATGTATGCCATGTTTTGCTTATCCATTCATCTGTCAGAAGACATTTAGTTGCTTCTACACTTTAGCTATTGTGACTAATGCTGTTATGAACATGGATATTCTTTTGAGCATATACCCGGAAGTGGAATTGCTGAATCATAAGGTAATTCTATTTCTTGTAGAATTGCCATACTGTTTTCCACAGCAGCTACACCATTTTTACTTTTCTACCAATGCTGGCCAACACTTTTCTAGGACCTTTTATAATAGCCATCCTGATAAGTGTGAGATTGCTCCTCATTTTATAGTGGCTATTTTAAATTGATACAGGGTCCTCTTGCACAAATTGCAGTATATTTTGAAGATTTACCCTATTTTTTATATTACCTCTTCTGTCTTTGATGTTTGTGACGGTCTCCTGTAGGACTCTGGTTGAACTTTACTCTGGAGCACTGAGGGGATTGGAATGTGCTCACTGTAGGGTAATGGCATTGTGAATATGTTAAGAATTCTTATTTTATAGTGATGTATTCTGAAGTAACTACAGTTGAAATGATATGTCTCAGATTTGCCTTAATATATGCAACAGGTATAGACCAGTGGTTCTCAGTTCAGGGTGACTTTTCCCCTAGAAAACACTTGGCAACATCTGATGGTGATTTTTGGGCTTCCCCTGGTGGTTCAGTTGTTAAAGAGTCCACCTGCAGTGCAGGAGGCCCATGTTGAACCCCTGGGTCAGGAAGGTTCCCTGGTGAAGGAAATGGCAAGCCACTCCAGTATTCTTGCCTGGAAAATCCCATGGACAGAGGAGCCTGGCACGCTACAGTCCATGGGATCGCAAAGGGTAGGACACGACTTAGTGACTTAACCACAGAAGCTGATTTTGGTCATCACAATTAAGGGTTTTCTACTGGCATCTAGTAGCTAGAGACCAGAGATGTTGTTAAACATCCTATGGTGCACACGACAACCACCTACAACAGAGAATTAGTTATCCCACAGTGTTAATTAGTGTGCAGCTGAGAAACCTAGACCTAGTAAAGATGAAAAAACTGGCATGTGATGATACTATTGAAGTGAAAAGATAAGTGCATAGGGATTTATTGTAGTGTTCTCTTTTCCCTTGTGGGAGTTTGCAAGTTTTCTATAATAAGGTATAAAATATATATGGAGCTTCTATTTATTTCTATATATTTAATAAAGGAGCCATCAGTACACTTCCTTTCTGTATAGAGCACTGTTTTTCCAACTGAACCAGGATTAGATACCACAGCTTGTCGGTATACAAGCTGTGGTTGGTGAGCCTTTGGTTAAATACCCTGCTACCTCAGAGCCTACTTTTATCCCTAGTCCTGGTTGACTCTTGAGTTTGAGGTGTTTCTCGGCCCAGGCTGGTAGAACTAGTACTACCTCTCAACTGGAGCTTCTTTAGCTCTCATCTCTTTAGCAGTCTAATTCCATCTGCTTTGTCTTCCACAGATCCCTCAAAGTTTCTGGTCTACTGATGCCACTCTATTTCTTCTATCATTTCAGTGTCCTTTTGGCAAGAGAAAAAAATAAAATTGTGGATTCAGCCCACTATCTTGAGCCAGATGTCTTCTAATTACCTTCTTTTAATACCTGATATACAGCCCTCTGTGATTGGCATTGAACTGAGACATAATATGGTGATAAATCATTTTAATTCTTTTATTCATTCACTCAGTGTAGTCCATCTAGTGTTTGTTCAGCACCCACTATGTGTGAAATTCTGTACTAGGTGTTAAGCATATGGTGAGAAGCAAAGCAAATATATAATCCTTGCCTTTATGGAATTTAGGGTATAAAGGAGGGATACTCATAATCAATTTTACTCAAATAAATACAGAATGTAAGGGGTATTTTCAAAGGAAATAACAGTGTTCTGGGCAAATTTTAAAAAAAAGCTAACATTGACTGTGTATGTAATTGTGTGCAAGTAACTGTGCCAAGAACTTTACGTGGATAATCTCATTTAATCTTTAGAATAACTGATTTTAGAGATAGGGAAACTAAGACTTACCTAATTTAATATTAAGTCAGAAAAGACCTCTCTGGAAAAAGGAATACCTGAAATGAGAACTGAATGTCTAGGGAGTTCAGTTCAGTTCAGTCACTCAGTCATGTCCGACTCTTTGCGACCTCATGGACTGCAGTACTCCAGGCCTCCCTGTCCATCACCAACTCCCAGAGTTTACTCAAACTCCTGTCCGTTGAGTCGGTGATGCCATCATCTCATCCTTTGTTGTCCCTTTCTGCCTTCAATCTTTCCCAGCACCAGGGTCTTTTCAAATGACTAGGAGTTAGCCAGGTCAAATCAAGAATGGAGGAACGCTAAATACAACAGAAGGAATAGGGTTCAAAGGCCCAAGGAAAGAGTGAACCCAGCATGGAAGGCTGCCAATGACTGAAGTTTAGTGAGCAATGAAAGAGTGGAGAAGACAGAAAAAGCAGGGGCTAAATTGGGGAGGTTGTTACTGGCCAAGGTAAGGATATTAGATTTCAGTCTAAAGGCCTGGGAAACCTTGGAAGGTTTTACATAAGTGGAGACTGTGATCTGATTTGCTTTGTTCAAGATCACTGTCCCTGCTTTGTGGAAAATGGACTGGCAAGGGACAGCGGCTTACTGTGATTCAGATGAGAAAAGACAAAGATTTAGACTAGAGTGATAGCAAAAGAAGGGAAAAAAGGCAGACAAATTTGAGGTGTTGGTTTTACTACCAAGACATTACTTGCAGGGACTTCCCTGGTGATCCAGTGGTTTAGAATCTGTCTTGCAACGCAAGGGACGGAGGTTCAATCCCTGGTCAGGGAATGAAGATCCCGCATGCCACAGAGCAACTAAGCCCACGCCCCACAACTAAGACACAACGCAGCCCAAAAAATACGATGAGAGACTATTTGTAAAAACAAACAAAATATTACTTGCAGCTGAGTTGCATATAGAAGATAAGCCTAAGGAAGAAATTAAGGGAATTCTTACATTTCTTAGGTGAGCAGTAGGGTGGATGGATGGCAGTGCTAACTACTGAGTTACTGGTGAAGGAAACTTTTTTAAATGCAGGAAGGTGGCATGGCCTGTGAGATTTAAAGTAGAGGTAAGATCGTTTCAGAAAAGTTTGAAGAAAAGTCTGACCAAGCAGTGCAGATGTGGAAATTGCTAGCATATAACTTGAGCTTCCAGCCTGATCTGATCAACTGGATGAGTATTGAGAAGAGTGCCAAGGACAAAGCCCTGAGTAAATCAGACGTTTAAAGTTCTGTGTGAGAAAAGGAACAACTGATAAGGGAAGATATGAAGCAGCCAAGGAACAGAAAGAAGAGTGCTTTCTCGTGGAAACTGAAGAGAAGAAAGTTCTTCAAAAGGGAGGGAATAGTCAGCCAGTTTGAATGCTCATTTTAATATGAGATTCACATACCAGGGTATGTTTGAAAACTGCCATCAACAAAGAAGCATGCTATGATATTTCCCATCTCTTTAAAAACAGACAAACTTTCCATCCTGCCTCTGCCTCCAGCTGCTGCTTTTCTCTGCATCTCTTGATGATGAAAGTCCTCACCTCAGATAAGGAATCGGTGTCTCACTGTCTTTTCTTTCCATCTTTATTTCATTCCATTTGGGCTTTCTCAATAACTTAACTGAAACCAGTCTTTTGAAAAGGTTACCAATAACTACCCTCTTGTCAAATTAAGTTTCACTTCTCTGTTTTCATCCTACTTAATCTGTCTATAGTATTTGCCTGAGTTGATTACTCCCACCGTCTTGAAAAACTCTTCTTGGCTTTCATGACACCACATTCTCCTGGGTTACCTCCTACATTAAGACTGCTACTTAAAGTTAGTTTGACTACCTGGTCTTTTTAAGAATGTAAGTCTATTTATATATCTCCCCTGTTCAAACCCCTCCAGTGACATAGTGTTTCTCATCACATTCAGAATTAAGTCCACACTCATTACCGTGGAGTGCAAAGTCTTCTCATTCCTGCCCACCTCTCTAGCCACATCTTGTACCAAATCTGGTCTTTGTGCTCTTTCTTGAACCCACCAAACTGTTAAGGACTCCTATGCTCACTAGTCCCTGGGCCTAGAAAATTCTTTGGACAGACCTTTTTATGATACACTTCTTCACATTATTTACACCTCTGCTCAGTATAACTACTTCAGACCTTCCAAGACTACTCTAATTTAGCCAGCCACTGCCCTCTCCCAAAGCCCATCACTCTGTATCCCCTTACCCTTCTTTTCATCATGTATCTTATCTCTGAAATTGTTTATGATCAGTTTTCTCCTTCATCCCCCAGAATGTCAGCTCTCTGTCAGTTGTCTGTTTAATCACTTCTCTACTCCCAGTGAATGGAACAGTGTCTGGCATACAGTGTGGGTCCATAAGTATTTTTGGGATGAATGCTAGTAAGAGGTTGAATCAGATGAGGGTGGGAATGTTTCCGTTGGATTCGGCAATATGCTATTTGTTGGTGTCCTTCATGAGGAATTTAAAGGGTGCACTCAGGGTAGGTGTCAGAGCAAAACAGTGTGGAGTACCCAGAGGTAAGAGGTTAGAGAAGACAACTGTTTTATAAGATAACTGTTGTGAGAAGCTAACTGTGAAGAGAGACATGGGACTGGCTGTTGGTGGTAGGAAGAAGATCAATGAGATCAAGACAACAGATATTTGAGGTGACAGTAACAGATGTAATACAGACCACATGTGACAGGATTGACTTTTACATGGAGGGATCTGCTGCAGAGGGCAGAAAGTGATGCTGCTAGAAAAGGTGGAAAATGGTGAAGATAGTTACAAATTCATACTGGTCGTGTAGTTCGTGGCAGGGGCATGAAAGTGCAGGCGGAGGGTGAGGCTCATTATGGGTGGAAAGGAAGCCAGGCCCTGTGGAATGGAGGGCAGAGTTGCTGTATCTCCTCCAGGCCAGATGTTGCTGCAGTTGGGGTGCTGGTGGAAAGAGGTAGAAAAGGATGACTGTGGAAAGAGGTAGAAAAGAGTAACCAGCAGTTTTAGACACACAGTGCTTAAAGATCCAATAATGTCTCCTTGCTTTAATCAGGAACAATATTCTCTGTTCCAGGAAACTGTTTGCATTTATGGTAGGAAAATTGTCCTTTTTCCTTTCTCTCCCATCTTCATGGAGCCCACTGAGCCTGGGAGAAAGTACACTGTTGGGCCTACACCCCAGCTTGCTATCAGGATTGGATGTGTTCATGCTTTATAATATTTGAGTGTTTCTTACATGCTGAGCACTGGTTTTGTCTTAGGCTCTGTAGCAATGAAAGAAGCAGTCTCTGCTTTCAAAGAACTTTCATTCTAATGTAGGAAAACGGAGAATAAACATAACGTATGATAAGTGAGGTCGGGTGGGCATGTCGCCTTTACCCTGCTCTACCCTCCTCTTCACCCAGTAACCCTGGGCTGGCACTCTTTTCTTTTCTCCCTCTCTTCCTCCCCATGCCCAGCCATCTGTCAATACATAAGCATTTGGAAGAGCTGTTCTTCCTCATCTGAGTGTTTCCCTGAGCAGCAGACTCAAGCCTTCCATTACCTACAGTGGTTAACAACATGTTTTGTTCTCTTGATTTCAGATGAGACGCCAATTATTGCAGTGATGGTGGCCCTGTCCTCTCTGCTAGTGATCGTGTTTATTATCATAGTTTTGTACATGTTAAGGTGAGCATGCTGATGCTTCTGCATTCTTGTGGACTCTGTTTCAGTACCCCCGGTTCTGGATAAGCCCACAAGTCCAAAAGACAGTAAGATAAGGACAATGAATGGGATAGAGGGAATGACTCATGGTAGCGTTCCTAAGATTAAAATTCTGCTTAAAAATGTTTTTAAAATTTTATATAGTCTTAAAACCCAGCCCCTTCCCTTTGCTTCCATCTGTCCCAAGTCCAGTCCCTCAACTCCAGTTCATCCTAAAGCCCAGGACCGTGGTTTAGAGGTTGAGGGAAGACGCCACAGTCTGTTGTTACTGATCAGCATTTTAAGGTCTTTAGATCTAGCCCTATTGAAACAACCCCTGAAAGCGCCCCAGTGAAAATTATGTGTTCAGTAAAGGTTTACTTTATTTCTTGTTGGGGCTTTGACCCCAAACCCCTCTAGGGCCCCTGACTCAGCATGCTGAACGGAACCATGTAAGCAACAGGGTTCCTCTTACTGACTTTCTTCCAGGGTCTTCTAGATGATACTCCTCAAACAGGGAGCAAAAGCCAGGAAGGGAAACCCAAGGGAGGGAAGTGAGAGGTACATTTGTTCTTTTCCTACTGGAGTCACTGCCCTGACTGAGTTTAACTCTGTCCTTATTTTTGGCTTAAGCTGCTCTGGGCTCCCTCTGTTCTTCTGAATGGATAAAGAGAGGGGAACCTCGTACACCCCTATAGTTTGTCTTGTGTCTCCTATCTTTCTGGAGGAGACTTGTGGCCAGACCTGTGCCAACAAGTCTGAAGCTCTGAGTTTCTCTCTTATTACACCCAGAAAGTACCAGGATTTTTGTTTGATACTCTTTTATCTCCCTCCACTTTATTATACCCACATATCCTACCCAGCGTCTCCACCTGTGATTTGCAGCAAATCCTGGAACTGGAACTGTGCAGAGGAGCCATTCCAACGAGAACATACTGTGGGGTGTCCTGGGTTGAATTCTAGTGTGCTAAGCAGGAGCACACTGAGGTGCTCAGTCTCCACTGGAGCTGCCTCAGTGTGTAAAGGCTGAATTGATAAGTGGAGCTACAAACCGGTGATTGGGCTCTCTGACTCCATGCTTAGTGTTTCACTGTGAACATTTTCTCATTAGGTTTAAGAAATACAAGCAAGCTGGGAGCCATTCCAATTCTTTCCGCTTATCCAATGGCCGCACTGAGGATGTGGGTAAGACACCCCGAATGACGTGGGGGACTTTCATGGAGAAGAAAAATCAAGAAAATAGGAGTTTCCCCACCTTAAAAGAAAAAAAGAATTGAGAGTAGCACTAGTGTTTAAATGCCTGGCCCATGAGCTCGAGCCCATAATTTGGTCTCCAGAGAAAGGCTGTGTCCCAAAGGCACCTGACCAACCTTCCCCCTTATGCACTGCAGAACCCCAGAGCGTACCACTTCTGGCCAGGTCCCCAAGCACCAACAGGAAGTATCCGCCCCTGCCTGTGGACAAGCTGGAAGAGGAGATTAACCGGAGAATGGCTGATGACAATAAGCTCTTCAGAGAGGAATTCAACGTGAGTTCTTTGCTGAGGCTGGTGTATCAGCAGGGAGAAGGCAGACCTAAGGTCAAGCCTTTTGAGTGATGGGGTAGAAAACAGGTTTCTAATGGGTTCAGAGGTACGAAATTTTTACCAGGTTCATCTGACTTCTTTCCTATGTGATCATGGACAGGAAATGAAAAAAAAAAAAAAAATTGCCTTGCCTCCCTCATCTACCCATCTATCCATTCATTCATCATTGCGTCTGTTACTTTTGTTTACTTATCCAGAATCTAA
The DNA here is from genome assembly GCF_023699985.2 of Odocoileus virginianus. Lineage (NCBI taxonomy): Eukaryota > Metazoa > Chordata > Mammalia > Artiodactyla > Cervidae > Odocoileus > Odocoileus virginianus. The sequence continues at coordinate 48,302,633 of NC_069682.1, forward strand.
CATATGTGAGGTGCCAGGGTTTTGCGAGGGGAGCAAAAGCAGATAGTCCCTGCATTCAGGGAACTTGGTGTGTAAGTTCAAACAGAGTATAGAACATGAAGAACTGGAAGACATGAAGAACTGGTGCTGAGGCATGGGAACCTGCATTAAGAGGTATAGCCTTTAGAGTCTAGAGCCAAGGGCTCCCAGGGTATCTTGTGTAGACAATAGGAGGAAGTCATTGTGGAAAATGAAGACCATGGCAGATTGCAGGGCACAGGCCTCATCTTGGGTAGTATTTACATTTGTATATTTTATAACTCCCTCAAGAAAGCAGACCATGTTTGTGAATCTACCAGTTGCTGATCCCAGTCCACTAATTCAGAATTTACTTTAAAAAAAAAAAAATGTTTTAATTGAGACCCAATCATAGGCAAGGGCATTGGGGAAAGGCAGATGGGGAACATTCCAGGTACTGGGAATATCAGAATCAATCTGTCAGTAGTGACGGTGGGTGAGGGAAGACACATTCAAATAATAATAAAAGCTGTGAGTGGCTGAAAAGCAGAGACTTGAGGGAGATGAAAATGTAGAAGACTGAGCCAGACTGTAGATCCTGTAGACTGTCATGAGGGAGGTGGAAAGCCACAGACCAGCCAGGTTTGTATTTTGAAAAAAATGACTCAGACTGGTGGTTAGGAAATAGCCAGGATAGAAAAGAAAATGGGGAGACCAGGATAGAAACAGGAAATACAGTTAGGGGCTGCAGCAGTTAGACCAGAGGTGCTGATCAGACGGATGTAAAGTGGTAATGATTAGGGAGAGGGGAGTGGATTTGAGGACACAAAAACAGTTCCAGAATTGGCTAATTCATCAACCTGGGCATTGCTGAACTCTCAGTCTCATTTATACCTTTCCACTCAGCCATGTGTCAGCCCTGTTTCTTAGGCTGGGTCCCCTCATGATGCCAAAATGGCTTCCCCGGGAATTCCCTGGTGATCCAGTGATTAGGACACTACACATTCTGTGCTGAGGGCCTGGGTTCAGTCCTTGGTTGGGGAACTAAGATCCCATAAACCATGCAACGCAGCCCCCCCCCTCCCCCCCCCCCCGCCCCAAAGTAATGGTTGCCCTAGTTGTAGGCACAAATGGAGATAAAGCTTCTAGGGACTTACCTGGTCACATATTCTTTCACAAACTAGTCACAGGCAAGGGAGAAATAGACTTACTGCAGCTGGTGGAGACCAATCCATATTATTCCTGTGTCATATAGAAGATGGGTGGATAACCCATAGAATGGGAGCTCTTATAGCAAGGAGGAGAGGAGGAATGATTATTGGGTGGGTGGGTCACCACTCATTTGCTCCACCACTGAAGGGCTTGGAGTGCAGAGTGATGTGGTCAGAGTTACAGTCTGAGAAAATCACTAGCTACAATTTGGAGAATAGATGGAAGGGAAGCAAGAGGTGAAGCAGAAGACCATTTACCATGGAAGAGTTAAGTAATAACTTGGACCCCTTTTTCTGGCTGTTAGAAGAACACCACCATTTAATACTCATTGTTGACTAAGAACATTTCACCTTATCCCACAAGATAGCACCCTAGCCTCAACACTATAGCTAGGTCTCCAGTAGGTATTCTGTTGTTTTGTAATTGTGGTGTAAGCTACTTCTGAGTAATGAGTATGTAACCTTGTAGCCATATTTTTTCTGTAAAATGAGTTCTTTGTTTGGAGATAATTCCCCGAGATCCCGTAACAAATATCTGGGTAGAGGTGGTGTTCCTCAGAGGCACAGTAGGCAAATTCAGATAGGTATTGTGACAGCCAGTTGCCGTGCCACCGTGACCACATATGTGCAGTTGGGGTGGTGAGGGAAAGAGCCGATCAACATCTCTTGGCTTCTTGCAGTGAGTGCCATCTGGTGAGCATACACAGGGAGCATAATACGTATTTCCTGTCTTTCTTGTCCAGTTATCTGCTACCCAGGGGTCAGCTCAGATCTTGATATCCAGTGAAGTGGATAGTGTGATACCTTGCTTGAAGTTCTGTTCACCAGATGAATTTCTCTTTTATTCAGAATGATACCTAAGTAGATTATCCATCTACCTCCAGAATGGGCTAGCGTGACTCACAGAGCCATTTGTACACTAGGCTGGACTTTTTTCTCCTTTAGTCAACTGTTAGTATCATCAGGAAGTCAGTGGAATCTATTGAAGGAGTGGGTGTGTGGCATGTGTTCTGTACACATCAATTTCAGCTGAATTCTGGACATTTCCCAATTTAGAGCTTATACTTATATAATACTAAGTTTGGGCTTCCCAGGTGGCTCAGTGGTAAAGAATCGGCCTGCCAATGCAGGAGACGTGGGTTCAGTGTCTGAATCAGGAAGATCCCCTGGAGAAGGAAATGGCAACCTACTCCAGTGTTCTTTTTTTATTTTGCTTTATTTGGCTGTGTCAGGTCTTGGTTGCAGCATGCAGAATATTTGATCTTCATTGTAGCATGCAGGATCTTTTTAGCTGTAGTGTGGGAACTCTTAGTTGTGGCATGTGGGATCTTGTCCCCTGACCAGGATCAAACCCAGGCTGCCTGCATTGGGAGTGTGGTATCTTAGCCACTGACTACCAGGGAAGTCCCCCCACTCTAGTATTCTTGCCCGGAAAATCCCATGGACAGAGGAGCTTGGTGGGCTATAGTCCATGGGGTTGCCAAAGAGACACGACTGAACGACCTAGCAACACTAAGTTTATAATGAGCAGTTAAAGTCATGGATATCTAGTGTCCCATGGCCAGGCTTACATCATTACCAGAGCCCAATGCTAAACTGGAGCATGATGTTGCTGACAGGATCATGATCTTGTCCCCAGATTGTGAGGTTTTTTCATTACAGTTCTCCTGCTCAGCTTTACCCAGAGACACTTAGGGCCCCCAAAATCTACCAGAATTCATTTCTCTGGCCTAGATCAGCTAGAAAGCCTTCTCTTTTCAGATCACTCAACAAATGAGTCAGAGCAGGACACCAGCATGAGATGTGTTGTCTCCAAAATCTGCAATGGCCCAGCAAGCATCACTCCTCCTCCTTGAAGTGGGCGGAGGTTGGAGGCACAGGGGCAAGGAGCAGCAAGTTGTTCTTTATGGTAGACGGTGACGTGCTGTGGGCCTTTGACTTTCAGAAAACTTGGCCTAGGTGGCAAGCCACTGTATTTTTATTTTTATGTCTATCATGTACGTCTAAGATACATAATATCCTGTTTTTCAAGTTCTGTTAGCTTCTTGTTATCAGCATAGTTGTCAGGGTGATGTCCTGTGAAACTAAGACAAAACCCCAGTGAACCAGCTCACAGCAGAGAGAGGTCAGGATGACTGATCACTGAAAGCTGCTCCTGCCATGAGGAGGGGAACTGCATCATGTAGTCTTTGCATCGTAGAGGAAAAAATAAGTACACCTGCCTTATTAATAGTGAAATTCCAGGTACCAGGGGTTGTATTAATCTTAAGGAAGGCGAGCACACGTGAAAAAGCAACTGCAGTCTGCAGCTCCACATGATTTGTGTATGCTATTATACTGACGTTCCTAAAAACTGTCATCTCATCTATTTGGTAACTTACATGGGAGTAATAGGAAGCATCAGAATAGTTAATACTAGCAGTTACGGAGCACTTGCTTCATGCCATCACTAAACTCACACATGTAAATGGGTTATCTCATTGTTACCCACAACTTTTAAGTCTCCTGTAGCAGTTAGGATCTCTGTGACTTGCCTCGGACCTAGCCTTTTGATAAAGGGAGATTATTACTCCAGCAGCTTGCATTTGTTTTGGAGGTTATGGTGTGGCCTCTGAAGCTTTTTTCATCTCACTAAGATCAAGAATCCCATTTTGGTGTCAGTTCCTCCTTCTAAAAGATTCAGGTGCTTTCCTCACCAATGTGCACCCTCTATTAAGGCATGCATTATAGATCCCATTAAGGACATGGTGAAGATATCAGTAAGAAAGAAGGTTGAACCTGTTGGATCCCCTATAACACTGATCTCTAGTTTGTGCTAAGGGCTTTCTAGCTTTTCATTGAACCCAGCTTTCAGTCCAGGTTCCCACTGGCCGCTCCACCACTAGAATTGTGGCCAGTTTCCTAAGCAGGTATACTAACTGCAGAAGTTCAGTTAACCATGCTATAACTAGAAATCTGACCCTATTCAAAAATTAGAATTAGATCCCTCCTTGATCTAATATCCTCAAAATCTATATCAACAGTTAATCCTATGGTTTTGATGATCCAACTCAGTGAATTCCTGCAGTTTATTCTGGGTGTTAGTTCTTTGCTTTTCTACCTTCTTTATGTATATTTCCTCCAGATTGTGTTATGCTTGCATCCTGATTATCCATGAGCAATGAGAGCTGGGTTGTGGAGCAGTTTTCATCATGAAAGCAGGATGCAGTGAAGAGCATAATAGAGATTTTTAGAAGTTGGTTTTCTCCAACTGTTCTGTTTCATTTTTGCATCATTTCAATTATCTCACTTGATAATTGAAGAGATAATTATCTCACTAGATCATTGAAAGCCTTGTCTTTCACATGACCAACCAAGGAAAGATGCGAATTCCATTGGCAATCAGTAAAATTCTGAAACCTTAACTTTTGGTTCAGCAAATACATAGCACAGTCATAGAAGGGCCCTGAGTTTTATGCTATCTTTGGAGATGAATATTTGATGTTGGAGCTGGTCTTTCTCTTGTTTTGTTGTCTAAAATTGTTAGGAATAATTCTATTACTTGGTTTCAGTGTCTCTCGCCTCCTTTGAATTGGGACTCCCCTCTCCCTAAATTCCTTCACCATCAGCTGGAACACATCCCAGGTGATTGCAAGTCAGTAATTGAAACAACTGTTGTAGAGCCACGAGGTATTGGTGGCTTGCTCTTGTCATAATGAAAACTGACTAACAGTTCCTTTCCCTTCATCTGAACTTGGTGTTTAGGTTCATATCACCCACATTTCCCCCATCAGTCTCTCATGTACAACCCCACCCTCTGTTACTAACTGCTAAATGAGTTTAAAAACAAGAGAAGTCATGTCAATTAAGCAAAAAATTAAAACCATCAATTGGGAAGATACTGGGGAAGCTGGCAGAATCAAAAGATGAGATAGACAACCAGCCCCTGGACAGAGCAGATCCTATCTTGGTGGTTCTGGGCCCTCTAAGGAAGCCTCTGCTGCTTCCTGAGTTTCAAAAATCCTAGAAGAGAGAATCTAGGTGGCACAGTGTAGGTACAGTGTGACTGTGCTTGCATTGGTCAGCCCTGACAGGAAAGAGGAGAAATAACCATAGGACAAACACACCAATTTGTGTTCACTATCATAGAATAATATTCTTGTAATCATAGTGTGTTTTGTAAACAAAACAAAATTCAGAAGCTAGAATGGAATAGATTGAAAGATAATAAATATATTAAAATGTTAAGTGTCTCTTAAAAATGACACCTTAAAAAAGTGGCCAACTGGAAGAAACTATTTGCCACAGGTAGACAGAGAATTTTCCATAACATATAGAGATTTCTCCAAACCTATGAGAAAAAAGTAAACGTTTCAGGAGAAAAATCAGCAGTTCAGGGAAGAAAAACAAATGGTCTATAAACATAGGAAAAATAAACTCAGCTATATCTAGTAATCAGGAAATCCAGATTAAAATGAACCATTTTGGGGGGCCTGTTAGATTTGAAAATTTTCAAAGATTGATATCAAGTATGGACAGAGGTATGGGGATAAAGACAGTCTTACACACAGGTAGGAGGAGTTTAAGTTGATAGAGCTTTGGGAGGATGATTTGGCAGTATCAACCAAATTTCAAATGCTTATACTATCTGACCTAATTTATGACTCTTAACAGAAAAACCACATGTGTATTTTTATAAGGATGTTCATTATAGCATTACTTATAATAGCAAAGAAAGTAAAATGAAAAGTATTTATTAGATAGCCTAGTGGCTAAATGATTTCTCTCATCTATTATGAAATTCTTTATTGTCATTAAAATAAATATCAACATAGACAAATATGGGGGGGAAATCACTATTGTGGGGACTTCACATGGTATAATCTCCTTTAAAAAGCATATGTATGTCTGTGTGTGAGTGTATTAATGCTTTTATTTATTTTATTTTATTTTTTTAAGTCTGAAGGATCACTGTGAACTGTAATCAGTGGTTGCCTACAAGAATGGGTAGAAGATAAGAAAGATGATAGGGAACTTCCACTTTCTACTGAACTATTTGACTTTCTTTTACAGCAAGCATAGTTTTAGATAATATTTTTAAAAGCAGACTTTAAAAAAATTTTTAATATGGTAAATAAAGCTATTCAAGCTAATTAGCTTTAGCATAATATCCATTATGCTTTAATGGATGTGTAGCATATAGAATAAAGAGTTGGTGTACCCAGCATGAGCTGTGCCAAGAGTCTTGTGGTCTCTGTGAAAAGGAATGACATTAAGTGGGAATTTGTTTTAGAGAAAAACTGGACCACGGAGGTGAACAGCTGAAGAAACAATAAGCATAGGAAATAACAGCTGTTTTCAGATATCTGACAGACCAGAGAGTGTGGCCTTTGATTTCTGTGAAGCCCCACCACAGTTGAAAGTTATGGGTAATGGAACTTTGTCCTAAAGTTATAAGCTGGAACTTTTTTACTGACCAGCATTTGTCTCAGGAGGAAGTATTCAGTTTTTTCTTATAAAGCAAGAGTTTGAAAAGCCACTTACTGAGGTCCCTAAAGCATGTTTCAGTTCAGTCCAGTCGCTCAGTCGTGTCCGACTCTTTGCGACCCCGTGAACCACAGCTTGCCAGGCCTTCCTGACCATCACCAATTCCCAGAGTTTACCCAAACTCATGTCCATTGAGCCGGTGATGCCATCCAACCATCTCATCCTCTGTCGTCCCCTTCCCCTCCTGCCCTCAATCTTTCCCAGCACCAGGGTCTTTTCAAATGAGTCAGCTGTTTGCATCAGGTGGCCAAAGTATTGGAGCTTCAGCTTCAGCATCAGTCCTTCCAATGAACACCCATGACTGATCTCCTTTAGGATGGACTGGTTGGATTTCCTTGCAGTCCAGGGGACTCTCAAGAGTCTTCTCCAACACCACAGTTCAAAAGCATCAAATCTTTGGTGCTCAGCTTTCTTTAAAGCATGTTTAAGGTTTATTAAATAGATAGAATTTAGTTAGCTCCTGAGGTGAAAGGGATAAGTGAGGAAAAGAACTGGAGGGTCAGTGAGGTGGTCAAAATCTGTGATTTGTGAAATGTGAATCACCCCACCCCCAACCCAGTCAGGACCCTGTATCTTTAGTAGAGACAGCTTAATTCTTGCGTTTCCAAGTAAAGACACATTTATGTGTAATATGGTAACAGAACTGTGGCATCTGAGTGAATCAGAAGCAGAATAGCGTCTACATGGATGAATTGTCTCTAAATAAATGAATCAAAGTCAGAGGCTACAGGAGTTATCAGTAGCAGTCAGGAGCTTTGGAATTGAGGTTTCAGCAGGGAATTGGGGGTTCAGGATTTCTAAGGGACAGAGACTGCACCAGCTGACCACTCGGGTTTTACAGTAGTCAGTACAAGGGGAAAATGAAACAAATTGTGTATCGAGGTGTTAAGTCCTTCTAAACCAAACTGTTCCAAGATAAGGAGAACTGCCTTGGAAAGTAGTAGGATCCCCATCACAACAGAGTGTTCAGACACTGGTGAGGAGTCAGGGTATTTGGAAGGGGATTCAAACTTAAAGTGAATGAGATTTAGTACTATACTAGAGATACTGGACAGCACAGTAAGGCAAGAAAAGAAATGAAAGGTATGAAGGATTGGAAAGAAAGAGACAAATCAGTTTTGTTTGTTTTTGTTCCCACAGAGGAAATTATTGTTCAGAGAAATTCAGAGAGTCACCAGATAAATTATTAGAATTAATGTTATTTTAACAAGGTTGATAGATACAAAAATAGCATAACAGTTAATGCATTTCTATACATAAAACCACAATCAGGAAGTCTAATACTTTTTAAAAGATATCATTTACAGTAACATCCAAAATGTGAAGTACCTAAGAATAAATTTAATAAAATATTTATAAAATATTTGGAGAAAATTATAAAAATGTTTGAAAACATTAAAGGAAAAAGCCTTAATTAGTGAAAGAGATAAGATCAATGGATTAGAAGGTTCAATATTGTAAAGTTGTCAATTCTCCTCAAACTGATATATAGATTCAATGCAATTCCAATAAAAATCCCAACAGGTTTTTTGTGGAACTTGACAAGCTGATTCTAAAATATATATGGAGGAGAAAAGATTCAAGAATAGCCAAGACATTCCTGAAGAAGAAGAACAAGGTGAGGAGACCTGCCTTACCAGATATAAAGAATTATTATGAAGTTTAGTAAGTAAGACAGTTTTGTATTGGCACTGGAATAAATGGATTGACCAGCAGAATAAAATAGAGAACTCAGAAGCAGATTCATGTGTAAAGGAAAACATATTGGTGACAAATGCTCTTGTAGTTTCACGGGGAGAGGAGGGTCTTTACAGGAAACAGTGCTCAGACAACTGGGTGAACCCCATAGGGATAAATGAAATTGAATTCTTGTCTCATACCAAAAATCTATCCCAGTTGATGTAAACACTGAAATTTAAAGGACAAAATGTGGAGACAGTAATGTAGGAAAATATACCTTGATCTCACATAGGAAAGCATTCTTAAGATTTAAAATGTTTATAAGGGGAAAGGTTGATCAACATGACTACATTAAAATGCAGAACTTCTCTTTATAAATAAATAACATAAAATGAAAGGACAGGCCACAAACTTGGTAAAAAAAAAAACTTATAACACTTACAACTGATAATAGAATGAGTATCCAGAACACATAAAGAACTCCCTACAAATTTGTAAGAAACAACCCAGTAGAAAAATGGGGAAACCCTCAACTAGGTTCTTCACAGAAGAGGAAAGACCAGTAAACTCTGAAAAGATGGTTAATAATTAATAACAATCAGAGAAATGTAAATTAAACCTGTATTGATATATTTAAAGTCTGATAATAGCAAGTGTTGGTGAGGATACATAACAGCTGGAACACTTCACATTGCTGGTGGGAGTGTGAATTGGTATACCTACTTTGAAAAACTATTTGGCCTCTTCTGGTAAGGTTACTCATACTCATATCTAAAACTCATGTGCATGTGCATGAGGAAACACAGTGCTCAAAGCAGATTGTTAACTGTAAACAACCCAAATATTCATCAGTAGGAGAACCGAAAAATAAATGTTGGTATGGACTAAATATGAAGGACTACCAAGTAGTTAAAATGAATGAACTTCGACTACATGGAACAACCTGAGTGAATCTTAGGAATGTAATGTTGGGCAAAAAAAGCAAGTCACCACTTGATAATCATTCCATTTTTATTAAAAAAAAAAAAATAGACTGAATAACAAAAAATACATTTTTTACAGATACAGAATGTTTGGGATACAAATAAAGCAAAGGGATAATAAATGCAAAATTCCAAATTTACTTGTGAGAGAAGGAAGAAGACATGATGAGGAAGGACCTAAAGAGAATGTCTTTCTAAGTTAAATTGGGTGGTGGATATACTTTTTAAAAAGATAAATGTAAAACTTGAAGAAAAAAAATTTTTTTAACTGACATTAAAAAAAAAAAAAAAGCCTTGCATCCAGTAAAAGCTGAAGCAAGGGATGAAAGGGTCTTTGATGCCACCTCCTGTTTGTGGAGCATTTAACATCTTAGAGTCTCTGGTTTAGCTGCGTCTGTCCAGCTCTCCAGGCTGGGTTTGTCAGAGTAGAAACTGAAAGAAGTAGGATTCCCCTTGTTTTCATCCTTGACCTCAGCTCTTTAGTGTTAACATTTTGCATCTAGCACTTGTTCTCTAAAGGAAACCTTTTGTTTTCTCTTGTCTAACAGTGGCTCCTGTTTCTCCCTAACTTTCCTTTTTGGAGCCTCAGTTGACTTGGAGACCTAACTTTTCTTCATCAAAACTGGGGGAGTTAGGGATGCTGACAGGACTCTTGAGATGTGGTCATTGTCATTACTGACCTTGAGGATTATTTTCAAGAATCTTGTTGTCTCTGCATCTGTTCTACATCATTTTAGACAAGGGATGTACAGGAAAAGTAATGCCTTATGATTAGTCGTGAAGGCTTTTAAAATCTTGTCTCATCCTACCCTGCATCAAGGTGGAAACCTGTGGAAATCTAGCCTATCTAGTGAAGAGAATGCAAACTGTGGGTGAATTGGGAAATTCCAATCTTCCAGCCCGGGAAACTTTTTTTCCCCTTTAATGTGTTGACAGCACTGGGTCTAAATAAATTGCTTTTCTTAGGAAAATAACATGCAGGACCTCTAGGGTTTTAACTGTGAAAAAAAAAAATCTCTTGAGTAAGTGAAGGTAGGTGGACTATGAGACTTTGATGATTCTTGTTATCTTGTGGTCTTTCACCTTAATTTCTCCTACCACTATACTGCTGGTTCCCAGGAAATATATTTGCTCCTTCATAAAAGTCTTGTGTCTGTCTGACAAAATTGATTCTTTTTAGGCTCGCATTTCCTTTATTTAATCTTTATTATTATTATTATCCAAGTTAGAAACCTGCAAGCATCCTTCATTCCTGTTTCTTTCTCTCCCCAACTTACCTTTTGTTCATTCCATCTCTAAATCTAGTAACTGTGTGATGTTTTGCAAATGCAACTATTTCCTTGTGCTGTTGTCTATCTACATTCTATACTTGGCTTCCTCCCAGCCCATTTTCCATGCAGCAGCCAGAGTGGTTCTTTAACATGTAGAATGAACTGCAATTTAAAAACTTTAAATGGTTTCCTCATGCAGTTAAAGTAAAACTCAAACTTACTATTAAAGGACCCACATGGAAATACATGATCTAATCTTGTTAAACTAATGTCCTCCCACTTCCTCTTGCCATTCCCACCAACCACACTTTCTGCCTAACACCCTCACTGACACTTTATTTCCCCACACAAACTAAGCATTCTCCTGCCTCTGGATTATCATCACACATGCTCTTCTCTGTGCCTGGAACACTGTTTTCCATACTCATCCTTCCTCATAGAGACCTACCCTCAGTCTGTACTGGGATATTTCTTGGGCTTTTGAGTCTTTGTCTAGTAATATTCTGTTCTTTGATTGCATATACCTTGGTATGTAACTTTATATTTGTTTTATTTACTATCCATCTTTCACCCACAAGTTTGCATTGTTCATGAGAGCAAAAGCTGTTTATGTGATTGATTTACCACTGTTTTCTCTGTACCTAACCTGGTACCTAAGAGGTACACATTATATATTTGTTGAAAGAGTGAATGAAAAGTAACACACGAACCATAATTTACTTAACTATTCCCCTACTGCTGAATACTAAGGTTGTTTTCAGTTTGGGGTCATTCTAAACAATGATTAAGTAATTTGAGCATTGAGATTTTTTTTTAGACTAGGATCCAGAGTTGTTAGGTTAAAGAATATGAATATTTTTAAGGCTTGTAAAACATATTTCCGAATCACTTATCAGGAAGGTTGTCTAGGTTATAATTTTAAACTATTTCTTTTTTTTTCCCTTAGTTTTCAATATATAGAACATAGAAAAAGAAAACAGTTCAAATAATAAAGTTTAGCTTTCTACTCCTATAAAACTAATTTACTGAATGCTTATTCTATGCCAGAGATGAGATTATCTTATTTACTCCTTATGTAGCAGATATTATCCCAATTTTATGAGAAACTTTGCCCAGTTTGCTCAAGTTCATGCAATCCAGACTATCTTATATCAGGCCACTTATACTTGTTCCATACTTCTCAGTGCCAGCTAATTTACATTTGCTCCAAAACTGCTGCAGATTCCATGTTACATCATCCAAGTCCTCTGCATCCTAACTGCTGCATCCCCTTGAATGCCATCTCACCCACCAGCCTTATCCACATGATGCTAGAGGCTGGGCTGCCATACCTTCTTGTCAGGCCCCTAACCCAGCTGAACATGCAGACCCCTCCTGTGTGGTTTTCTCTTGAAATTCATCTCAACTTTGCATGATGGTCATCATAGGTATAAATGGCCCATCCCTTCAGTTATGCCCACCACTCCTGTATACAGTAGGTGGGGAGGTACCTTTTGATCCAGCATTGTAATAGGCCCCTAACCACATAGAATTCATATAAAGAGCATGTTTATAGTAATGGAAGGGGCATTCAGATGCTAAATAGCTTAGAAGCTATTTAGAAGAGGGGTGCACTGTCTTTATTAGGCTGCAGCTATCCATGTGGGCACATTTTTTCTCCCCAAGAAAAGGTATAATTTGCTGCCAGGTCAGAGTATGGTGCAGCAGTTTGCATGTCTGGTGATTATCCCTATGAATAACTCCTGTAATTTCTGTTAACCTTTTAGGCTCTCCCTGCTTGTCCTATCCAGGCCACCTGTGAAGCTGCCTCCAAGGAGGAGAACAAGGAAAAAAATCGATACGTAAACATCTTGCCTTGTGAGTGTTTGTAGCATTTTTGGGGATATAAACTGAAACTGCACCTGTAATCGGGTTTTCTGAGGATGGAAAGAATCTGGTGATTGATCATGGGAAGACTAGTAATAAGAATAGTGACATTATCAGAGAAATGCAAATCAAAACCACAATGAGGTACCATTACACGCCAATCAGGATGGCTGCTATCCAAAAGTCTACAAGCAATAAATGCTGGAGAGGGTGTGGAGGAAAGGGAACCCTCTTACACTGTTGGTGGGAATGCAAACTAGTACAGCCACTATGGAGAACAGTGTGGAGATTCCTTAAAAAACTGGAAATAGAACTGCCACATGACCCAGCAATCCCATTCCTGGGCATACACACTGAGGAAACCAGATCTGAAAGAGACACGTACACCCCAGTGTTCATCACAGCACTGTTTTTAATAGCCAGGACATGGAAGCAACCTAGATGCCCATCAGCAGACGAATGGATAAGAAAGCGGTGGTACATATACACAATGGAATATTACTCAGCCATTAAAAAGAATACATTTGAATCAGTTCTAATGAGATGGATGAAACTGGAGCCCATTATACAGAGTGAAGTAAGCCAGAAAGATGAACACCAATATAGTATACTAATGCATGTATATGGAATTTAAAAAGATGGTAACCATAACCCTACATGCAAGACAGAAAAAGAGACAGATGTGTAGAACAGACTCTTGGACTCTGTGAGAGAAGGCGAGGGTAGGATGTTCTGAGAGAATAGCATTGAAACAAGTATACTATCAAGTGTGAAGCAGATCACCAGCCCAGGTTGGATGCATGAGACAAGTGCTCAGGGCTGGTGCACTGGGAAGACCCAGAGGGATGGGATGGGGAGGGAGGCGGGAGTGGGGATCGGGATGGGGAACACATGTAAATCCATGGCTGATTCATGTCAATGTATGGCAAAAACCACTACAATATTGTAAAGTAATTAGCCTCCAACTAATTAAAAAAAAAAGAGAATAGAGTGAAAACTTTGGGTAATAAGAATAGAGGGAAAGAGCCTTTATGGTTCCCCAGGCGCTTATCAAGTCAGTTGGGGTATTTAACCAGGTTTTTTGTGGCAGGCCTAAAGTTTCTAGTTAAAGAGAACAATTTCACTAAGACCAGATAGGAAGTGCATGGTTGTTGTGGAGCTTTTTGTTGCTTATTGCAAAGAAATTCCAATTTAGAGTTCTCTTCATAACTCCTTCCCAGAGTTAGTCATTATGAATCTGTTTATCTATAACTTACTGGGCATTTTTCTAGGCTCGTGGCCTCCAGAATAGAATATGTATAATCCAGTGGGATGCGAGCAAAATGTTTGAACTTTGCTTTATTTTTATAATTGCTTTTTTTAAAATTCATCCTTCTAAAAATTCCTGGTGTATTTTTGGGTGCATAATAAGAGACCACTGTACTAGCCATTTACAGGTACTTTTGTCATCTTATTTGTGTATAAATGTGTATATATTTTTTAATATAACTGGTATGCTGTATACATTGCTCTTATCTTAGAAAATTAGAGAAAAATAAATACTGTATGATTTCACTCATGTGAAATCTAAAAAAACAAACACAAGCTCATAGATTCTGAGAACAGATTATTGGTTATCTGAGGGGAAGGGGGTTGAATGTGGGTGAAATGGATGAAAGAGAGGGGCTTATCGCATGATCATGGATGGTAGCTAGACTTGCGGTAATCACTGTAGTCGTTACAGATGTTGAATTATGTTGTGTACCTGAAACGACTATAATATAAAGAAATGTAAAATAAAAACAAAGCTAATATATTGGCAATTGTCAAGAAACAGGAATATTCACTTTCCTTTTTATCATCTGCTTACTATTCCATATTATGGATATATCTTAGTTTATTTAACTTAGTCCCATAATGATGGTTGAGGTATGTTTGAATTTTTGCTATAATAATACTTCAGTGACAGCTTATACAGGTGTGTGTTCTACATCGTCACAACTGGCCTGGTTGCATTGGGACCAGTGAAAAATAAAATTGAATTTAATTGAAAAAAAAATTTTTTTTTCTAGATGACCACTCTCGAGTCCATCTGACACCAGTTGAAGGAGTTCCAGATTCTGATTACATCAATGCTTCATTCATCAATGTAAGAAACTTTAAGTTTTTCTCATTATTACCTCGACTGACCATTGGCTCTAAGAGATTGGAAAAAAGTTTTTTTAAAGATCAAGCAGATAGTTTAAAATGTATTCTTATGTTTACCTGTCATCATCATCAGAATTTTCCCATGCAGAAATCAGAACCTAAATGTATACATCACGGTAGGAGTGAGTGAATCCTTTATTGAGCTTATTCGGATAACTAAGAACAGAATCACACCTTGCCATCTACAGTAAAAGTAGGGAAACAAGACAAGGATATCTGTCTCCAGATAAGTCTGGTCTGTCGTGTCTACTTCGAGAGAAGAGCTGAAATTGGAAGGAGGTTTTTAGGGTGATTTAGAAAATGTTTATAGAGATGGTATGAGAGATGTGAGTATATTTTATGGGCTCACAGGAAGGAATCAGTAAAGAGGGAGTTTGAAAAAAAGAGAGAAAGTAAGCAAGAGAGCTAAAAAGAGCAAGCCTGACTACTGAAGCATGAAGAGAATATTGATGAAATTTGTACACCCATGTTCATAACAGCATTAATCACAATAGCTAAAAGGTGATTGCAGCCCAAGTGTCCATCAGTGGAAGAATGAATAGGTAAAATGTGGTATACACATATAATGGGATATCATTTAGCCTTAGAAAGGGAAGAAATTCTGACATATACTACAGCATGGATGAACTTGGAAGACATTATGGTAAGTGAAATAAGCCAGTCACAAAAGGATAAATAATTTCTAATTCTACTTATGTGAGGTAGCTGGAGTAGTCAAATTCGTAAAGACAAAAAGTAGAATGGTGGTTGCCAGGGACTAGAGGGAGAGGGGAACAGGAAATTATAATTTAATGGGTATAGAGTTTAGGAAGGTGAAAATGTTTTGGAGATGGATGGTGGTGATGGTTGACCAGCAATGTGAATAAACTTATTTATTCAGAACTGTACACTTAGAAATGGCTGCAATGATCAGTTTTATGTTGTATATATTTTACCACAGTGTTGTTTTTTTTTAAAGCTGATAGATTAGCGTTGAACATAAAAAAGGATGTTTTTCCTCTGAATTTGCTGGTAAAGGAATATAGAATAGATAGAGTTGGTTTGTAGGTGTGAATAAATCAAGCTGAAAGAACTCATCTGTTTTTTCTGAGAAGTAAAGTCAAGGTTGAAAAGGGGGGATGGAACTGTGACCTAAGAGTACTGAGATCAATAAGAAAGAACACTGAAAAGGGCATGGAGAAAAGGCATGTTTAGCTGCACTGAGCACCTACCTAAGATGGAAATCATTGATGTATAAGAGCCTCAGTTGTGTAATTTTCTCCAGTTGTACCTAGGATTGGTGATATGCAGAAAACATTTGGTAACTCAGATAAAAGGACTAGAGAAGTCAGTTGCTGCTTTAAGTAAGGGCTTAAAGCAGCTAAGAGCTTCAGGTTCAATGGAGAAAGGAAGGGATGAAGGATGAGGTTTCAACAAATTGAAAGAACAGTCTTGGGATAAAAAAGGAGAAAGGTGGAAGAAAAGAGGCTGTGGCTAAAAAATAGATTATCAGATGGAGTTCAGAAATGGAGCAGTGCAGGCATCCTCACTAGAGTGGATTTGCTGAAATTCCTGTATATATGTTTCATAGGGATGGTCATATGTTTATAGTTGGAAGGAAAGGAACTCTGTGAGAAATGATTGCTGTGGTAGATAAGGAAAATGGAAAAAGGCTAGTAACCAGCTAAGATTCTCAGAATTTAGATCAACGATTATGATGAACAGGTAAGGAGGAATAGATTGAGTTTAATGTTATATGGAAGAGTATAGCAGTATTAGTCAAAATGTTTCCATCTTCAGTTAACAGAATACTCAACTAAAATTGGTCTGGACAGAAACATTTACTTCTCATATAATCTGAAAGCAAATATACAGCAGTTCCAGGGTTGGCTGAGTCTGTGACTGAGTGACATCCTTAAGAAACCAGGTGTTTGCATCTTTCTACTCAGATGTCTTCATCCTGTTGGCAGTGTCTCTTGGTCACAAGATGGCCGTAGCAGTTCCATACATTTCTTATACACAAAACAAGCAACACAGAGGAGGAGGTGGTGGAGAATTTGTACATATGCTTTTCTCTTTATTCAGGAGCATGATCTTTCTCAGAAGCCTGTCTAGTACAGTGCCCTTTAGAGCCAACAGGCCACCATCGGATCACATGCTTACACCCTCTCTCTAATCATTGGCTAAGGCATTGAGAATTTTCTTGATTTACCCTTCTGGGGCTGAGGAATTGTCATCTTCCAGGCCAGTAGAAGGTAAATGTCCGAACAAAAGCATGGTTTTGATGGCAAGGAAGAATGACGAGGAATAGCTTTTGAGTTAGTAATCAGCAGTGTCTGTCACTGTAACCAGTTTGGATCCTTCCCACATTGAAGGTGAAGACAGACAAAAGTAAGTTGGATATGAAGACTGGTAAGCAAGTAAGGTGGGTCTGTTCATGGTCATAATAAGCAAGGTATTAAAAGGAAACATGCCTTCTGCTTTGGCCATGCTTAATTGGAGCTCACAGTAGGGCATCCTATAATGCCATGGTGTTTATTGGAGGTTATTAATGGGTGAAATGAAAGTTTAGATGAAGAGGTTAAATTGGGAGGCACTTACAAGTTCACTGAAAGTAGAAACACAAGAAGAAGCTGTGGTGAACTATGAATAAGAGTCAGGGATTAAAGAAGATTTAGGTTTATTCAATTCAGTCAACATTTTTTGATCACCTTTTGTGTGGTAAGCACTAGGGATAGGCTCAGAGGTTACAGAGGTAGGATGTAGTCCCTAGTGTGATCTACCTACAGGTAGATCATTATCTTTAGTGTGCAACATGTGCAAAGGAGATACTGCCAGATTCTTTGGGACTTAAGAGAAGGAAACATTCAGCCAGCCTGGTGATCCAGTAGAGCTGAATGTTGAAGGGTAAGTCTGTATTCAAGAGAAGAAAGATAGGTAGAAACTTTAAAGCAAAAAGAAAAGTATGAGTAAAGTCAGAGACTGGAAATAGTAGTCTTAGTTATAAGGTACAAAGTGGGAAGGAACGAGGCTTGCGGGATTGGTAGGAGCTCAGTCTCAGAAGGCACTGAATGTTAGCTGTGTGTTGGGGTTCTTAGTTTCAGACAACAGTGTCAACTTTCTATTCTTTTAAGCAGAAGGGGTTTATTATTAGATACTAGGTAGCTTACAAAATCTGTGGGAGAGTTGCAAGGTGGTGTTCAGTGAGGAACAGAGCAGCCATAGATGTACCCTGCTACCCCATATGACTCTCAGAGTGGAACTCCTGGGCAGGTGCTACAGAAGAACTCAATGCTTCCACTTCCATGCTTGCCCAGAGACTACATTTTCCTAGCACAGACACCATCTCACATTACTCACTTCTATCCTAAGTCTTATGTGGGACTGCTAGGAAGAAACTGAGTTCTTAGGCTGAACAGAGCTGCAAGAGAGTCTGGGGAATTCAGCTTTTAGTTTCTCAGCCTCTACAGAAAGAAGGTCAGGCTGTTAGTGGGTGGGACTGGATGCTGATTGAGCTACCTTAAAATATCTGCAAATTTTCAGTACAGCTGAGTTTTGATTCTAGGCGGTGGGATAACACTGAAAGGTGTTAATGACAAGGAGTGACATGGCCACATTTGAATATTGATCACTCAGGTTACTGTGTGCAACATGGACTTAGGAAGGGCCAGTTAGACGCTTTATAGTATCAGGCTCTGAATGGTGAGAGTAGAAGGGTTGGAGAAGACTTATCAAAGTAAAAACCACTTCGAAGGTAGAATTTAGTAGGACATGGTGATCGATTATATATGAGAGAGTACAGGGTGATACTCTGTAGAGTATATTGACCTGAGCTGGAGGAAACACCTGAACATGTGAAATCCCAGTGCTGGGTAGCCAGGGCCGCATCCACATCTGCCTGACATTGAGCACCCTGGCAGTTGCAATCCTGCTCATCCACCACCTGCCAACACTACCTTTCCTCCAGGTCCCCTTCCCACTCCCCCAGGAGGACCCCAAGGGTATCCAGCTTTTCCCCCTGTAGGCCCTGTCATCCTGTGCCACAACCGGGGTCTTCAGGATGCCAACCTTCAGGTCCCTACCCCTGCCCATACCCATCACCTGCCCCTGGCATGTATCCTGTGAATCCATTGGTTTCTGGCATGGTAGGACCAGGAATGGTGACAGACAAAAGGATGCAGAAGAAAATGAAGAACACTCATAAAAAGAAGCAGAAACGCCACAAGCATGGCAGGCAACACTCCTCTCCTCCCCTTCCTCCACTACTAGCCATGACTCTGACTGAATACAGGGCCTGGACCCTTCCTCAAGTCTCTCCAATTCTGCTCATCCATCAAGCTTCAGATGCCATCTTGTACTAGGGGAAATTAGCTCTTGTGTCCCTTTCCCTCGCCCCCACCATCTGTGCCTCACTCTGCTGTCCAGCCCTTACTGGTTAGGGAAAATGGGAGAAGAATTGCCGTAGGCTAGCAAAGACCATCTTCCTACTGCCTGGATAGAACTTTTAGCTGATGAGTTTTGCAAGAGAAATGTTTTTTGAAGATGGTGAGATTTGAACTAAATGCTGAAGACCAGTCTAAAATCTGTAAAATGTGATTTTTTTCACTTTGTTTTGTAATACTTGTGATTGGAGAGATGCTGTGAAAATTTAATTATGGGGAAGGAAAACCAACCTGTACCTTTCTTGTATTGAAAAAAAAAAAGTATAGGGTGATCCATGTGGATGTACCCAGCATAGTTGGGCATTTATCTGAGCTCAGAGGAGAGATTCCAAAACCATTAGAGACAGAAGAGTAAATCCTAGAGTCCAAAAACCTCTGCCAAGGCACATTGGGCAAGAGGTACTCATTAGTGAGACAGAAGACCAGGAGAGAAAAGCATCTCAGAGGACTAAGAGTAGAGCATGGAGAAGGTGTTCAGTGGGCAGCAGGGTTGAGTGCAGATGAGAGATCCACTGGGAAAGAGGGAGCACATGTGCTGTGGACTGGGAGGGTCAGACAGCAGCCTTTGCTGAAGCACATTGAGGCCATTTGTTGTGGGCTGCCAGTTACACTTACCAAAATCTATTTTTTCTCCCAGCATGACTGAGGTGTATAAGGTAAGTTTATATAAACTATATCTCAATCATGTTGGGAGAAAAAATAAGGTTTGGTAAGTGTTATATAACAGTAATTCAGACATTTAAAACAATAGAGTTCCTTGAATTTTAGTAAGTTTACCAAGTTAATGCTTCCATTGCATGCTGAGTTGCTTTAGTCGTGTCTGACTCTATGTGACCCTGTGGACTGTAGCCTGCCAGGCCACTTTCTCCATGGGATTTCCCAGGCAAGAATACTGGAGTTGGTTGCCATTTCCTTCTCCAGGGGATCTTCCTGACCCAGGGATCAAACCCACATCTCTTAGATCTCCTGTGTTGGCAGGCAGCCTCTTTACCACACACCACCCAGGATGGCTTTATTGATGTAATTCACATTCCATAGTTTTCATCCACTTCAAGTTTACAATTCACTGGTTTTAGTCTGTTCCAGATATGTGCAGCAGTGACCAATTTTAGAACATTTTCATCACCTCAGAAGAGAAACGCTGTACCTCTTAGCTATTGCCTCTTAGTTTTAGAACTTTTTGCTTACCCCAAAAAGAACCTTCTTATCAATATACAGTTACTCCCCATTCCCAGTCCTGGCAATCACTTCCGAGCCCTTTGTGCACACAAGAGAACCCAGGTCACATGTGAACCTTAAAGAGAAGTGGTGTCAGGTACCAGGCAATGGTGGCAGCAGTTGGGGAGGGCTTGGGACCTGTGGTTTGGAGACTACAAAGGTCCAAAGTGAACCTGACATTGTTAACAAGAGAAGATGAAATAGACAGTGGAATACGTGGCAGCTGGGCTTCCCGCCTGAAGTCTTAGGAGAGACCAGTTTCCTCACTCTTAGGTGTCTTAAGAGTATTCAGAGGATTTTTAGAAGTGTCTTGTTTTTGTTTTTAAACTGGTAGAAATGTAGATGCCACATGGAGCCAACTTGGCATTTGACTTTCAGAATCCAAAGATGTCTCAGGAACTCGGGAGCCACATTTCTTCTTTCCCTTGAACATAACACAGGGAAGATCAGTAGTTTGGCCTCATTCTAGTTTTACTTATTGGTTAAGCAATGTCACCATATCATTATGTAGGCATGTTTTCATGGGGGATATATAGCACACTCCTAATGAAGATGGAGCAGGAAGCACTTGGGGGCTGGGCCCTCCAACTGTGCTTTTAAGCTATTCATGACCCACACACTCCAATGAGAATTTGGCAGCTACTTCTCCTGGAGCAGGGATATATTATAGCTTAACATAATCTAAGAACTTCTCGGTTTTAATTACATGTTGAGTGCTGTAACCAAAGTGCAGCATCCTGAATTAAGGTTTTATCAATTTCCATCTTCTAATGATTAAAAACATTTGGAAAATCTTAAATTGCTCTTCTAAATAAAAATTTTAACAAGCTTCTTGTTAACTCTAAACATCTCCATCTTGAGGCCTAAAACTTTCTCCAGTGCTGAGAAGCAGTTCTGCCACTGCCTTGCAGACTTGTATTTCACATCATCACCTTGGTGTGGCATGGTGTCCCATCCATGAAACTGTCTTCCTCATTGCCCATCTTAATGTTGTCTGAAAGAAGCAGAGGTATTTACAATCTTTAAATCAAATAATTTTCTCAAGTGAACACTACATTTAAACAGTGAGGCTGAAAAGGTGTGTGACTAAACAGTAAATGCTGAAAAAGAAAGCTACTGCCAGTGTCAGTTTTTCAGAGGATCCTTCCCCCTTTTTTTTTTTAACCGAAGGATAATTGCTTTGCAGTATTTCGTGGTTTTCTGTCACACATCAAGAATCAGCCATAGTTATACCCATGTCCCCTCCCTCCCATCTCCCTCCCTGTTCCACCCTTCTAGATTGTCACAGAGCCCCTGTTTGAGTTCCCTGAGTCATTCAGTAAATTCCCATTGGCTATCTATTTTATCCCATTGGTATTGTAAATTTCCATGTTACTCTCTATATACATCTTACCCTCTCCCTCCTCCCCTTTCCTCCCCCCATGTCCATAGGTCTGTTCTCTTTCTCCATTGCTGCCCTGAAATAAATTCATCCATACCATCTTTTTAGATTCTATATATATGGGTCAGTATATGATATATAAATCTTATTGAGATATATATATATATGATAATATATGATATCTTATTAAGTGATGTCCCCAGGCTGCTTGGCTTGTCTCCCACTTCCTGTAAAGGAGAACCCTGTTGTCAGACACCTGGGAGCTGTTAACCATACCCGTGGACTATTCCCAGAAATCTTCTGCACCTAGGTGAAGCCTCATCAAGCAAAAGACCTTTTATCTTCTTAGTGTGGGCTCAGCCTCACATGCTTCTGACTTGGAAGTTTCCTATCCATTAACACTAAGACTTAGATTGTCAGCAGCTGAGAGAGCATCAGAACAGGATCTAGCCTAGTAGTTGTTATTTGGATGTTCTTATACTAGCGTTCATTAATAATTCACTTTAAGAAGACTGCCTAAACCATGTAAGCTTTGCTTCCTGCTGTCTAATTAAAAGATGCTTTTTCCTTGGAAGAAAACCTATGGCAAACCTAGACAGCATATTAAAAAGCAGAGACATCATTTTGCCTACAAAGGTCCGTATTGTCAAAGCTTTGGTTTTTCCAATAGTCATGTATGGATGTGAGGGTTGGACTATAAAGAAGACTGAGTGCCAAAGAATCAATGCTTTCAAATTGTGGTGCTGGAGAAGACTCTTGAGAGTCCCTTGGACTGCATGGAGATCAAACCAGTCAATCCTAAAGAAAATCAATCCTGGATATTCATTTGAAGGACTGATACTGAAACTCCAATCCTTTGACCATGTGATGTGAAAGCTGACTCAATGGAGAAGACCCTGATTCTGGGAAAGATTGAAAG